>NC_134479.1:46780885-46876888 GCF_964194025.1 Convolutriloba macropyga
ATATGTATATATACATATACACTATATATATATATATATATATATATATATATATATTCATATTCGTATATATATATATATATATATATATATATATATATATATAAAAGTGTGTGTGTGCCTGTGTATGTGTGTATGTCATACTTTGTTTGAAGCGCTACGAAAACTGTTTCATTATCGCAGCTGAAATGGGTTACCTTGCAAACTACCTAAAAATTGAAGAAAGAGCAAGCGTTTGTATAGTAATCAACAAAAGTAAGTAATAATTTGCATTCCATGCTGTCGCCCGCCATGTTTTGTTCCCACACACAGATTAATGCAAAAAATTTTCTTTAATTTTTGGTGTATTTTCCAAAATATAAAATGGTTACTCGAATGAACTTCAACCTGGTCCAAGCCATTCCGTCTCATTTCTAGTAAAAGTTTGCTGAAAAAAGAGTCAACCCTAATTTTCCATGTCATCCTTGTCATTTAGGAAGCTGAAGTCAAACAATTTTTTTTTGTTTTTATTGTAATCTATAAATTATAAGTTGTTCTTAAAAACAAAAGAGTGTTTTGTGGAATTTTTGAAATTTTGCAGATCAATTTAATTTGTCCTGGCACTCTTCAAATTTGATTCTTTTGCATTGCCTGAAATCAAATTTTGTTCTGGAAATTGAAACATAATGAGCATTGTAACGTCAATTTTGTTTTCTTTTTATTAGTTTTTTTACATGCTAGTTGAGAACAATTCACAACTTAAAATAAAAATTACCTTTATGGTCAAAACTTCAAATTGGATGGCAGTTTGGATACCAATTTAGCACAAATTTCTAAAACAATTCCAAAATACATCACCAGGGCCAAGGTTTTCCCCAAAAATAACGGGAAAAGAGTGCCAAAAGTATAAAAAAGTCCCCTATTTCTCCGCTTAAATAAGTGTGTAAAAGTAAAAAAAGTTGAGACGTAGCATAATGCTGAAAAAAAGAGTGCATTTTTTGTCATTCCACCCTAAATTACACTTTATGCAAAGAGTGTGAAAAGAGTGGAGAAAAGTGTGTAAAAACAGTTTAAATTTTCAAAATTACACTATTAATTTCTTTTCCCCCGATAAATAGGACTGGAATACGCATTACAATTCCCACCAATTAGGGGTGGATTAAAGGTGAAACCTCGGCTCGGGAATATATCGTATTATTGATGGATAATCAGCAAAATAAAAAGACTTAAGGTGAACAATTTTGAAGTGTCTTGAATTTTTCTGCCATATTTTCTATGATAGCGGGATCTGACTGATTGCCCGCTATTTGGGCTAACTTTAGCTTCTCTAGTTTGTGACAGAGTTCACACGCAGCTTTCACTCCTGTGCGCCCATACCTGTAGAACTTTCTCCACTCATGGTACTTTTTCATCTTCTTTTCATCTTTCAGGAGACTTTCTAAGTATTCTGCTAATTGAGACGTATTCGCGAATTCGTTCACGTGGATGTAAGACCCAGGCAGCAGCTCCCTATACGTGTCCCACCACCCATTAACAATAGGTATCGCCCCAACTTCAATTGCATTCATGAATTTTTCAGTGACGTAATCGGAACAGTTCGTATTCTCAAACGCAAAATAGAATTTACAATCCTTGATATAATTTTGAGCTGTGTCGTAATAACTAACACCCGCCCCTTTATTTTCTCCGTGATCTACAATATTTTTATAACTTGTATTCACACAGCCTAGTTCGACAGCTTTACCCCATATATGGACCTTGCTGGTTAAATAACTATTTAACGAATTTGCTATTTCGAATCTCTTTCTAGAGAACAGGTGATCACAATGTGAAACTATCCAACAAAAATCTTTTGATTTGTTTTTGAAAAGGAACGTTTCTGGCTGTTTTGAATGGAAATCGTCCCCTTTTTTCTTGTAAATGTGAACGAACTTTTTATGAATTGTGGCGTCTCTTGATTGAAAAATTGTCCAGTTAAACATTTGGTTAAGAATCGGCTCATTTTCGAAGGTCCGAGTTGCACGAACGTCTTTTGAAGCTTCTTCAGAATATGCGACCCAAATTTGATCCTTTGTCCTTGTTTTGAACGTTATTTTTCTGCCGATTTTTTCAAGATCCGCTCTAATATGTTGCAGATGAAACTGTTTCCTGAATAAATATTTACTAATTTTACTAATTGCGCTTCAAGATTTCTTGCACTCTCTTTTGTACCGAAACATTTGATCATAACCAGAATTAATATGAAAAATTTAATTGTTTTCGGTGTGACAATATCGTTCAATATTGTTCGTTTGATGTTTGTCACCCCAGATTTTGATTTACAGATTGATTTTCAACAACTGTCTTATCCAAATTGTGTGAAGTCAATTATTTTGTTAATCGAAATTTGTTCTCCCGTACCTAAGTTCAGTGACAATCAGTACTGATTCAGAACAACTTCAGAGAAATTTCAAGTTTTAGTACTGATTCAGAAGGATTTCAGAACCAACTGTGAATTGATTTCTGAATTTCTCTGAATCAGAGCAAAATTCAGAGAAAATATTCTGTATTCCTCTGAATCAGAAGGTAAATCAGAATGACTCACTGAATTTGCTCTGAATCAGACAAATTCAGAGCAAAATGTGACCTGAAATAGACTCTGAATCAGTACTGAATTCGGCTGGGAGTTGGGTACGGGCTGTTTTAGTAATTCAGACAGAAGGACGCCTCGTGACCGCGATTGCGCCTGTGCTGTCTTTTAGAATATATTATAATGAGAAAAAAAGAAAAATATAGATTTGCAAAATGAACAAGCTGTTGTTATTAATGTAATTAACTGGAAGTGAATTAAAATGTATATAAAACGTGAAACGTGAATCAGAAATCTCGATCTTCTTCAAGGTATGCCAGAAACATTGGCGATTTGATCTCCAATTGAAGCATTGTACACAAACAGACAACAAGAATTAAAATCTATTCCGTATTGTTTTGAAGTTCCGGCCAAAAATGTGGTTTATATTTATCCTTATTGAAGAAAAGATGATGTACAACAAACAACTAACGGAGCCTCTAAAAACTAATTTTTGCTAACAGAAAGAAGTTCTAATTAATTTTATTTATATTTAATAAGGCTCATATTATTTCGAAAAATTTATCGTTCACACAGAATTTGGAAACCGCAATCACTGTCCAAACAATGTAACAAAACGTAACCTATGCACCACAATGAACTCTGTTCAGTTTTGTTCGGTTAGATGTTTTTTGGGACATGCATTTTTTTACAAGGTAATAAGAACAATTTGTGAGGTAAAAACTTTTTGCTACCAATGCATGAAAGTCCCTCAAGGCGACGTATAAAGATTGGTATCAATTTAAAATTCTTTTTTGTTTTTATTGGCATAAAGGCTTCGTTTTAGAGCAGGTAATTAGACCTTGCCTCATGCTCTCAGGGGAGAAATGGGGCAAAAAATTGTTTGTCATATAGTAGCTTACCGTAAGTTGAAAAGAACTTATAGATTTTTTTCAACAATTCACAACGCAGCAATTCACAACATTTACATCAAAATTATTTACAACGATATTTTTGCAAAATATATCTTATTTGTCATTGTCATGCCCCATTTGTATATCATTGTGTTTGATCCCCTTTAAAACCAGTCCAATTTTTTTGATCACCAAAGATTAGTTAAAACATTTGAAAGATCTTCTACATATTTGCATTGAGCTTTACGAAATACTCAAAAGTCATTGCAATATTGTTTTCAATGACTATGCTAAATGTCGTAATAGCGATATATGACATTTGCGCTTACGGGATAATTGTTCTTTTGCAAAATTTTATTATTATTTCTGTACTCCTAAATTGTTTTTTAAAAAGTGCTATAAAGTTACCCGATTAATTTTTGTTTAGAAAAACAGAGGATGAAAGGTCAATTTGTCGTGCGGTTAGAATTTGGTTTAACGAGTAACACCGGTAAGGTAACTTTTGCTATCAGAGAAGCTAACGCAAGAGGATGACTATTATATAATGTATTTTAAACACGTTGTAAATTTGAGTTAATATGTATCAACCGAAAAATAATTGACGTAGCGTAGTTCAAATAGTTTTGAGAAAAATGAAGTTCAGCTAATCATTTAGTCTTAGTTTTAAGTTTACCCGTACCTAACTCTCAGCCGAATTCAGTACTGGAGTCTAATTCAGGTCACATTTTGCACTGAATTTGTCTGATTCAGAGCTAAATCAGTGATTTCTTCAGAATTATCATCTGATTCAGAAGAATACAGAATACTTTCTCTGAATTTTGCTCTGATTCAGAGGAATTCAGAAATCAATTCACAGTTGGTTCTGAAATCTTTCTGAATCAGTACTAAAACTTAAATTTTCTCTGAAAATGTTCTGAATCAGTACTGATTGTCACTGAACTGTAGGTACGGGTAATCTTTGATGTCTAAGGATTTTCTAATAATATTTATGTAAATTGTTAACTTCTATCACTTTTTGAATTTCAATCGTCGAATAAAACTTTTAGCACAATACTTTTAGGTTCATAGTTTTTATCCATCAGGGGTGTCCAAATAATTTTTGTGGCCGATTGACCGTTTATTGCCGAGACGTTAGTTCTGTAGCATACATGACATAAAATTATACATCATACATTCGCCACCCACACAGAGTTAGGCAACCAATCATTGAGCAAGTTCAAAACTAATTTTTAATGTGCATTAATTCTCAATTTTTGTGGTCGATAATGAAAGGTTTGTAAATAATTGCAAACTACTTCTTAAGGTTATAATTGAATTACTTTGCAATCTTTTGTTAGTTTAAACAATACAATTACATATTGATTTTTTTGGGAATTTTTTCTGATTGCTATTTTGACATTGGGTACTTTGTCCAGACACTTTTTCTTACAATTTTCTGAGATGCCTAATTCAGTTTTCAAATATGTAAAGTAGCCCTTGTAAGAGATATATGTGGTGAAAATTACCACACAGTGCCAACTTCTAAAGATAAACAACTTAAAAAAGTCAATTTTTTGCAATTCCTTAAAAAGTTAATTCAACTATATACAATTTTGCAATAAACAATTTCAAATTTGTCACTGTTCAAACTAAGGTAAAAAAGCCAATTCTGCACTTTGATATACCCTATTATTATGATGGGAAACAATTTCCTTAAGTGACGCACAGCTTCGTTGCCAACAACCACCGCATCCATGGAGTAGAACAACCTGCTGGTTATTCTATGGTTAAATTTCTGTTTGAAGATACAATCGAACTGAAGATTGCATTCGTTTATCAAGTTGCCTTCAAACATCAAATCTCTCAGTCCGTCTTTGAACATTCTGCTAAATGTATACACCAATACATTGATATTAACGTGACCGTTTTCTAATTTTGGTTGATGCAGTTTGTCTGTACCAAAAAGAGACAGGAAGCTCGATGACGTAACAGATTCGTATATTGTTTCTGTTTCTAAAAACAAAGTTCAAACTACTTGACTGCAACCAGAAGTTCAGGTCCCAGACGGAATAAAGTATGTCCAGACCGACGATGAAGGAACGAAGGTTCAAAATTACAAAGTATTTAAATATTTAAAAAACGCAAGAAAGTCTAAACATTAACACATGAAAGTCTGAGAATGGACGCGCTATTTTTTTGTTTTAAAATTTTCGGACACAAGCGCTCTGCTTTTTACAGTCTTGGTAAAACAGTAAACACTAGCAGATGAGTTACAGCTCTCTTACTTAAGAGTACCCCGTCAGATTGCAAACTTCAAGGCAGAAAACCAAAGTTTTGTAGTTGAAACAATTAAATTCAATTTTTACAGGTCTTAGCACATCAGATTTAACCAAAAATTCCCGTTTTTTCATATATTTTTGGAGAGTTTTGTTAAAACCCGTTAAAACAAATACGAAATCAGTAAACTTTACTATTTTCAGGCAAATAATTATAGTTATTTCAGTATGTATAATACTGAACGCACAAAATTCTCAACATAAACGCATGAAAGTCTGAAAAGCGCACAAAAATGGGTGTATGCTTTAAAATCTCATAAAAGCACGAAAGACTTGACTTGAAGCCACGAAAGTCTGAACGTGAAAGCTGAAATCTGTTGAACGCACCAAATTTTGGTGAACGCACGAAGTTCTGAATACGAATGCACGAAGCCGTACGCAAAAACTCTTCCAAAAGATTGATGAAAGAGTGCGGGCGTGATACGGGTCGAGAACATCGGCAAGAATATGCAAGATAAGCAGTGATTAGCAGCTGCCTATCGATTATCTTTTAAACTTTTTGCATTTCGAAGAGTTGATCTTACATAATGTAAGCCTTCGCAAGCCATTTTTAATCAAATTTCGACCATACATAATTCTGACGTTTCCAGGCGTCTATCATTTAAACCTGAGGTAAATGTAGCGATTCTAAGTGGTAATCTTAAATAGTTTGAAATCATAGACATATGTCAATGAGGTTTGAACCAATGATCTCCGCCATGATTGTGACCTGTTCTAAATTTATGATGTTCCTGATCTGTATTTGGTATGAATTGGACTTGAACACCAAGTATCTTGAACACCTACCTACCAGTCACTGATTGCGTTGAATCCCTTGGAGAACGTTTAGTTTTGGATAAAAATGAGAAGATAAAAGTTTCTAGGTGCGAAGAGTTTTACTCCAAGTTTGTTCACCCAACAATTGTTACACCTCCCAATCCCCCCGTTCGTAGTCGCATTTTCGAGATAAGCAAACCGATGATCAATGCTAACTTCAATGCTTGATTATGCAAAATCAACATTAAGAAGCAAATAATTTTTTCCGACCCACTTTAGTGGGGGGATGGGAAGCTACATACTCAATTGTTTTTTTGTTCAATCGATTTTGGCCAATAAATATGAAGAGAGTTGAGACAGGTAGCATTAGAAAGCCCGTGAATTAAACTTTTTTGATTTTCGTATATTAAAGGAAGTATTCGATGTTTGAAATTTTGTGAATAATTCCTTCTTGTAGTCGTATGGAATTTGTGAATAATAACAGGTCTCAATGGATTGTTATGGAGGAACAGATGAGCCAGTTTACTGATTTTAGTTGCTAACTGATGGCTTTCATAGTCTTAAATATAGTTTCTTCAGGAAATATAAAAGAATGTTCTGTTTGTCATCTTGTTTCTTTTGTTGTCTATTTGTTGCATTGTCTAATTAATTACAAGTCACATATCACGTTTCTGGCATAGAAAAAAAGGCGAAATTGAATATATCAGAATTTTAGGAGAATTCAATATGGTGTTAACGGCTTCGACGCTGCTTTTTCGAAAAGAATTTTTTTTGGTTTCGTTTCTTCTTTTTCTGTATTTGACGTTTTGTTTAGTAAACGCACGACTTATTCTGATCAAAAAAGGTCTCAGTGGCCTCGTTAAGATGAATGAACAATCTTATTTTTTTATTGAAATTTATAGTTAATGATTTTCATCACCTTTATTTTAATTGTTGCCGAAAAAAAACGTTGTTTTTAACATTGCTTTTTCTTCTCTACCTGTTACCTAGTCTCATTACTGAATGGTTTTACATATCACTTTATTGGCGTTAAGAAAACGCGGAACCAAACACTTCTTATTCATAGGGAGAATGTTATAATTTAAACTACTTTTTTGTAGTTTTTTTTGGTCGTATGAAAAAAATCTGAAAATGACACGGCATAAAGTCTTATGTTTTAGAGTTACAAATTATTTCATTACATCGTTTTTCATGACTTCATTTCATATTTAAAGAGTTTCATTACTTTGGAACAAATGTTTAAAAAAATGAGCCTAATTTTCAATTTAGCCATTTTTTTTTGCTTTTTGTCTTGTTGTTACTAATTTTCATAAAAAACTGGTTCCCTTTTTTTCGAGTGATGAACACTTGTTTAGTTTAGGTTTATTTTCACACTCTTTAGACTTGGCTACAAAATTTTTCTACAAAGAGAAATCGAGTTTTGGATACTATTAATGTTTGTTGTTCGATTTTGTTTTTTGTTATGTCTCGTATTCTCACTAATGGCAAAAATCCTCGGCCCTCTGAAGCAAATTTTTTTTATTCCACTCAACAATTTGTGTCGTTTTTCATTCACATATCTGTTTCTTCGAAAAATACTTGTATTTTTGAAAATTTTCGATCACTTCCTCATATGGTTGTCAAATAAGCTGAAAATGCGGATGAGCGGGGTCGGAACATTATATGCGTACGCACATTACCGAGCCATTAGCGTTGAAGTACGCCAAGTACAATCAAACTTCAAAGGAATAAAAAATTGTGTATTATCCTTGTTGATTCAAATTTACAAAATTTACAAAAATTGGTTTCACTTCACCAAGGCCAGCTGCCAACTTCTTTCAAACACAAATTTTTCATATTGGGGCCTTGATGCAAAACTCATGTGATGCTTCCCTATGTTTTACATTAACTTTCACAATAACTTTAGTTTTCAGCTAAAAAACGAACCAAAGAGTTTTAACCAGAAATTTTTGTGCGAGTCAAAGCAAAGCATTGTCAATTAATTAACTTAATCAGTCAATTAAAACCAATGTGTTTTAAATTATAATAATACATATTTGTACGCTTGTTGAGAAAATATCGAAATGAACTTAATTATTATTTTTTTAAAGTGGGATTGTGGTTTTAAGAGTACAAAATATCAGTCTACTTACGGTTTAGTCTCTGAAGTAGAATGATGCAACTGTAGAGAGCAATTGATAGGGAAATAATCTTCAACAAATTGTATCGCATATTGCAACGATGCAGGAGTACTCGTAAACTTCGCAACTTTCCTAACATGTTAGGTCAGAAATAAATGAAAAGGTGTGGCACTTTAATAAGCGGCTTTTCATTGATGCCATGATTCAGATGTAAACTCGGAACCTATTTTTGGAGCAGTTATTTGCTTGAAAATTTGTTGAAGAAGTTCTGAACAATGAGGGTTTCTACTTGAAAAGACGTGCACAAGCGTAAATTTTCGGGGAAAAAAAGACGCTGAGAAAGCAAATAAAGTTCAATTTCTTGGTATCTGTTTACCAGTAACATCATTATTGTCTGTTTCACTTACTGTAAAATCTTCCTATTTAAATTTTGAAGCCCTTTTATCCTGATAGTTCTTTATGGACAAAGTCGATTTCATCATACTGTGAAAGGATTCTTGTGCGAGCCATGTAATATGAAGTTTAGATTAAACGGTTTTTATCACTAAAACTCACTAAAAACAAAAAAAATCGGTTTTTTATGGTGCCCTAGGATCGAAAACTATGAGTTCTGATTTGATGCTGTTGCAAATTTAGCGTTTTGTAAATCCTTTATGTTTATTAACTGTACGTCTGGATAGCGTATTTGTTGTTCCCTATGGGAATTAGAAAATGCTTTGATGTTTTTAACGCCTATTGTTTTAAGATTACTAAAATGATGGAATATACTGAAATTAATTTGCCGCAGAGTTTTTTGTGGAGTGCAATTCAAAGTGTAAAACACAGACAAAAAAATCCATTTAGGGCGCCACCTTTTCATAATCGATATTTGTGTGTACGCTTCACACATACATTATGTTAAGATAGGAAAAATGAAAGGTGGTTGCAAAACTGAGGAATTATACTTGCGAAATTTGGTTCCAGTAGACGCTACCCTAGGCGAGACAGGATGTTTTTCTTGCAAGATCTTGTAAGATTCTTGCAAAAATAATATTGCAAAATCTAGCGAGAGGATGTTAATCATGCAAGATCCTGCAAGAAGATGTTAGCCTTGCAAGGCCTTGGAAGAAGCTTTCAAGACTAACATCATCTTGCAAAATCTTGACATTCAAGAACAACATCGAGGAACCTGCCTTATTGAATCTTTCAATGATGTTGCTAGGAAGACGCCTTAAAACAACCATTCTCTCAAAAATTTCTAACCCGCGTTTTCATCAAAAACTCTGGAGTGTAGCTGAAGTAGTATCAGTGGCACAATTATTAGTAGTTAGACAGACTGTTTCATTTGTGCATTACTAGGGATAGCGCATTTAAAAGACTGGTTTCCAGAAAACGACTTCATAATTCCAATTTGGTGTCTTCTATTTTGTACAAAATTTTTCTCTCTTATAGAAAGATTTTTCACTGACTCCAATTACACTGAAATGGGAAAATTCTTGTAAGATTAACATTTTGAATCGACTAGGGCAGAAAAGTAGAAAAATAAAGTCAGACTTTTTATTGTTTTTAATACAGTTGACCACCATAAACGTTTATTGGCAACCATATCAACCTATATATGGAGTTTGTGCTATCTTGGCAACCATATAGCAATAATAACAACATCAAAATTGATAATAACCAAATCAAAATTCATCGAAAAAAAAGCATCATTGCACTTTTGAATGGCGAAAATACTCATCAAGGCACTTAAAAAAAAGAAAATTCACGGTACCATGAGAACATATCTAAAACCAGAATTATTCATGGTTCCATGAAAGACCATGAAAGTCAAATTTGCATTTGTTTTATTAAAAAACCCATTATAAAAATATCGGATCTTTTCATCATGCGTTTATATTTTGCTCAGTAATAGACAAGCTGTGCATAACTAATTTTTTCTAATTTGAATTTTTCAAGAAAATTCCAAATCTTGTGTCATCATGTATGTTCTTTCTGACAGTATATCATCATTTTTAATATAAGTACCGTTTAGAACGGATAGAAATGCGGAAGCTAATCCGTATTTTGCAGGATATTTAAAAATTAAATGTTTTTTTTGGGTTATTGTCATGTTGACAGATTAAAACAAAATCATTTTTAATTTGTGATCACTTAATAAGAGTGAGTAAAGTGAACATTTTAGAATGTCAGGGGATGTATGTGTTCATTTGAACTCTTAATTAGTGGTCGGCTACCCCGTCTGTTATTTGAAGTAAGTTTTACAAAAAAGCAAGAAAATTGAACTTTTTCCCATTTGTTTTTTTTACATTTTTGCAAATTAACATTTTGGTAAAAAAAAATGCTCTTTTACGCCCCCACCCCCTACTTACGGGTAAAGATAAAAAGCGCCACACCATTCTAATCTCAAACACGCGCTAAAATGTGCATACAACGTGCCACGAAAGTTTAATCAATGGCAGTTAAGCAGAATGACTAAATAGTACAAAATCAAAGTATATAAACTTTCTTAAATCTATTCAGATCTAAAAGCATCTAAACCAACGTGCATATACACGGCGGTGCAGTAATTCAATGATGATGAAAATGTTTTAAAAGTATATAAGACAAATACGTTGTGAATAACATTAAACACTTATCTGACATTTACAATAGTCACAAAACTAGAAAATTTGAACTTACATAACGATTCAAAGACAATCGCCAAATGAACTACGAATTCTAATGCCTATCTATCGAAAAATCAAAAAAAAAATGAATGCCTTATATTTTTCATACAAACTGAGATAAAAATTCAGAACATATGGTTGTTACCGCACGGGATTTTGGGCGCAAAAATCTTCACAAAAATGAAAATCTGAATCTAAACACAATTTAAAAATGTTTTTGTTTCCGGAGAAACGTTAGTTAGTTGTCCTACATTTCTGAAAAATAGTTTTGGTCAAAATTCGATCACGAGAAATGATTTCGTCAAACATCGCCCGCAAATCATGTTTTATGGGGAACATTTCGCATGAATTTGTCACAATTTTCCGCGATACATATAAAGGTAGCATTTGAGCAGAAATAAAAGAATTTCTAAAAATATTCTTAAAAATCACTTGTATTACTAACTAAGGCTTAAGAATAACAAACTGCAGGGCTTACTTTTCTATTCCTTTTTTTACCCTCCAACACTCTATCAATACCCCAAGCTGAGCACCCAGAGCATTGCAGAACAATTTTAAATCCAGAACCTGTATATAGACTATTTTACATTTCTATGGATTCTGTTCATGTAAAAATGAACACTAAACAGTTTCTTTTTGACGGTAAAATTGAAATACTCATTTTATCCTGATTTTGATCTGCTCGTAACTTTTTTCATACATTATCTGCCTAATTAACAGTATTGTATAAAGTTTTCAGCCTAAAACCATTCTCTTTTTAAAGCCGTTTCGGTTCCGATTGTCAGACTAAATTACACTGTTTTTTACCCTGTTTTAGCACTGATTGTGAATCACACCACAGGCATATTCACTGGCATAATTGTAAGTGTACACTTCTACGTCCTTTATCTCTGCAGAGTACTGGCCTCTGACCTATGTAACGTCAGATTTAAAAATCCGTTTAAATAAAAAAAAACGAAAGCAAAAATTCAAAAGACTCAAACAACGAACTATAAATAGCCTTAATCTCTCCGTAACTTTGTTAATAATAATGCAGCTTTGAAAAGATGCAACAATGAACTGTGAATATGTCCAAAACTATAAGACAGGAAAGACCCCGAACAGAAAAATTAAGCGCATTACAAGAGTAACAATACTGCATCTCCAGAATAGTTTAAGTTTCTTCATGTGCAGTTTTTCTTCATCATGATTATATTGAGGTCATAGAATTCACGCAGGCTAAACTTATGCTTTTTAGTCTGAAAATCACAAATCTGCGAACATGCAAGCGTCAAGTCAAAAGTTTCTAGAGAGATTTTGAAAATAATTTAAAAGCAAAAAATGATTTTTTGTTGGTTCTTCTGATTGGCACATACAAAAGGGGAGCAGCTTTAGTTTTGATCGTTTAAGCAATAATAGGTAGCAGTATTATTATTTACTTTTCAAAAAAAAATCTTCACCTGCGTCTACTATTTTTTTTGTTTGAAATTAGCAGTTGAGATCAATAGAGTAAATATCTTACTGATATGGAAATTCAACTGAGAAGCTACTCGGACAAGTTGATCAGATCAATTCAGCCAATATTCATAATTCTTTCAGTTTGTTTTATGCATGACCAGTTTCTTATTTACAGTTTTCATATAAAATCTTGAATTAGCTTGAACAGAATACTTAGCGTCACATATAGCCCAAACTGTAAAAGTTGAGTATTTTTTTCTCACTGTTAGTTTCATGGTTAATCTTAGAAAACAATTTTTTATGTTCGAAGTTTTCACTACCTTTTTAAAATGTTAACTGATGAATCTTTGCTGAGATAAGCCAAACAAGTAGCGCCATTTTTTAGTCAAAAACTTAATTTTAACTAAAAGTATTTCATTGGTATCTAGTTGCTCTTTCAGGAGAGTATCCACAGTTCTCGATTCGTAATCAGCGCAGTGCAAAAAACTCTTAAGGCACCTCTTAAACATAGGAAAAAGGAAAACATCCAAATTATTAGTGTCAGATATTCAAATTGGATTATGATAAAAATGATAAAGAGTCAGATACTGCACTTCAATATCATTGGTCTAATTGTATGATTCGTTACAAATTAAAAGTTACAACAGAGGCCAGAAAAAGAATCTCAAGTTTTCACATTAAAAATTGTTCAATTAAGAGTTTTGTTACTGATTATTTCATCTGCTGCTAATGGCCCGTGTTGAGGAATTTTGTTTTTCACTTGTAAGAAGTTGTCGTTTTTTAATCGTTTTCATTAGACAAAAACGATCAAAGCCCTTACGTGGTAATCGTCGTTTTGATCGTTATTTCGTCGTTATTTTTATGTAGGACAAGATCGTTTTTTTAAAAAAAAACAACGAAAAACGATCCCCGCTGGGATTCGAACCATTGAACTCCTGATACATTTACCTGATGCACTGACCTCTGTGTTATCAGGACCTAAAACTTATATGCCAAAACGATCTAATAGAGAAAAAATAGTTCAATAGCGATTAAACGACGAAAAAACGATCAAAAAACGACGATTCCGATTGAAAAAAAAACGACGTAAAAAACGACAAAAAAAGACGAAGAAACGATCATTTCTTACACTTATACGACCACTAAAACGAGGCAAACTAATGAAAACGAAGAAAACGACAACAAAACGACGAAAATGACAACTTCTTACAAAATATTGTCGTTAAAAACTGTTCCATGAGTTCTGCAAAGAGTTCCATGGGTGGGACTCAAAACAATTTACGTAACTTGCTTCCGCGTCACCTGCTGCAGTTCTGCGTCACTTGCTTCCGCATAGAACTTTACTATAGTATTTTGACAGTTGCTGAGCATAGTAGATCCTTGGATAACAACAATTGTCTGATGGTGGAATTTATTTTGCAAAACTCTAATGTCTCCATGATTGTTGTATGCTTGCAACAGTCAGGTAAGACAGAATATTTATGGGACAGTCTATGATCAGTACGCTTTTGTTTAACAAGTGTGAGCCCAAATGTGAGTTTTTTCATGCATAGTTGAACTTGTACCATTCTACAATCGCAATTCGTGATAGATAATAAACTGTAACATTCCACAGAAAAGCATTTTAACACCTCCATTATGTTATTTTGCTCAGCAAAAATTTTTACCTAGCTCATCGCATTTTTTACTGTTCGAAATGGTGAATTCATGTAACTTTACCGCTAAATTCAGCTCTAAATTTAGACATTTTCCGGGTAACGAAACCTGAGGTGGACTTGGGTGCTCTATTTTTATTGTTATATGCTGCTTTAACTCTGTTGCTCGCAGCTGTTTTCAGGTAGCATTTCACTTTCTGACTCTGATTCAAAAAATGAGATGTGAGTGAAAGTTCTAGTCAAACTGTATTCAAAAATATCTATTTATCATTATCAGAGTCTTGACCTCAAATCTGACTACACTACTCATACTGCTTTTTGGCTTCAATCTGAGCATCCCATGTCTCAGTAGGTACCAAAGTAAGTGAGGGCCTACAATTTTGTCTCAATTCAAACAACACCAATCCATACCACAACAACTTATGCTTCGGTAGATTGTCATACTAGCGGAAAGATTTAGGGATTTTGGAATGATGTTTTAGCGGCCCCGTTCGCCAAAAAGTTTTACAACCCGGAGAAATTGAACCCTGAAGAAAATACTGTGGAATCCTACGAGGTGCGTATTTTTTTACTTGAGAAATTTTTCACCGCCGATTTCAGTGGTTACCGCCTAAATCAAGGGATTCAAGTAGTTCTACAGAGAGTTCTAAGAGTGCGACACAAAACTATATGGTAGGGGCTACTGGCATCTTAACTCTTAACATATATTTTCAAAACAGTCTTCATTTTTACTGAGGACAACGACAGCGTAACCTGTTGGTTACGGATTTCAAAAGACGGGGAGATGGTTTCTTGATTGTTTTCTTGTCAATAAAACTCTTTGTTGTAGGCGAATATTCTCGAGATCTTTTATGTGAATGCAAAGTGTAAAAAAAGTTAAAGAAAAATATCTGAAAAAAGTTAATCTCGACCATGTTTATCTATCCAAAATAGCTGGAGGGAAATTTTGTCTTAAAAAGGGTTCAGTGGAAGCCAGCCACGTGATTTGAAAAGGAATAGAAACTCGGATGAAATCTTTCTGATGTTTTCAGATTCTCTTAAAAGTAAATTCAAATGGATCAGTGTTTGATGCTAATTTACAAACAGTTTTTTTGATAAATTTTAAACTGCTTGCTTTCGGTTGCCTTTTCCAAAAACCAGCAGTTGCAACAGCCTTAGTTTTATGGATGGATGGTTTTGATGGTGGAACTTGATGTAAATTGAACCCAGTTAAAACGCTGATTAAGTCCTTTCAAATGTTTCCAAGTTTTCATCAGGGAAACACTGGTTGTGTTTTTTGTTCTATACCCTAAAACAACTCTCAAATTGGTATTCGTAGTTAAGTATTCTGAGGAACACTGATGACAGGTTGTTTTAAGGATACCTGATAGCAAGTTGGGTTCAACTTTTTCAAAGCAGATGAGCTAGTTTGATGGAACATGGTTTGTTTCTTGACGTGATAAAAAGGCTGACCACACACTTTTCTCTACCCTTAACTCTAGTTTGTTTTGCTGTAGTGTGAGGCTCCGCTTTCAACTTCCCCTTTTCATTCCCCCCATTTAATTTTTGACTCTTATTTTGAAGAAAAATTATTTCTTTTTGCATAAAAACTTAAACAATTTTATCTCCAGCCTAACTTCCGACAGAGCAAGTTAAATATCAAGTTTCATGCGTCAAAAAGTTCCAAGTGATACGTTTTACCGAAGTTTGCTAATAAACAGAAATTCTAAAGAGAAAATCATTTTTTAAAGTCAATTTTTATTAACACTACTGTAACTTTGAGTGCGTTGCAGTGAATTTTGCTGTAACAGCGGTACTTTTACCACTTTCAGCGCATTTACCTCAAATCAAACATTGGTTTACTAAAAAGTTGAGTTAATAGAAAATTGTTCCGTCTTAGCGGTGAAATTTTGTACGGTTTGCGGTTTCAATCGCGGAATCTTTTTTGTTCACCGCTCTCAACACATTCACCGCTATTCCTACTCCTTTTTTGCAAAACTTTCAGCGTTGAACACATTTCGTAAATTTTGAGATGAATTTTTGTAAAATTTGAATTTCCTAGCTGTGATTTTTTTCACCGGATACAACGCTAAAAAAGACAATTCTTATATCTTTTCACCGCATTTACCGCATTTCGTACATTTTTAGCGATTTTTAGCGTTGACACCCGGGTTTCTGAGATCTTAAAAGCGGCTCGAGTACAGCAGAATCAATGTGCTCAAAAATTAATTTCCAGGTATTTTAATCAACTGAATAATAAATTCCAAGAAATCATCCATTTAAGACACAAACATCCTGTTTCGAAACGTATCAGAAGTTATTGATGATATTAGGATATCCCCTTTCCACTTCTATAAGTTTCCTGACGTATCTATCACCTATCCCCATTAAATCAACCCTCTGTCAATTCACCAGATATGAGTTCTCTTTATAATTTTCATCATTAAATTTCAAAATTAGAGTTACGGGTGGTTCAAGCGACAATTTTTGGGTTTAATAATAATGCCCAATATCAGCTATGAGGACAGTCTGTGCAATTTGATTTAGGGTTTGTAGGCTTAAATTATATGGGGGGGTTAAAAGATGGAGAATATGATAAAATATAGGTGGGGTGGATGGGGGGGGGGGGGGTAAAATGAATCGGAGTGGAAAGAGGAAGAACCGTATATTAAGAACAATCTACGCTCAGTCCAAATTGTTAACTTTTTCTTTTTTGCCGGCATTTCCATTATTTGATCGAAGATTTCCGATAAGACTGGATACATGTTTTTGCATTCCTCTTGTGGACTGCACTCATGGTTTGATTTTTGAAATTAGAGTGTTGCAATTTGGACAGTAATGGTGGACTTCCTTCCACCTGTCTTCACAGCACAAAAGTGGAATGAAGCAGAAGAATCAAGAGAGGAGGATTGCAGAAGTGGAAGATTGCAATTTGACGTCACTCCTGATGACCTGAAGTTGAAATTGAACTCAAATTTGTTTTATGACTTCAAAGTAGACGCAAAGCTGTCGCGGTACTAAAGAATTAATCTCGTGTAAAGAGTCCTTTTAAAGAGTCCTTTAAACTGTTTGGAACTTTTCCGTTTGTGCCCCCAGCTTAGTTCATATTATTTGCAACCCCCAGGCGTACGTGCCATATTTTTGAATAATAATTTACGATATACTATGTAAAAAATAACACGTTCTCTTTAACAGGGGGGATTTCATAACGCACTGGGGGGGGGGGGGGGGGGGGCACAAACGGAAACGATCCGCATGTTTTAACAATACGAGTTTTGATTCGAGCCTTACTTGTTGCAAACAGTGTATTTTGCGAAATAACAAAACAAATTTTCCCAACTTTGAGGTTCAATTTTTGAAAAATTTAGTTCTGGCTTGGCAAATCACGAGAAAACTGTTAATTATTTTGTTGTTATTTTGTTGTTTGTTGGGTTATGGACTTTCGCAAGCGGAATAAAAAGCGTTTTTAACTAAGTAAAAGAATTAATTTCTCAAAAATGAGAGAATAACAAAATGATATTTTACAGTAGAATTTAGAGATTTACAGGAGAGATCTGATTAATAGATCAAGATGGTGATTTGAATTTGGGGGATGAAAAAGGACTCAAAAATCAACTGTATATATACCCATTATCAGTGTGAAAAAGTCAAGATACAAAACTAATCTTAGCACCGTGATTTATAGTGGGGGTCGCAAAGGTTACCCAATATGGTTTGCTTCTGCAAATCAGTCGCAAAGGGAACCATAAATGGAATGCATTTGCACTTTTCTAAGGATTCATTCACACTTCCGGAGATATCATCATCATTTAATACATGCTGGGAAGATTTTACATCAATTAATCTAACTCTAATAATAGTTATCTAGATTCACCAATTTGAACCGAATATTGATTCTCAGCACCATTTCTTGACGATTCATTTATATAATTTCTTTGATTGAAGTCATATTGCTTGTCTTTCTAATCTGGTAAGTCAAACTTTCTTTCTAATTCTCACTAAGTTTAAGACTATAGTTTGATCGATATTCTAACACCCCCACTCAGACTTGAGCTGATTGCGTAGAGTCTGTTCCCATCAAAACTGCTCTGATTGTTTCCACTTTCGAAACGGGTAAGGGTTTTGTGAAGATGTCCGCTGCCATTTTGTCTGTAGGGACGTAATGAATTGAAATAGTCCCATCCTCCGTCTTGTCACGAATGAAGTGAAACTTTGTCTCGATGTGCTTGCTCCTCTTGTGCATGACTGGGTTTTGGCAAAGTCTGATACAACTTTGGTTGTCCTCTCCAATTGCTATTGGACGCTTCTGTTGGATGCCAAAATCCTCTAGAAGTTGTTTCAGGTAAAGTGCTTCCTGAACTGCTGCTGCCATGCCCTGATATTCTGCTTCTGATGAAGAAAGAGCAACTGTGGCCTGCTTCTTGACACCCCAGCTGAGTGCTGCGCCACGTCCGTTGAGCTTGAAGTAATAGCCCGTTGTTGATTTTCTGTCGTTCACGTCTCCAGACCAGTCTGCATCACTTTCCCCCACTAAATCATAACTAGCCTCTTTTGTGTAAATAAGTTTTAAACCTTTTGAACCTTGGAGATATCGCAGAAGTCGTTTTCCGCACATCCAGTGTTGATTGGTAGGTGCATTCATGTGTCTGGACAGAATGTTGACTGTGAACATGATGTCTGGCCTCGTCTGTTTGGCCAGATACAGAAGTGATCCAACCAAGCTTCTGTAGATCCTCTGGTCCACTTCTTCGTCTCCGTTCTGTGCTGTCTGAAGTTTCAAATTCAAATCAGCTGGAGTTCTTGAGGGTTTGCATTGATCCATTTGAAACCGCTCAAGCATTGTTTCTATGTAGCGCTCTTGGTCGACTGTGACTTTGCCCTCTTCTTGTCTGATTCTTAGGCCCAGAAACCAGTGTAGTCTCCCTCTGTCTTCCATGTGAAATGTTGTTTCTAGTGCCTTCTTGACATCGGAGATCACTGTCATACTTCTTGATGCTACAATGATGTCGTCAACCCAGACCAAGATGAAGGATTGATCCTCTGCCTCTGATCTTGCGAACAAGCAGTGATCGTTCCTGCTTCTGGTGAACCCCTGTCTCAGTAGGAAGTTTGCCAGCTCCTTGTACCAGTTGTTAGCAGCCTGTTTCAAACCATAAATTGATTTATTTAGTCGACATACTAACTTCTCCCCATCTGATCCGCGTTTTACAAACTCCTGTGGCTGTTCCAGATACACTTCTTCTTCGATTGGTGAGTGCAGGAAAGCAGTCTTGACATCAAATTGGTGCATCACATGGCCTTGCTTCGCTGATAGCTGAAGTAGAATCCTGAATGTCTCTGGCTTGCAGGTAGGCGCAAAAGTCTCAAAATAGTCCAGTACTTCCACTTGTTTGAAGCCTTTTGCCACATAGCGTGCTTTGTATTTGTCTACTTGACCACTGGGTCCCAATTTCACTTTGTAGACCCATTTGCCCGGTATGACGTCCCTGTCTGTGGGTGGTCTCACTAGGTTCCAAGTCTCGTTGTCTTGGAGTGCCTTGACCTCGTCCTTCATTGCCCTGTGCCACTGGTCCCAATCGTCACCTTGCTTGGCTTCGTAGACTGTTTTGGGTTCCACATAGTCACCCTCAGTCACAGCAAGATGGGTCCTGACTTCTCCAAAAAATTGCGGAACATTTCTTGCTCGTGTCCCTCGTCTGGGCTCTGCTCTGTCCGCGTGTTCCAGTGCATCTTCACTGAAGCCAACTGTCTCTAACTGTGAGAAGTCTTCTGTGTCACTGTCTTCCAGTGACTCTGAGTCTCTGTGACTCCCTCTTGTTGCAGTAGATCCTTCATCTAGTGCTGTTTCTCCAACATCCGAGGCCTCTTGTCTCAGTGTTGTTTCTTGAGTATTCACGCTCCCTGCGTCATGCCACTCCTCCTTTATTGCAGTAGATGTGTCCTGTCGTTCTCTGTTGTCATTGTCTTGATGACCATCATCTGGGTGCCAGATTCCCAGTTCCGACCCATCATCTAGTAGGTCAGCCGTTTCTTTGTTGTCAGGGATTGAGCCCACTTCAGACTCCTTGATGATCACATCTCGGACTGCCATCACCTTGCGTGTGTTGGGTATGTACACCAGGTATCCGTTTTCTCCTTCAGTGTAACCCACAAACTTTCCTTCCAGTGCCTTGGGTTCAAGTTTGCTGACGTCTCTTTCCCTCTTCCTCATGAAGACTGTGCAACCAAAAATAGATAATTTACTAATTGTAAGCTTAGGTTTTATACCTCTCATCAGCTCTGCTGGGCATTTTTCTTCTCCTCGTCTCACAACCAAGTTTCTGATCCTTGCTGCGTGAAGAATTGCTGCTCCCCACATCATCTTGGGAAGTCCTGAGTCAATGAGCAAACATCTTGCCATCTCCAGCAGTGTCCTGTTGCACCTCTCAGCTAACCCATTCTGTTGTGGCGTCTCTGGTATGGTCCTTTCCTGTAGAATGCCTGCATCTAAGCAGTACGTCTTGAACTGCTCTGAGAGAAACTCCTTCGCATTGTCTTGCCTCAGCTTCTTGGGCGTCCCCACTCTGAGAACAAATTTCTTCAGGCTAGCCAGTGCTTCACTCTTTGCCTTGAGCAAGTCCACAAACACAAACTTCGTGTATTGGTCTGCAAACACAATGCAGAACCGGAACCCTGACAGTGACTCTACTCTGAAAGGTCCCATCACGTCTGTGAATACACTCTCCAGCTTCTCTTCTGCTTGGGTCTCTGCCACTCTTGGTACTGGAGTCTTTGTGATCTTGGCCAATGCACACACATTGCATACATCATCGAGTTCCCCCACTGTCTCTGGTGCATTCCTGACCACATCCGCCTGATTCAAATGACCCAATCGTCTGTGCCACTTCCTTGCACTGTCAAGTTTCACGCTGTTGGAACTCATCTTGAACTCTAGAACGCTGCAGGGTAAGTAAAACAAATTATTTTCCTGTGTTAGTTTTACCCGAGTTCCCTTCTGGAGTTTCATGCAGCTGTTTCCTCTCTCGAAAGTGAAGCTATGTCCCCACTCTGTGCATCTTGAGACTGATAGGAGGTTTGAAGAATAGTCCGGCACACACAAAACATTTTTGAGTTCGCATTGGAATTCCCCTTTGTTTGAGGGTATGCTGATCCTCACACAGCCTCTGCCCACCACTCTGGAAGCCTCTCCGTTGGGATTTCTGATCACTGATTGAGTGGCACAAAGTCCAGGAACGCATCGATGTTCGTCACTATGTGATCTGTACAACCACTGTCCACTAGCATGCCTGCTGTCTTCCACTGGGTAAGAGCTGCCCAGCATTCCTCGTCTGGTGTAGCCAATGTTGGACCCATTGCCACTGACTCATGTTTGCCTCCATCTCTTTGTCTCTTGCATGCCCTGTCTAGGTGACCCTTCTCACCACACTTGCTGCATTGTGCTGTCTCCTTCTTCCTGCAGTCCTTGGCAAAGTGTCCAGGGATCCCACACACAAAGCAGTTTCCTTTCTTGGGTCCCTTCTTGAAGTCACGCTTCACTGCCAGTGCCACTGAACCACTTTGTCCCTTGTGTCTCTGCACCGTGCTCTCATGGAAGTTCTGCAGCCTTTTCCTCAACTCTGTGAAGTTCGTTGCCGGGTTGAAGCTTTCCTGTATAACAAAACTTTCATACCTCATTGGCAGACCATTGAGGACCAAGGCGTTGAAGAGGGTCTCTGAGACTGCTTCCCCTGCTTCTTGTAGCCTTGTGAGCAACTCCTGTCCTCCGATGAAGAAGCTGTCCAAATCCTCAGAATCCTCGAGCTGCAGTCGAGCAAGCTGTGCCACTAAAGTCACCACTGTCGGCGTCTCCACACTCTGAAATCTCTCTTGCAAAAGCTTCCAAGCCTTTGCTCCATCTCCAATGCCATCATCTCCCACACAGTCATGTCTCATCAGCATGAGGGTTGTTGCATCTAGAGTCAGTGCCAGATGACACCACACATTGTTCCGTTTCTCCTTGATGTCTGCAACTTCCTTCTCATATGCATCCTTCAGCACCTTGTGGTTCTTCTTCTCATCATTGGTTGCCCCATTGGCCAGTGGTGCAGGCGCATTGGGTTGCTCCTCTGTCCCCAGTAGTGATTTGTAGAGTCCCTTCGTCTGCATCATCGCCACAAATCTTGTGCTCCAGATTGGAAAGTCCTGTGCCTTTCCTGTGTAGGTCAGCAGCTTCACTGTCTGTTGATCCATTGAAGTTTGAGCAGGCAAAACATTTGTGAAAAGAAAAGGTACTAAGCAGAAAAGGATTATGACTGTCAACAACAAATTAGTTTTGTTTTAGAAATTAATTTTGTGACTTAGAAAATTGCTGGGCCCATAACCTGTTGGGTTATGGACTTTCGCAAGCGGAATAAAAAGCGTTTTTAACTAAGTAAAAGAATTAATTTCTCAAAAATGAGAGAATAACAAAATGATATTTTACAGTAGAATTTAGAGATTTACAGGAGAGATCTGATTAATAGATCAACATGGTGATTTGAATTTGGGGGATGAAAAAGGACTCAAAAATCAACTGTATATATACCCATTATCAGTGTGAAAAAGTCAAGATACAAAACTAATCTTAGCACCGTGATTTATAGTGGGGGTCGCAAAGGTTACCCAATATGGTTTGCTTCTGCAAATCAGTCGCAAAGGGAACCATAAATGGAATGCATTTGCACTTTTCTAAGGATTCATTCACACTTCCGGAGATATCATCATCATTTAATACATGCTGGGAAGATTTTACATCAATTAATCTAACTCTAATAATAGTTATCTAGATTCACCAATTTGAACCGAATATTGATTCTCAGCACCATTTCTTGACGATTCATTTATATAATTTCTTTGATTGAAGTCATATTGCTTGTCTTTCTAATCTGGTAAGTCAAACTTTCTTTCTAATTCTCACTAAGTTTAAGACTATAGTTTGATCGATATTCTAACATTGTTTATAGATTTTTTCTCTTCACCAACCTGTTCACAATTTAGACACCGAACGAGACTTTGCTCTCTCCCTAAGTCCTCCAATTTGTCGCACACTGTTCCAAAGAAGAACTGCTTTTTCTACCTCTCATTTTGAACTGATCAACGGATCGACCTCAAGAAAAAAAATATTATAATTACTTCTGTTGAGTTTTTGGATTTGAACTGCAAAAATTTTCCGCTTAAAATCTCAAGTCTCAGTGACCAATGAATGATACCATTCGGTTGCTATCGTTATTTGGAAATGATCAAACTACAGGAGGAGAATTTGAAAAAATTTTGAATAACTTTGAACAAATTCGAGAGAGCGATAACCGATTGGCAATGTTTTTCAAAAAAGTCTCGTTGCGGATACAACAGTTAAATGGTGTTATTTGGTGTTATTGTTTGAACTTTTTTTCGGCTAATTTTTTCATCATACTCTTTTCATCAACAATTTATTGCAACGGCAAATTATGTAATTGATATTATGGCAACGAGAGTTGATTACAGTGTTTCTCTACAGCCTTTAAATATGAGTTTCCAGCCTCAGATTTTCCTGAGGCAGTCCTGTGACAGTCTGATTTTTCAAGCTGCTCAGTGAAACTTCAGAGAATCTGGTTTTATCCTGAATTAATACTAAACATCATTGTAAATTTTGACACTGTTTTTACTGAACAGCCCAAAAACAGAATGAAAAATTATGATTCATTGCTGTTGTTCAATATACACTCGATCGGAGTACACACAAGAAAAAACTCAATATTATTATAAGCAGCCCTATAATTTTGTGCTGAATTATGATTGGCTGAGCTGAAATAGCTGCAGACACTCTTCTGGATTTTGAGGGAGTGTTGTGTTGGTAGCTGGGACTGAGTGACGGGTATTCTGGCAGGGAATCGCCCCAGAATTGGTACGGAGGAGGGTCCGGATCTATCCAGGTGTTTTTGCATCTGGACTCGTTTACTTCGCTTGTCTCGTCGCCACCGTCCGTAACAATAGTCGATGTGGCTGAAAAAAACTAGGCAATTTGAAAACCTTCCCACAGCAAAATAGTGTAAAAACAGAGCAATATGATTAATACAGATCCAGTTCGATGGTTTAGTTTGTCCTCATTTATGACGCAGATCATTTTTGAACGCACGCAGAGGGTACGATGGGTTCAAAAAATACGCGGTCGAGGATTCTTATTTAACGAGCAGCATAAACGAGCAGGTACATAAGGTCGCTTGACATTAACGCACCAGCTACTTCAGATAGTCGAGCACATTAACGCACCAGGTACTTATGGACGAGCCAAAGTCAGAGCCATAGACGCACAAACTCTGGAACATAGACGAGCCAACTACAGCCACATACACGAGCCATCTTCTGCCCCACAGACGAGCTAGAAACTTTGTCATAGGCGAGCTAAAGTCTCCACCATACAGATTTTAAAGATATTATTTGCACCCAACAAAAGCAAGGTACACAAAACAAACATAACCGACTAAACGGCGGAAGAATTGCTCTTGAACGACTAGTGGGAGCTCTAATCAATTGCAGCCTGCTTCAGTCGGGGGGGGGGGTAAATGCACTAAAAAGTTCAATAGTGGGCTTCAAATAACCACATTAGAGGTTAACATCTACCACTATTAAGATTTAAAGTAAAAAATGACACCAGTTTCGGAGCACTTTTCATTTGACTTTTAGTATTAAATTGCCGCCAATTGAGTTCAGCTGCTTGAAATTGTGATTGAGAGAGAATTTTAGATCAGGCGAAACGCAAAAATTCAAGGGCGTAAAAGTCACTCGTAAAGTCAAAAAAGTCAAGCTAAAATTTTGCATAAAAAAGACACACACTTTTACAATAATTGCTATGAACTGCGTTCAGGAGCAACTAAACAACAGAGTGCAATATATCAATCCATTTGAGTGTCATTGAAGCTATTGAATATCATTTCATGAGCTCTCCTTACTGTCCAAGACCACTAGAATTTTTCAATGATATTTGTTCTTGCAGCCCAAGAAAACACCGAAGCAAATCATAGCAAGCGTCATTCTTAAATTTTATTTGTACCACTTTCAACTGTCTAGACCCAACAGTATATAAATAAGGCAAAGTTTTATTTAATAACAAGTTTTATTTTAAAAAAATTTCATTTCGGAACAATGATTTTCTTATGTGCCATCTTTTTTTTTGAAAAAAATGACCCCAAGGCTAATTATCCTGGTTTTTTTCAATCTTTCTAAGTAGCAGATACTACATAAACAGAAAAGCTAACGTTGAACAACTCCCTGACCTTGGGGGTCAGATTTTTTTTGAAAACAAGAACAACTTTCTGAGAAATATTCGTTGAAAATGCAAAGACTGAAAATATATTTCTTTTAAAATAAAAATTTTACTATTTCTTTGCCAACTGTAACCCAGCACACACTTTTTTATCACTTTGAGCCGCTAAGAAAATATGGAACAAATATAAGTCAAGATTTTGAAAATAAGAAATATTATGCAGTTCCGAACAACATTTTACACATGAGTAGTATAGAATACCTACGTAAAGAAAGGGGGGGGGGGGGGTTATCATTCGACTCTTAACCATAGGATAATAGGTAGTGGCGGTTAAGTGGGAATAGGATAGGCGGTATGAAATCTTTCCGCCTGCTGTTTATTGCCGTTCTATTCCGCCATTCTCGCTAGTTCTTTCTGGTCCTTTGCATTTAACGCTACATGTAAAAAGTAGTCTGACTACCCTAATAGAGGGAAGGGGGTTATTATGTGATAATTAGACGTGTGATTAAGTGGTTTTGGTCAGTTGTTAACAAAAATTGATCATTATTGGGAGAATGTGGGCATAGATCAAATGGCAACTATAGCAACGGTTGATTTGAAAAGTATTCACGAGATTTACAAAGGTTTGAAAAAAAGGTTATTCACAATATAGTCAACGGTTTTTGTATTTTTTAGCAACTTGTCTCTACCTTGATCCGGATCTTGATTTGGATATTGCGTTGAAGTTGCGACCGTACGGAGGTTTGATTGGTATTGATAATTCTTTGTTAGACAAATATTTCAAAAATTTAAAAATATTGAGATTACATGCCATACTCCACGAAGCTTCCGGTTTTGTTTTCGAATATAGTGAGAAGGGACCTGGTTATTCTTATGTTTTACCCTGTCCAGTCACAAATGAGTATCTTGGTCATGTGACCGGCATTGCCTTTTGCCTGTATGTTAAAACTTTCAAAAATAATTTATTCAGTTTGTTGGAATGTTAAAACTGCGACCGGTTGTTATTGACTTTGAAGGTTTTCGCAATAAAAAGTCTGGTTTCATAATAAAAGAACTTGGTATTGCAACTGAAAACTATACAGACATTGTCTCATTCCAACCACCAAACTCATTCAGCTCCCTGTCGTCAAGTGAGCAAAGATCTCATCAGTGGGTATCAAAGTATCTCCATGGTTTAGCTTGGGAGAGTGGGGATTACCCATACTCTTATAAGCACCAGATTGTTCAGAGCATAGTGTTTCGTTTTCCACTATCAAAGTTTTATGCCAAAGGAACAGAAAAAACTGAGACTTTGAAAAAACTTCTCGAGAAAGAAGTAGTAAACTTAGAAGAATTGTTGTGTCCAAAAATCGAAAATTTGAGATTTTATAAAGAAACGCCAGTTTGTGATCTGCAAGCTATTCGTTGTCCAAGACGTCAATTAAATAAACATTGCGCCAAAAAGAAAGCCGAGCTTTTCTACTACTGGCTAACGAATGAATCGTCGATCAGACAGAACATCAGCTCCGTCAATACTTCAAGTGAATTTGTCTCCAAATTTGACAGTTTACAGTTGCATAACGTCTGAAAACCATTTGACTGTCACTTTTGTCAGGGAGGAAAAAAATGATTCGCGTGGACAGACTATACTAAGGAAACAACAAATCAATTGCTGTGGCGCGCAAATAGAATTGTTTAAAAGGTACCTTTCTCTATTAGAGTACTTTCAATTATATCATGTCTATACAGGCGAAAATGCAAAAACTGAAACTAACCCCTTTACCTATGCCCAAGCGGCCAGTGCCAATACAGATCTCTCTGAACGATAACACTCTTCCAGAAAAAATTCGGCAAGTTGTGAACGAGGGAAACGTGGACTCAATCACCTACTATGACAAAACGCTGGGAATGAGAGCAAGCTATACAGTTGTCTACAAAAGAGAAGACATAGATTCACAATTTATTACATATGACTTTTTTATTGTTGATTAAATGTTTTGTGCAATTGATTTCACAATAGAATAATCATTTTGAATAATCATTTTTTTATTAAACGATTGTATGCTTACTGAATTTATTTTTTCTCGAAACGATTTTTCAAATGGACCAACATGTAGATCAATTGGATGCTGGTGGGGGTATAACTGATTTGGTTTTTGATGAAAAAAATCACGAAAGAAGATCATGGAAGTTTTGTAATTCACGACTACCCAGATCAGAAGTTGTGTACTTTACCCAAATTTTCATCATATTGTTTCTTATTGCTACATCACTGATTAAACTAGTTTTTTTTAAACCTGATTGTGAAGAAGCAACATTTTGGTTTTCGCTTCTTTCTTGTACAGTAGGATACGCTCTACCCAACCCAAAGTTATGAATAAAATTATTTCGACAAATGATCGTCTCTTTATGGCTGTCTGTGGTCCGTCATGTTGTGGGAAAACGGAGCTTATTTTCAATATGTTGCTGAATGACACCTTTTCACCCAAGTTTCAAGCAATTTTTTATTTTTATCAGTATGACCAGCCTAAGTTTCAGTCTCTTGAAAGAAAACTCAACATTCAATTTACAAAGTTTTCAAGTTTTGATCTAATATCAGATCTTGAAAACTGTCTGTTGGTATTTGACGATTCTTGTGAAGAAATTTTCAACGATAAAGAATTCTCTAAACTGGCAACAGCAGGACGTCACAAAAATTTGAGTGTTATATACGTTAAGCACAATCTTTTTCAACAAAGTAAATGGTCTAGAACTATTGATCTAAATACGACTCACATCATTTTATTCAAATCACCTCGTGATGTTCAACAGATTAGTTTAATTGGTAGACAACTGAATAATACTCAATTTTTGAAGGATAGTTATGAGTTGGCGACAAAACAACCTTTTGGGCATTTATTGATTGATTTGGATCCTAAAACGTCTGAAGCTTTACGTTACTGCTCAAACATTGTACCACCAGGACCTTCTGTATTTTATCTTCCTCCGGCTAAAGCAGTTATTACAAATTTAGCTGATGAGAGAGAAAGAAGTATGTACGCTGCGGCGAATGCTAGAATTATCCGACACAAAAATAAGGGATTTCATCAAGACAGCTCCAAATAGTTTCATATTGTTTCTTTGTGAGTGTTTCTTAAATGTTGTAAACGGAAACGTTCCTGCCAACAAAAATTTTCTAAAAAATCACAAAAACGAGTTCGAATTTATACTGTCTAAAGAAACTAAGCTTAAAGAAAAAAGAATAATTCTGGTAAGAAGACTTGAGCTAGTGAAATCTATTGGTCTTTCATGTTATCTTTATTTAAAGTAGAAAAATGCACACTGAAGAATTTATATTAATTCCCAAGCGATTGTTTATCTCCAAACAACCAGCGAAAAGCGAGATACTTGATAACCCAATATATCAACAAAAAGCGGCTCAGTTAACACTTTTTCAAAGAAACCAATCGACTGACACGGAAAAACCAGCACAAGAATTGGGATCCGCTAAACCTATGAGGGACAAAAACGAAATCACAGGGGTACCCAAGGAACAGGAAGAAACATCAGAAGCACCCAGCGATGACAGTGAGATTGAACCAATTGTAAAAAAACAAAAAGTTTTTGACCCTGTGACAATAATTTCCGAACTTGGGTCAATGGAAAAAAGTAAAATTGATCGATCAGAAATTATACTCGATCTCATTATGAAATCTGACTTAATAACCATAGAAGGAAACAACATACTTCATATCGACCAAAAGCCACTAGATGTGAAAGTTTCTACTTTTTTGTATAATTTGCAGCAACCCAGAAAAAAAATAAACATAAAAAAATACTCAACAATTTTAAATGCTCTCGATGTATCCCCTCATTTAGTTGCAAACACTTATGCCAAACAAATCCTCGAGTCTTCGTCCGAGAGTGAACAAGAATTTTACCCAAGCCGAGAAGAAGGCAGCAGTAGCAGTGGCTCAAGATCAGTCCCAAAAAGAGATAACGAAGAAACAACCGTTCAAACGTCAGACAAAGAAGAGACCAGTCAGAAGAAATGGTCTTTCTTTTCATGAATCAAAGAAATTAGATCAACTTTATTTGAAAGGACCAGCTTCCTATGGAAGCGTAAAACGCTTACAGGCTCAGAGCAAACTACCTTTAGGCAAAGTAAAGTCCTATTTGGAGAAAAAGCCTTCCTTTACAAAGTATCGTTCGATTCGATTAAAATTTCCAAGGCTTAAAGTTTTTGTGAAGGATATTAATGAAATTTGGTCACTGGATTTGGCTCACGTTGACAAATTGTCAAAGTATAATCGCAACGTTAAGTATTTGTTGGTTGCTGTAGACTGTTTGTCAAGATATTTACGAGTGCAACCAATGAAAACAAAATATGCAACAGAAGCAGCTGAAGTCTTTAAAAAAATGATCAAAAACAAACAACCAGAAAAGGTGTGGGTAGACGATGGTAAAGAATTTCTTGGAGCATTCAAACAACTCTGCAACAAACGCGGTATTCATTTGTATAGCACATTCAGTGAAAAAAAGTCTGCTTTTGCTGAGAGGAACATCAGATCACTTAAAAAAATAATTCATCGCTACCTTGAAGAAAAATGGACATACTCCTACATTGACCAACTAGATAAATTTGTAGACACAATCAACTCACGCGTAAACCGAGTAACCAAAACTGCACCTAACAAAGTTACAAAAAAAGATGTGCCAAGACTTGTTTCCTTAGCCGTACAAACAAGCAAAATACCAAAACCCAAATATTACATTGGTGATTTTGTGAGAATCGTTAAAAAAGATAAGGCTTTCAGGAAAAGTTACAAACAGTCTTTCACTGATGAAGTCTTCGAAATAAAAGGAATACCAACTCTTAGTCCACCAACATACTCCTTAGTAGACGCAAACAAGGAAGAAATTAAAGGAAAGTTTTATCAACCAGAATTACAGCTCGTTCGTCTTCCTATTAAAGAAGAAGATGTCACGTAAACGATTTGAAGATGAGTTTACAGTGCATGTCGTTTCCTCAGCTTCAATGGAAATATTTGGCTCAAACACACTTGCATCTTTCCGCAATTTCTTCAACGACGAAATTCAACTTTCAGGCGACTGGAGAGTTGCATTAAGTGAGGTAATTTTTCCAACTAAAAGTGAGAATATTGTCGACGGGAATATAACCGCGTACAACTTGAAAGATTATGAAGATTCTCAAAAAATGTCTTCTGGTAACAATGTTATCTCTCGACCCTACAGTTGACAAAAACTGGCTTTTATGCCTGGAACATTTGATTCAGTAGCGCAACTTCTTGCAACAGTTAAACGCACAGCTGGGCTTCCTCATTTTTCTTTCAGGGAACTGAAGAGCTCGGGTAGATACGAAATCTTGTTTGGAAAATACGAGGGTATAACTTTTCCGAGTGAAGAAATTCCGAGCATAATTGGGTTCAAAGGTATTCCTGATGGAAATGGAATACACATTGGCTATAAAATGAATCCGACGGCCAACAGACTTATGAAAAGTGACGAAACAAGAGCATATTATGGCGAGTTCCCAGCCGATCTTTGCGCTGGAAAACATTTAATTTTTATCTACACCAATATTATTGAATACCAATACGTTGGTGACGTCAAGGCACCTCTTTTACGTGTCATTGATTCAAAACAACGTCTCAAAAACGGTAGAGTTTGTGAGCTTGAACCAACTCATCGAATAGTTTTCACAAATTTAGACTACAAGAAATTGTTGACAAACACTATTCAGTCGATTTCAATTGAACTGAGAACTGAAACCGGGCAACTGATTCCCTTTTCTGGGACGGGAAAAGTTATTTTAACATTACAATTCAAAAAATTTTAGTCGTTAAAATGGATTCATACTATGCAAATCAAGCAACGTCTTTGCCTCATTTTTCTGGACATTATCGGCAGCGGGGAAGTGGTTTTGGAGCTTTAGCTGCCGGCATTGGACGTGTTGCTCTACCGCTTGCGCGTCGTTTCATTCTACCAACCGCCAAACGCATCGGAAAAGAGCTCCTAAAACAGAGTGTTCCCGAAATTTTAGATGTAGTCAGTAATAAAAAGTCACTAAAACAGGCAGTGAAGAACACAATATCTAAAACTGTTAAAAAGCAGACAGGAGGATCCCGTAAACGTTCTTCACCGCGGCAGAAAAGACGCAGTAAGCCGAGAAAGACAAAAACATCATCAGCAGTTACAAAACGTAAGGGTATCATTTTAAGCCGAAGGCCTCCAAAAAGAAGTCGTGCTGATTTTTTCGCAAAAGTGAAAGATGATCGCTAACCTACTACCAACAGAAGCAACTCACAGTTCGTTAGACTTGTTTGAAAAACAAGCTCTTTTAGTAACTTTTGATGGAAGTTTCTGTCAAAAACTGGGTCCCGTGTACAGTCCTGACGGACCAATGCTAGAGTTTGAAGTCACGGGTGACCGGAACAACTTTATTGACTTACAGAAAAATTTCCTCGAAGTCAAATGTAAAATTACGCAATCTTCTGGAGCTGACCTTAAGTACGATCCAGGAGCTGCTGCGGACGTAACAAAAACAGATGCTCCATACTTTTGTAATAATGTATTACATTCACTCTTCTCTGACTGTACAGTGTCTGCAAACGGATTGAAAATTTCAAATGCTAACGGGAATTATGCTCATAAAAGTTTTGTTGAAACAGAATTTTCACACAACAAAGACGCAAAAAACACTTGGCTGGCATGTCAGGGCTACTCGTATGAGGAGAATCCTGGTGCCTTGTCAACGGCAGAGGTGAATAGAAGGAAGACATTGGTGAGGGGATCAGGTGAATGCACTTTTTATGGGAAAGTGGCCGTGGATTTTTTTTACATGTGACAAAAACCTTCTGAGTGGAGTTACACTTCGAATTGCGTTCAGGCGAGCAATAGATGACTTTGTTTTAATGTCTGACGATGCCGCTAAACAATACAAAGTCAAAATTATTGAAACTAATTTGTATGTGCGTAAGATGACATTGAACGACGATGTTGTATCGGCTATAGAGAAAACTCTACTCAATAGCCCAGCCTCTTACCCTTATTTTGAAACACTAACAAAGACCTTTTTAGCCTCAACTGGTGTTCACAGCTGGAAACAAGAGGATATTTTTTCCCGGGAACCAATTCGGAGGCTAGCTAATTGTTTAAATACAAACGAAGCTTTTCTAGGCGATAACAGAAGAAATCCTTTCCACTTTCGAAAATTTGACCTTGCGCAGATATATATTTATCGAAACGGTTCGCCCATTGCCGATTCCCCGATATCTACAACCGATGACAAGCGACTGTATTTTAATACCATATCTGATTTAGCATATATTGACAATGGTCATGGAATAAGTTTAACCGATTACCCCAACCATTTCATTATGGTATTTGATCTTACTAGCACACAACAAGCTTCTCACGATTTTATTCACCCTGAGTTGACAAATTGTTCGATTTCAATTGAGTTGAAGTTTGCTACAGCGCTACCAAACAACATTGAGATTTTCATAATTGGAGAAAAAGCTAGCACAATTTTTGTTGACAGCACCCGAAGAGTTTCCAAAAACCATATTTTAACCTCTTAATGGACGAGGATGACATTAATGATTTAGTTCGGAATTGCAAAAATCTCAAGCACAAATTTATTGGCGTCTTTGCAGCAAACAATTTTCCGAAAGAATTGAAAGAAAACAGCTTTTTAATAGTTAATTCAGCAACTGCTGAAAACGCTGGTACTCACTGGTTACTGTTTTGTCAAAAAGACAACCAATTATTGTTTGCGGACCCATTAGGACAGTCTATTTTATCATACAAAGATGTCTATCAAAGAATTCTATCGCGAGAAGGAAATGTTCAAGTACATCAATTGTTAGAGAATCACCCAATTCAAAGCAAAAACTCCAGACTATGCGGACTCTTTTGTATTTATATTGCCCATGTTTTGTTTAACTCACAGAAAATTGTAAAAATACATGATGTTGATTTGATTCGATTTGCTCTTCATATGATGATTTAACACTACTAACTTTGTGAAAATTTATTTTTTTTTCTCAAAATTTAATTTTTTCTTCATAAATTAAGCGAACAAACAATAAGTCAGTATCAATAGTCATATTTCCATATCCACTCACAAAAATTTTCATAATCTGACAAAAAGCACCAGAATGAGGGCCAGTTAAAATTTTTTCAAATCTGCGCAATGTTTCACTGCTGAAGTTGTCTGTTTGTATTTGCTTTGAGGGTAAAATCATATTATGCATTGACTTCTGTGCTGTTGGTGGCACTGTCAACAGACTTGAAATTCCGTCGTTAGATTTCGATTTGCCGGTTTTGGACTGAAATTGTGTGGATGGAGCAGCACCAGCAGTAGTAGTAGTAGTAGTATTAGTAGTAGTGATTTTAGGTAGACGTTTCCTGATTAACGAAGAGTCATTTTTCTCACCATTTTTAATATTGAAGTCAACTGCTAGTTTTAGTTTCGTGAACACGTCACCTTTTGTCTTCAAGTCGGGTGCCAGTGAAAACAAATGTTGAAATGTCGTGAACAAACACGGCACAGAATAAAGTTTGTATCGTTTAGTTGTGTCAAGAGCATCATGAGTTGAGTCTATTAAAACGTGAAAGTGGTGTTGGTTAGTCGTCGTCGTCGATAACTGACAAAAATCTGAATTATAATGAGAGCACACTGCAAAATTGTTTAAGCTGGTCAAATTTAAATTTTCATCTGTAACAAAGAATTTAAATTGCTTCTGAAATTGTTTGAAGTATCCTGGAGATCGCTCAAACATTGCTTCCACCATTTTTAAATCAAACTAATTTTAGACTTTTTTGCAGGTGAAGGAGGGTCTGTTTTCTGTTTCTTTGTTTCGCTGTCATTGACTGGGAACGGTTCCCTAATTTTTGACGCTTTTTTAATAAGATTGTCGAATTCGTCCGTAGTCAGGGATATTCGTTGTTGTTGAAATTCATATTCATCGTCAACTTTTTTAAATAGTTTTAGAAACACATAAGTTCCAGTTTTCTCGTATGTTTTTAAAGTAGCCCTGATTAGACGTTTTTCTGTCTTCGATATATCCAAATAGCAATCACCAAATTCAGAATCTTTTGTGGCACTAAATGGCATAATAACTAACTCTTTCTTTCTTCAACAACTAACTAGCTTTAGATATAAAATGAAACGACCACCTCGAAGAAACACTCAAAATCAAATGGCGCGGCAGGCTTGGATTAAACTGTTGTCCTCATTGTTTTTAAATGGAAGCAGGTTTACGTAATAAAAATACAGACTCAAGTACGCCGCAGGCGTACTTGAATCTGTTGATTCCATTAAAGTTGAAAATATGCAAGGGTGTGGCTAATGAAAAACATATGCAATATGCCACATGTTTCAAATCAGTAGGCACAAAAATGTTACTACAGGGAAATGGGGGTCAGAGATCAGTAAATACTGATAGGAAACCTGTAAAACCGTATCTATAATAATACTACCTAGGAGTGATTTCAGTATTTAGTGTTTAAAACATATGCCATAACCATTGTGATTATAACTTAATTAGAAACCCAGCATAAACCTAAATATGGGAATACATATGGTGAGCGCAAACAGTTGCATTGATAAGAACTCTCATAAATTTTATGTCCACAGTATACTTTACTCCAATGGTTTGAAAACTGTGACCAATTAAAAGAACAGTTAACCATAACACTTATTTTGCTGTAAGGGTGCGACTAATGAAAAACATATGCAATATGTCACATGTTTTTAATCAGTAGGCACAATAACGTTACTACATAGAAATGGGGATCAGAGATCAGAAACTACTGATAAGAAACCTTTAAAACCTGTATCTATAATACTTTATAGTAGCATTTTCAATATTTAGTGTTTAAAACATAAGCCATAACTACTGTGATCCATAACTACTTTACAAAACCAACGTAAACCTAAATATGGGAATGCATGTGGTGTGCGAGAACAGTTCCACTGATAAGAAATCCCATAAAATGTTTGTTCACAGTGTACTTTACCCCAATGGTTTTAAATCTGTGACCAATAAAAAGAACAATTAACCACAAGACTCTTTCTGGTATAGTTTATTTTCAGTCTTATCCCTGCAGAACAAAGTTGGATTTTGTCGTTTGGCCTTGTGCACATAATTTGAAGAGTTTTAGTTTTCTCAAAATTCTTGTTTAAAATGTCTTTTTACTTACTCGCCGATTCTGAAGAGTCGTGGCAACGAACTCTAGTTTATCAGACAATGTTTGAAAACTATGTTGTTTTCATCCAACAGTATAAAGACTTCTCTCATGAAAACTGGATTACCTCATACCGATTCATTATTCCAAAATCAATTATCGACTTTGTAGCCACTCTACCAGGAAAAAATTTACCGGTCCATGGAAGTGTTATAACTTCTGGTGGATTAGTGCCTCCACAAAAACTGCCCTCTTGTGAGCCGCAGGACATTGGAAATTTACAAGACGAGGTAAAGCAAATACTCTTCAAATATGATTGTGATTGTGTGCCGCTATTTGAAAATCAGCTTGGAGCTCAGGATGCCCGGGACAATTTGGCAAGCCTTTGGGGTATCCAATTATCGCCCACATCTCCAACGAGCTCTTCGGGACATAGTGTACCAGCAACGCCTCTGAGTGATCCAAGTGCTACAACTACGCCGCAGACAAAGAGTCCATCATTTTTCGAAACACTTTGTAATGAGCACGTTCCTTGGATTTTTGGATTTGACGAAAATCGACAAGAAACCCACAACACTTCAATGCTTTCAGAAGCAAATTTTGAATCGCCCAAAACACCAACGCCACAAATTGATACGGAAGATTTGACAGTCACGCCAAACAACATGGAGACGCCGAAAGTTTGCAGCGCACCTTTCTGACACGGAAATCTGACACAGCACTATGTGAACTATTTGAAAACTAATAGCATAACTGTTTCTTTTATGCCTTTGTAAAGACATTGGTTAACAGTTTGTTTAATTGTATTATGTGTGTCCGCATGAAAGCTTAAATTTTTGATCGCTTTTCAAATTAATTTTCAAAACCTATTTGTTCTTCATAAACGGATCGTGTTCAAACATGTTCTAAGTTTTTCCAAAATCTCTATATAAACAAGATCTCGATAGAAAAGAACCCAACATTCCATGTACACAGAAACATTGCCATTATGTATAAACATATATAGTACCAAGGTAGAAATTGAAACTCTTCAAATTGAGTTTAGTGTTGAATATAACGTTCTAAAAATATGTTTGCAGTTGAAAAAAAAACGAGAAATTTGGCGTGATTTTCTCAAAACGAACACTAATTCAAACCCAAGAGGTATTGACAAGTTCACTGCATTTCATCTGAACCAAAAATTGTTTTATCGGAAACTCATTTCAAGCAATATAATGTAAAAAATTTCAGATGGAGAAAAAAAATTCAATTTTTTCTTTTACAAAAATACAAAATTTTATGCGAAATAGGCTCACATTACAATTTTACCTTAAGCAAAAGATTTGTCTTGTTCCTCTGTTTATTCAGAGAAGTCAATGAACGCATAAAGTAAAAAACACTAGAGTAGAAGAAGCTAATTGTTTCGAAAACCAAAGTAAACAATCTTGAAATTATACAGCAAAATTTTCAACAGATGACATATAACTCAACAAAGCCCTTAAGGAAGCAATCCATTGCTGCACTTTGTGAATGTAATTCGTTCATAAACACGAAAAAGGGCGAATTGTGTAATAAAAAAGATTAAAAAAACTTCAAAAATTGGGTTTTTTATCGTTTTTTTTTATTTGACCCATGACCTTTGACCCCTAAAAACTATAGTTCAAAAGATACTTGGGATGAAAACAAATATTATACTGATATCAACATTGGACAAACTACAAAATTGTTCATTACACCTGTCACTTTTGGAGTAGCCCATAATGAGATAATTAGTCATTAATTAAGCGTTAATTAGTGACTAATTAGCAAAAATCTAATTAGCGGAAAAAATTTTCAACATTTTTTTTGACGATTCTTAATGAGAAAGTTACGCTGGACATTTTTGCTCAGAAGTGCCGATGTCGAAAAACAGCTCCTTCATCGATTTTCAAAACATCTGGTAATTCATGTTCCATTAACATCTGGCATTAATTAGCACCTGAGGTACCACAAGGAATGATGATGGCAAGTTTTTTACTTCAGTTTCTTAACCCTCGTGGGCATGGCATAAAACTTCTTCATAACAGCTGTCAACAAAAAAGGCCTCAGAAAAAAGACACATGTTTATGTCATGTAATTGTCATGTAATTGTTAATTAATGACTTGATTGACAGAAAAACAAACTTTTTTCTGTTTATTTTTGAGCAATTTTTTTATATGGGTCCTATGTTTTTTGGCACGGGGAGCATTTTTGCTCATCACACTTAAGAACGTAGGACAATTCTAACCATCCGTAATTGAAAATGCATAAAATATCGCTTTTTATTACAATTTTGAAAATTAGCATGTTTTTCCAGGTTCTCAAAAAAAGTTTTTTGACACAAACGATGATCAGCAATACTCGGTAGGGTTCCCTGTGGTGGTATATTTTGGCATACGATTGCAATGGAGAGTTGAAAACACATCTTTTTTCTCTCAAAAGTAACAAAATTTCGAAATAAAGGTACGCGCCAAAACCGACCAATCAGAAAACAGCATTTCAAAACTTCGAATTTGGCGCCTATGCAGTACTGTAGTCTCTAATACTGTAAACCCGAGAAGTCATTTCTTGTTCATTCGTTTCTACTGTTCGTACTCGAGTTTAACATTTCGTTCTTACTAAAGTTAGACAATTCAAAAATGGGTTTCCAGTGTCGTTATTGTGATTCTATTCTGAGTACAAAAGGAAATCGCTCCAGGCATGAACATAAATTCCATCCTGATGAGATTGGTTTACCCGTATATCAATGCTCATTATGTGAGTTTACTTGTCGGAAGATTTCTTTACTGGAAGAACACATGAAAAATGCACACCAACGATTCACCAATTGCTGTCAAAGCTGCCTACTCGGATTCAACGATTGCCATCTTTACCTACAGCATATGACTTCCGTTCATCACTTACCCGTCCTAGGTGAACAATTTCAGCCTCGAGACACTCCTTTGGAAAGTGCATTCCATGGAGTACTGAGATCGTTCGAGTCAACAGCGTCCGAAGATTTCAATGATCTCGAAAACTTTATGCGGATACAAAAACCCAAAATAGACACTCTAATAAGTGAGCAGTTGACCCAGGGTCCTCAAAAAGTTCAACTGTGTGCAAAATTGCGGCTTATCAAAGTTCTGTATGATGAGCCAGATATGCCAGAAGATGACCGTATTGAAAGATACGCAAACTCTCTGATGACTCCTGTCTATGCAAACGAACTGTCGGATGAAGCGTATTGGCAAATGGTGGAGAAGATGATGAGCGTATTGACAACATTCAACTCTTTGGGGAGTGGTTGGACACTCGAAAAAGTTCTCAAAGTTGACGTCAAATTCGCACGTTTCGGACCAATTCAAGGTTCATCATACATCGCGTTGCCGTCAAAAATTGCCAACTGCAGAGGATTGCTCAACGTTAGGAACCACGAAGATCAAGATTGCTTCAGGTATTGCTTTGTGGCCGCTTATCACATGTATCATCAAATAAGTCTAGATAGAATTGATCGAAACTATCAAACCGACAAAACTTCACCAACTACATTTAATCAACCAGGACTGCATCAACCGCTGGGCGATTTTACTATGCCCATGGGCTTTGCAGACATTCCTCAATTTAAAACACTCAACAACGTTCAGGTAAACGTGTTTGGATACGATAACGGCCAGTTTTTCCCTCTAAAAATTTCGTCATATAGCTCAGATTTTGTATTGGATTTACTTTTGCTGTACGACTGTGACTGTCATCACTACATCCTCATTACAAACCTTGTGAAGGTTGTTTGCTACGTGCGGGGACTTGATTATAGATTCTCCTACAAAATTTGTCGAAACTGCTTTTGGATTTGTCGAGAAGGACTTGAAAGTTACAACCTACATCTCAGTAACTGTTGCAAAAATGCACCTGCTGTCATTCATATGCCTTCAAGTGAGAAAAACTCCTCCAAATTCACGAACTTGGCTGCTACATGGTTTGTCCCTCTTGTTATCTATTTTGACTTCGAGTCTTTTTTACGACCCGTGTCTTCTTGCAAGGGACCAAGTGATAAAGCCTTTACACAGGTCAAGGAGATACATGAACCGTGTGGCTTCGCGCTAACAGTGATAGATCACCACTCATCAAAGCCAATCTTTCATCATGTAGACAGTTCTCCTGCTTGCATGACAAATTTTGTCAAAATGCTTCACAAACTAGCCAGAGATATTTATCAGCAGAAAAGGAAGCACCCTTTCTTCAAAGGCGATAGACGAAACTTGGGAAAGTCTAACGCTACGCACTGTTGGATTTGTGAAAAATCGTTTTCAGAAACGGAAGATCCAGAGAACACAATTGACCTGGACCATTGCCACTACAGTGGTAAATTCTTGGGATGGGCACATGAGAAATGCAATCGCTTGAGACGAAATATCAATTTCACCCCTGTTGTGGGTCATAATATTCAAAATTATGACTTACATCACATTTGCTTGGCACTGAACAACTGCGAGCCAACCACAACCATCAGCGTCATACCAGCCACCGACGAAAAATACATATCAATGACATTTGGTGTGCTTATTGACACTTTCGTAACGGAAAAGGGAAAAACAGTGAAAGTTTACGAATATCTTCGATTCATAGACTCCTTCAAGATGATGAACAGTTCTTTAGAGAAACTTGTTGAAATTTTACCCGATGACCGCTTCGAAATAATGAGGGCTTTATCTGATGCTAACTTTCAGCTACTTAAACAGAAAGGCTACTACCCTTACTCTTATGTGACTGGTCGGTCCAAGTTCAGTGACACCAGTCTCCCACCACTGAGCAAGTGGGGTAACACTCTGGACGGAGGGGCAGTGAAGGTAACGGAGACTAATTTACAACATGCACGCAGGATGTGGGAAATTCTGGAATGTGGAACACTGCAGGATTATCATGACTCATACTTGAAGCTCGACTGTGCACTACTCGCATGTGTTTGCGAATTCCATCGACAGTTGAGTTTCGATACGTATAAACTGGATTGTATGCACTTCTTCACCCTACCCAATATGGCTAAGGAAGCGTCACTTAGAATCTGCAAAGCCAATGTCGAGTTACTGACTGAGCGCGAACACTTGGACATGATTGAACCCGCAATTCGCGGTGGAGTCACATCTGTCTTTGAAAGTCGGCGCTTCACTGCAAATAACTCCTATATTCCCAACCACGATAGCACGGAGGAATCCTGTTTTGGTTTCTTTGTCGACGCTAATAACCTTTATGGTGGCGTAATGCAATTAGAGAAACTACCGCTCGCCGACTTTGCGTTCAACACAGAGATTCAACTTCAAGAGATTTTGGACACCGCCGATGACGCTAGCATTGGATACTTTGTAGAGGTCGATCTCTCTTACCCGCCGAGCCTTCATGATGAGCATCGCGATTTTCCGTTGGCGCCCACAAAAGACGTGGTTGAAGATGAGTGGTTGAGCGATTACCAGATCGAATTGAAAGAACAGCACAATCTCCCATCTTCCAAAGTAAAGAAACTCCTGCAAACGTTCTTTGATAAAGAGAGATACGTGGTCCACTATAAACTGCTGAAACTCTATGACCAACTCGGCTTGGTAATCAGAAAGGTTCACAGAGTGCTTCAATTTCGACAAGAAAACTGGCTGTCGCCATACATTACACTAAATAGTGAAAAGCGGCAAGTTGCGTCAAACAAGTTTGAAGAGAACTTTTATAAACTGATGAATAATGCAGTTTATGGTAAAAACTGCGAATCCAAAAGACGCAGAAATAAAATAACAATTTCAAGAGATGCCGAGCATGCGCTGAAGATAATATCCAGATTTGAGTTTGATCGCTATATGATCTTTGGGGAGAATTTAGCAGCCTTGACCACACGGCCGAAGTCCATTTATTGGAACACTCCCACTATTGTGGGAGCGACTATATTAGATCTTGCAAAATTCCACATGTACTCATTCCATTACAATGTCATGCGCCCCAACTTTAATTGTCGCCTTCTTTACAGCGATACAGATAGTCTCCTTTATGCGATAAAAAGCGACGATTTTTATACAGAGTTATCGCAGAAGCCTCAGTCAGTATTAGGTCATTTTGATTTCTCAAATTACCCACCCAATCACTTTCTGTACGATACCACTAACAAAAGAGTCGTCCTCAAATACAAGGACGAATTCGCCGGCGACTATATTACTGAATTTATCTGTTTGAAGCCGAAGCTATACTCCATCCTGTCAAAAAGTAAGTTTATTCTCTCATAAAACAATATTGTTAGTTGTTGTATAAAAATTCGTATTGGGTTAATAGGCATCTGGAAGGTGTTAAATCGTATTATATTTACATAAGGGGTTAGTAATCATAATAGCACCTAAATTTTCTCATTTCTTTCTTTCTTTTCTTTTAGGTTGTCGAACTTTCAGCAAAAGGGGTGACGAGGGCCGCACAACAACATCTTCGCCACGTCGACTTCTTAAACACTCTCAGCACTGGAAACCACCTGCGCTCAGAGAACACCAGGATTGTGTCCGACCACCACAGGCTGCAGACAGTTACTACAAACAAAATTTGTCTGTCAGCTTTTGACAACAAGCGCTATATACTACCCGATGGCATAAAAACTCTCCCGTTTGGCCATTATGAAATTGGCGATTATGCTATCGATGAAATTGATTGGAATAACGACGATGTGGAATGGGATTATGACGATTTTAGCGACTTACTTTTGAGCTCTAGCCCAGAGTGGGATAACAGTTTTGTTGTACCACATTCCTCTCCAGATACCTCCACCCAAAGCTCCAACACATGGCAACCACCAGACCCCGGTTTTGTCGCTGCTCAGAATATAAATGATTCGGATATTGAAAGTAGCGATATCGTTGATTTCGATGCCAGTTTCGAAGAAAACTCTACGCCCGATAATCCGTTCATTAATTTTGAGGCAGAAGAAGCAAGTGAAAGCGATTCAGAGGGCCCACTGTGCAAAACTGCAAAGCGATATTAGTGTGCATAATTAAATTTAATTGCCCAGAGAGAAAGACGCAAAACTGAACCAGTATTGATTTTGCATGCAGTGTGAAATTTGGTTTTAATTTAATTTGTTTGAGTGTTTTGAAATCAAAAGAAAGCGGCGAGACAGAAAGCAAAGTTAAAGAGAAACAAAAGCGGCAATAGGGGGAAAGATTGAATAGGAAAGGAATATAAACAGCGGCGGAAAGATTTTATCCCGCCTATCCTATTCCCACTTAACCGCCACTACCTATTATCCTATGGTTAAGGGTCGAATGATAACCCCCCCCCCCTTTCTTTACGTAGGTATTCTATACTACTCACATGTACCACTCGTTTTAACTAGGCACCTGAAAGCAATTTTTTTTGTTATTTTGCAACTCTTAGTAACAGCAGCTACTGGGAAAACAGTATAGTTGACATTTAGGAACTACTTGGCCCAGGGGGAAAACAATATTCTTTGAATTAAATCAATTTTTTCAGAAAAAAAAGACAAAACCGCCCAATTTAGAATTTTTTAATCAGTCTGAATCATAGACTTCTTCAGCCTGCCTGGGTATTTTTTTCGACAAGCAAAAATTGCCTGGATGGGTATTTTCATGGCTCATTTTGATTGACGAAATGAACTTCAGTATATACTTGAATTATATCTAACTTGATTATTTTTAAGGAATCACTAGCAGGCCTGCAAAAGCATCACATGAAAAACCATTAAAGGAATGGAAAGTTTAAAACATATCAGGACTTTAATGCTTGGCACCAACTCGTGAAAAAGCCACATGTGTTACAGTTTCTGCTACGGATGCTCTAAAAACCAGCGATTTTTGGTTCACCGGATTCGTCTCTTTGCAATGTTGCATTTTGCATGTTTATCCCAGTTATCTTTATTACCTAGATTTAGATACACAGAATAAAAACTATTAAAAAGCAGCCAAATAAAAAAGAGTTAAAAAAAAGAAAGAAAGAAAGAAAGAAAGAAAGAAAGAAAAAAGAAAACAAAACAAACAGGTTTGGATGAAAATGCACATTTATCAATTTCTAGAGTCCAAACTATAGGAAAAAAATTGGAGGACAACTTAGACTCTAACTGATTACGTTTACGTTGCGTTTACGTACCTCTCGCTTACGTTACCGATGCGCTCTGCATTTGTCCCTCGCCCTTTCTACATCACTAAACTTCTGATCAACGGTTTTTTGGGTTTGCTAGTTTTTGCTATGTGGCATGATTAATGAGATTTAAAAAATGTGCAAATTAGGAATTTCAATATTGCGGTCTTTTTCGTCATGAAACGCATCTATTAGCCAGGCTCCAAGTTAAAGGTTTGTTAAAATATGCATAGATAGCAGATTTGTTAGCCGTTTTGTACAAGTGGAACCCTAATTTAGTACTAAGGGGGCCGCAAAGCATCACAAAAATATGATTTAAAGGAATACAAAGTTAAAAAGAATTGTCAATATATTTTTTAACAACTGTGGCTCGAACCCATGCCCCTCGTTGATCAACCAGAGGTCTTACAGCTTACGCTACCGATGCATGTTGGATGTACTTTTTACCCTATGTAGCAGCATTTTTCGTCCAACGAATTCTTTGGCTTTAAGGTGTTGCATTTATAGGGAGGAATGGGATTTTTTCAAATAATGAGCCTATACATAGTTGCATAGCGCGACTAAAATGGAATGTACTACAATAGGCTGCAAGTTTAAATAGCGTTAAAACATGCACAGAAAAGCAGCTCAAACACGGTAACATAGCAATCCGGTGATAATTGATATATAAAATGATAGATAGGTAGAAAGAAAACACAATTATAATATAACGAAGAAAGACAAAAGAGATTTAGGGAGAAGGATTGTAAGAAAAAAAATGAAAGCAGCATTATGCATTTTTTTCTGGCCTAATAAATTTCGAGCAAATTTTGCCACCAACTCGGGCGCGACCCAATGAACCTCCTCGCTTAACGGCCATAACTCTTACCCTTACGCTACCGATGAATATTGTTTTTCTGTTAGGCTCGTTTGTTTATTTTATGCAGAATGCTTAATGAGCGCTAAAACTTATGCAGATTCGGGCTTAAATATGCAGTGAGAGTAAGAGGAGAAAAAAAGGGGAGATAAAAAATGTGAGAAAACGGAAAAAGAAAATGAAAACAATTTTTTGCCCGCAAAATTACGCCTTTTTTTGACCCCAACTCCGACTCAAACCCCTTCTTCTCGCTTACCAGCCATCGTTTTTGTCCCTTACGCTACCGAGACCTTTTGCTCATATCTATTGCGACATCTACATCAATGGATTTTGTTCAGTGGCTACTTAAGTTGCTTGATTTGCTAGTCAACCTGCTCTACGAGCTAAAAAAACAGTACAAATTAGAAGCATAAATTCGGCGGTATATAAACAGTACAAATTAGAAGCATAAATTCGTCACCAAATTGGACGCGAACCCGTGCTCCTCGTTCAGCAGCTAAAGTTATTATCTTTACGGTACCTGTATGTATTGCTTTGAATATTGCACTTTCTACATCAGCAAATTTTTGGCCAATGGTTGTTGGCTTGCGTTATTGGCTCACATGTGCAGATTAGGAGCTGAAGTATGACGGTCTTGCGCGTTTAAAAAGGCATTTTGACGCTAGGCTCTATGTTTAAAGGACCGTTGAAAGATGTGGGAGCGCTGTTAACTAATGCGCTCAAAAGCGACTTAGAACTAATATAATAGAATTGCGATGCAATGCGTTCAATTCTGCAAAAACACGCGTTGCAGTTTAAGAGATAATTGCGCTGAAAACATGCTCGATATTTAGTGAGGAAAACTGACGAGCACTAATTGACACGCTTTTTCTCATCAATTTTCGCTAAAATGCGCCGGCTTATCTTCGAGCTCAGCTCATTTATTTAAACAATCAATGGGTTGTGCTGAAAAAAGCTGAAATTAAGAAAGGAAGAGCGTTAAAGCTCAGCACATTGACGGAATATTTAAGTTTGATCACGGGTTGCTCATCATATACAAATCTTAGTAGTCATGCAAGGTCATATATGATTCCTAGTATTCATACAAGGTCATATATGATTTGTATGACATCTTTGTAGACATACAAGAATCACATATGATTTCCTAGAAATCATACAGAGATCATACAAAAAATTCAAAGCTTAAAAACTGTACATCTTTCTTTCTCTTTTTATGTTGAAAAAAATTCCTGGAAATCATACAAGGTCATATATGACACACAAAACATTGACTGGTTCCCCAAATTCCCGTATAATGTAGTCAGAGGACATAATAAATTATTATAACGCAGTTGCATTCTGCATTTGACTCGTTGTGTGAGCGAAAAAAAATTTCCAACTTAAATATATTCAGAAAGTTGAGAAGTTGAGGTCATCTGCAAAAAATTTTTCAAATATTTTCTTATAAATGAGCATTTATAGGTATAAGGTAGCTTCAGAGAATATCAGAACTTTTTTTATCTATTTGGACTTTCTCTTTAATAGCGTGCCCAACTTTGCAAATGATATTGTACGTTTGGGTCTTTTGGCGGTTCACAAAGTGATGCCGGGGAATCACATAAGCGAGTCCTCGCCGAATTAAATATTTAAAATACATAAATGTTTAAAATTTTATGAAAAATAAATGTTTGATTCTTGGTATTCATTCTATGATCATATATGATTTCTTTGTAGTCATACTAGGTCCATATATGATTTCCTAGTAGGCATAAATCATTTCTTAGTAGTCATACACGGATCGTACTACGAAATACGCTATGATTTGTATGATACCATATATGATCCTTGTATCACTACTAAGAAGTGGTGACCCGGGATTTTATGGTGGAAAAAGATTCCAAAAGTGATCGATTTTAGCAAAATTTGGTCGACATGTCAATGGATATTATGCGATAAACCTCAGAGGGGTTTTTACATTATCACAACTCTTTTCAACTGTAAGGTAGTTAAACAGCCCAAAGACGCACAACGTGTAAAATGATTTAAAAAAATTTGGAGCCTTGATAGAAAATACTTGCGTTTATTAAATACATTAACTTGGCATTTCTTTTGACAAAACAATTTTTTGATTTCTTTTGACAAGAGCTAGCTAAAATTTTCCCAGTTTGATGACGCGATTTAGGAAACGTCGGCGCTTGACACAAACTGGGCGTGAAACATTAGCTCGACTTTGTTGTCATTTTGACTATAATTCGAATCCAAGTTTATGCTCTAGTTTGATCCAAATTACTAGTCGAAGGGAAGTCCTTTCATGAGTCTAATTATTTCTTTCTTTCTTCAAAAACGTTTACATGCTTATCAATTCCTCAGTAATGTTTATTCCGTACGTAACTAGTATGCTTCTTCAAATATTGCAATTCGGAGGAACAACTAATTAAACAAAATTATGTTTTTTATATAAAAACAAAACTTACCGTTTTTCGAAGTTAAGCTGGTGAAAATGGCCATTTCTTTATCATTGATAATTGGAAGAGAACCTTTGCAGTTAGGCTACCTGGTTTCATTCAATCAAGAATTATTAAAAAAAAAGTTTCGACCGACCCATAAAAAAACAATGCTCGACCGATAAATTGATAATATCAGGCCTTTTGACATGTTTTTTTCTCGACCCATGAAAAGACTTGTCCGTCAAGTAGGAAGCTTGACTGAAGGGTAATTTTGGTCAATAAAATCCACCTCCCCCAATACAATTTTTAGTATCAACCTAGGACGAGGACTAAACCTAGGACAGAAAACAACTTGCGGATCAAAAAGTGGGTCTTTCCCATTATAGCCCCCCCCCCCCCCCAATGAAAATATAGCCCCCCACCATTATGGTATAATTACCATGATTGGGGGGGGGGGGGCTGTAGGTTATCTGGGTCTTTCCCATTATAGCCCCCCCCCCCCAGCTTAGTGGTCAGATAACCTATAGCCCCCCCAATCATGGTAATTATACCATAATGGGGGGGGGGGGCTATAATTTCATGGGGGGCTATAATGGGAAAGACCCGGTTATCTGACCACTAAAGGTAGGGGGGGGGGGGGGGGCTATAATGGGAAAGACCCCAAAAAGTTAGTCAAGCACTTTTGATTGAGATTTGCGGGTGCACACCTCAAGTTTTGGATTGTGTGGGGGTGGCAAGGAAGCAATGGGTTTTGTCCTAGGAGACTACCTCTAGTGAGTTGAGACATGTCAGGGGGAGGCAGTTCTTGATTCCTCTCCTCCCCTCCTCCCTCTCCCCCTCCCCCTCTTCCCATCACTCCACTTCCCCTTCTCTGCCTCCTGTCTGCCTCCTTGAGCAATATTGGCAGGATCTCATCTGGTCTCTGTTTTGAAGTGTCTCCCTGAAGTGGCATCGCATGCACACCTTCTTATCTCTACTTCTTCACCCAATCAGCGAAATACCTAAAAATTTAAGGTAACGAATTCTCCGATATTTGGGTCTTTCCCTTTATAGTCCCATCTAAGTGGTCATATAACATCCACCATATAGAAGTGGTCATATAACGTCCACTGTGTATAGCCTCACCAACCCCCCTGTAGTAAACCTTAATTTTTGTGAAATGACATGGGAGAGGGAAAGTAAGTTAGATAATTTAGGACAAGTTATTTAAGTTAAGTTAGGTATTTGAGTTTAGCTTTCTGTTATCAAAGGTTATTGTTTCGAAGGCGCCAGAGAGGGGAGTTGAGTGATATATCTTGAACAAACAAATTAATGAACAAAAGCACATTGAGCTGTCGATATATTTCGTTTACTTAGCAAAGTTGTATTTGTGCATCAGGCCAAAGTCCAAATGAGTGATTGAAGTTTAGAAGAAAACTAGAGAGCGAAGATTTGAAGTGAACTATATATTTTGAACAGAATTGGAAATTCATTTTGAAGAAATTAAAATTTCGATTTAGAGTTTGCAAAAAAGGCACGACTTTCAAAAAATTTCTGCTGTCAATTAAATCTAAAATATAAAAGAAGACTCAAATGAAAGTAACTAAAGGTGAAATAAATTAAGTTGATCACGTTGTGTGTGCTTTAAGTAAACAAATGTGCTATTTTGAAGTGACAAAGATAAGGGAGGTATCAGAACTTGGTGCTCTGCCAATGTGGGGGTTATATTAACCGGACGCTTATGAAATTTTAATGTCAGGTACACACATTAATCCTCTCAGGCTGATATACCTTTTAGGCCAATCCGACTACCCAACCTCAATCTATAAACACCGGAAATAGTGTGATTTGAAGATTTTTTGGTATTTCATTGTGAAATATGACTGCTTGAGTAAAAAATAATGGGATTAATCAGTCGTAATGTAATGCACGTATGAGTTAAGGTTTTTGCATGATCTTGGGAAGGATTTAGGATGTAAAATGGCGATTTCTCAGAATATTGGTAATTATCACAGGAATTTAGTTAGCACCTAAATTGAAATATTAATTTCTCTAAAAGTTAAAATTGAAATTGTATTGACCTGAAATTTGGGGATAGACTAATTTGGGTACGAGGAATCCGATCTTGAAGTCGGATTTGACCCCAGACCAACCCGTACGGAACTGGCGCAAATCGGTGCTGCGGAACGAAAAATTTGAATCGCTCGTGGAGTATTGGCAGTAGCCCGATAATTTTTGGAGGTTTAGTGTAGCTTTTTAAGGGCCTTCTAATTCTGCTAATTTTAACTTCCGGGTGCGACCGGAAGTCGGTGCTTCGGGACGACCCGAGTGCCGAAAACCAGAAATTGGCATTTTTGAGTGGCGGAATCAATTTGGAATGGTAGTAATATGATAACCTGAGACAGTTGGTGACAAAAAATAACCACCCCGGTCAATTTTGACAAACTCGGATTTTTCGGGTTTCGGCACCCACGACTCGTTAAAAATTTTCGAATTGCTAACGACTCGCGACGGCTGATCTGTTGATCATGAAACTTGGCAGGCAAGTTGGTGGCACCCTATAGTTACTAGAAATTTTTACTCGAAGACGTTTTGACTACTACTTCTCAAGTTATTGAGTTCTGAAATTTGGAGTCATCCGGGAGGTCGATGAAAAGAGTGTGCGGTCCTTGCTCGTGTTCTATTAGGAGTTAGGTGATAAAAAATGGTAGATAGGTGCAACTATGAAAGAACTTTTCGTGACAACAGATATCTTTATCAACTTGATCCCTCATTTTGGAGGGGTGACTTGGATGACCACTATAGGTGAAATTTTGGGCTTTTAGGAATATTAAGTTTTTCGGCGGTTTTTAACTGGTGAATTGCATGAAATAGTTTCAAAATTGGAAATTACGATTGGTCTTTGGTTTAATGTTGAGTTTAGTTATTTATTCAACACGTGGATTTTTACAGGGATTGATTGCAGCTAATTACTTTTATAGCCGAAATAGAGGTATAAGAACTTTTCAGAGCAACGTTCAATGTTTACTAAGCAAAACTCATTGACATGTCAAGTGCAAATAAGAGATAAAGTGGAGTGGATTTGTCTACATAAGAGTCAAAAGATTGTTTACTTAAGATAAGGAGAAAGTTGAACATTGGTTGGTAGCATTTGAATGACAGAGCATAATTTGATATTCGTTTGTTTATTTTCTTAGCAAACAAAGCCCTTCTACAGAATGTAATAGATTTAAAGTCAGAGTTGCAATGTTTACTTAAGCGATTAAGTTTTGTTTGCTTAGGATAAGAGCGTATTGGTTGAGTATAAAATGAAGACACACAGAGAAATTTAGAGAGAGAGACTTTGGAGAATTTTGTGAGAATTTAGAAGTTCGGACACCAGAGAGATTTTTGCACATGCGAAGTAGTTGGTTTACTGGGACTAAACTAAAAAAGCTAGTGTCAAAAGCAGAGGAAAAACGAAAAGTGAGACTGAACTTTGGAATTTTGTAATTGCAAGACCAGCTGGGATACTGTGAGCGTTTTTGGTTTAGTTCGTCTGGGAAGTGAACCACGGATATTGTTATTATTATTTAAACTCCTATTATAAATTGTCTTTGAGTTTGTCTTTCCCATTGCTGCGCAAGTAATTTTCCTACATTTGTTATCCATAGAACTAGAATCGATATTACGAGCCCCATCGTGAATTAATTTATTTCAAGGCAATCTAATTTACAACAGCATACAAGAGTGGACGAGGGGAAATAGCAGAGTAACAAAGTAACGCTTGCTTCACCAATTCAAAACCTTTGGTTAATTTTATTTGATCAATCTTCTGGGCGACAGAGTCCCCTCACTGTTGAGCCTAGCAGAAATTCAGAAGACGACACCCCCATTACTGTAAGTAGGTTAGCTTATGTGTTTTTTTTGGGGGGGGAGGGGGGGGGGGGTGGGGGGTAATTGTTCGTGGATAGTAGGGAATTATAATGATTCTTTTTTTTGTCTTTTGTTCCTCGGTAGATCATGATCCTGAATATACGACGTTTTTACACATTTATAAACATTTGTAATATTATATATTAACTATAGTGGATAGTTATGTCTATCATGATTAGGGATATACATTATATGACTACTAAGCAGGGGGTGGTAGGGGGGCTATAATGGGAAAGACCCCAGTTCTGTCCTATTATAGATCAATCATCTTAGCTATGTTCTACAAGAAGTCAAGAAAGAGCCTATTAATTGCCAATTACGCCTAACTTTATCATCGTGCGGTACTAAATTTTCGTGGAAGCCAATAATGGGAAAGAACAGTTATGTCGGATCTTCTCCGTTTAATCCCCTGGGGTCGCGCACAGATTTGCGTTTGTGCCCCGTTTGAGCCCTAGCTTAGTGGGTGTGTATTATGTACTTTTACACAATGATTACCTATGCAATGGTTGGTACCATGGTACTAATGGGGACTGTAAATGTGATGATAGAATGTACCATAACCCCAAAACTTGCCGAATAAAAAAAATCAGAAAAAAGTCTGTGAAACGTCAAATACTTTTTCTCCACCTTCCGCCTTTTCAACAAGTTTTCTTTGTCTTCATAAACCTATTTGAACTACCTATTGGGTGCCTTCGAAGTGATAACAGTTTGCTTAGCCTAGTATAAGGCTGACTAGCAATTAGGTTTATTATCAATTTATACCTTTACAAAGTGTTAAAATACAATTTATATGGCGGGGAAGGGAGGAGGGGGGGTCATATTGCCTTACAAACTAGACATTTCCCAGGTCATTCCAATTATACCCCCATCCAGCGTAGCGGTCATTTAAAGGACAGGTTCCACCCAACAAAACTACAGTATTTATCTCTTAATGGCGGCAAGGGGGTATATCGTGGGGGGGGGGTAATGGGAAAGGGAAAGACCCTAAGTCCCTTACAGTTAGCGTTCTTTGAAGAGATGTAAGTCCTTTGCAGTTGAGTTGGTGTGAGAGCTGTTGTTTAGCAGTAAGAAATTTCTCGGCTGTCGTTGTAACGTGACTTCTGTGACAAAACGTGTGACTCTGTTTCAGTTCTGAAAATATCGAACCGAAACCAAGCAGCGATTCCTGAATTGACAATTAAGAAAATCTTTTTTCTCTTCCTCGAAGTATGTTAAAATTCTAGGGTTTTTTTGGCTTGTGCTCCCCCTCCTGCATTTTTTTCGAGGGCGCATATTATTTCAATTCCAAGCTCTAGTTTTTTGTGGGTGCAACTCCAAGCTCTAGTTTTATATAATCAGTTACTATGCTTAAAGAAGCATTTTTTGTATCTAGGGGTTATGACATGTTAAGAGGCCTGTAATGATTAAAAAAAAACAATTTTTGCCTCTGGGGACGAAGTCAGAATGGAGGCTCTGTGACCGACGAGACTCATTTAGAAATACAGTCCTTGGTTGCCATCAAAGAATTTGCTCCGCATAGGCTATACTCTGATGAAAAAAGTGAGAAAATGTGGCACTAATTGTGAATCGCGTGGGGTTTTAGATTTAACCAACTATATCGGAGTAATTTTTGTGGACTCACGCAATCTTGCTTAAAAAACGCCCTTGCACATTTTAAAATGCCAAAAGTCTGCAGTGCCAGAAGTTAAAATGCCAAAAATTCCTGCTTAGCCTGAAAATGACTTCCGTTGACTTTTGTCATTTTAAATTGTACGCGTTTCGTGTTTTAGGAACAATTACGTGACTCGCTGAAAATCACTTTGAAATTCTGACTTCGCAGTTCTCGAGAAACGACGCAGAGTCACGTTTCCATTACTTAAAGCCTAAAATTGCAAGTTGGAAATCTGACACTGTACACAACATACTTATCTGGTTTTGTCGAATCTGGCACTGCAGATATCTGGCATCTCAAAACCTGCACCTGTGTTTTCCAAAGATACCTAAAGTTTGTGAAGAAATAATCCTTCATTTATCGTAGAAATACCAAATGAGTTGTAAAATCAATGGCTTCCATGTTTAAAAAATACCAATTAAGCTTCATTATTTAAATTTTTTAAATTTGATCTTTTAGTAGCAGTTTTCATACCTTATAGTTGCATATCTGTTTGAAGAAAAGAAGTTGTAAGTTAATTTAACCACATCTCAAATTTTTTTTTTAAAAAGATGTTCAAAAGCAGTTTAGTGAGCTTCCTTTTTTGTCGTGTAGTTGCTATATTCAATCTGCTCAACTTAAAAGTGTTTTGCAATTTGCATCAGACATTGAGAGTCTGCTTGGACCATTTACAAACACGTTTTTTTTGCGTTTTTTGTTAGGGAGTAATTCAATCGGAAAAAATTTTGCTTAACTAGAGCTAGACAAGGAGGCTCGGTAATGTGCGTTCGCACATTAAGTTCCGACCCCGCTCATCTACATTTTTCACTTAATTGTCTATCAAATGAGGAAGAGATAAAAAAATTAACATATCAACATATCGTTCAACAAATTACTAAACGAATAAAACAATCTACTCTAGAGTGCCGATGAGACCTGTGACTACCATAAAATGACTACCAGAAAACGCAAATAAAATTCTGATAAAATCAAATAATTACAAATATTAATTACGACCAAAATCGGTGTTCCATTTCTTGACAACCATTAATAACCAAATCAAAATGGCATCAGATAAAATTTATACTAAGAAGATTAACAGGTACTTTTTGGAACGAAATATGGGACTTTTCCTCAATGCGATTTGGCAACAGGGGCAAAGTTTATTAAAACAGTGCTTTTTTTTAGAAAAGAATTAAATTCGAACTGATTCAAATCATTACGCATTAAATGAAATCATTGAGAGAGTCTTTTATACCTCAATAGGGAGCGAATGAGGCCATTCAATAGCCAGGATTTGTCATACGACTACAAAAAGAACGACAAATACAGGCAAAAACGAAAAATTTGCGCGAAAAATTATTCACGAAATCCCCACAATCAATGAAATATTAAGTTGATCACTGAACACAAAAAAAAAATCTTTGTTTGCTTTTTTTGCAGGTGACAACATTTGTACATCAAATGACGCCCATTATTGTGATTACTGTGAAAAGAATAAAAAGAAAGGGTAAATATGCAAAAATCACGAAAATTGATTTTATGAAAACTGGTTGTTCCAAGAAAAAAGAGCGTTCGAGCAAAATAAAACCGTTATGAAGAGCAAATTGAATTCAAATAGATAAATGATGTGAATTGCATATAGAGATGCGTAGCTACAATTTGACAGAAATAAAATTGTCAGATCTCAAAAACCTATCTTTTTTTTTTATTATAAACAAATATTTTCAAAATTCATAGCCAACAAAAGCTTTCGACTAAAAAAGTAGACAGTTTGTTTTGCAACTACTCGGAAAACTAATTGCGACTGTTATTAAGTAGAATAAAATCAAAAGACTTTAAAATAACATTAAATACAAGCTGAACCAATAAGTATCACAAACAATTTTCTGAAACCACAGTTTTGAAGCCATTAAATTTATAAGATATTAACGGCGAGAATATAACATCTTCATTTGAGTCTCCTTTGATCATTATAACGTTTTTTGTAAAACGACTATCACAAAATGACAACAAAGAGAACCACAAACTTCACAGAATTCTTTTGAAACAAATTGTCTAAGCCATAAAGACATCATTTAAAACGGTTAAACAACAGAAAAATTATTGTTTGATTCAAGAAAACAATAAAAAGAGTTCTAAATAATGTGGCTAATTTACGAAAATGATACAACATTGTAAAATACGAGAAAAAACGCAAACCAAAACAAAAAGGGATATTATTAAGGGATGTTAAGAACACTATTACTCTTTTTTCAGAAATTTAATTCGAAAGTCATAACAACCATTAGCTATTTACCGATATCGGTTATTAAGTTCTTTTGCTGATCTATAGTTGGCCACTGACGCCTTTAATTACACAATATTTGGCATATGACAACAAAAATTAACAACAAATAAAGGGCAAAAATAAAAAAACTAACAATTTCTGAAAGAGAACGGTGTCGCAGCCCTTCAAACCATTTGTTATGAAAATAAAAAAAAAGTTCAATTTCAAATGTTGTAGAGCTTTTTTCAATTAGATTGTTGAATAATGTGACGATTTACAAAAGAAACAAAAACAACAGCAAAAATGGGCAATTATACACAAAAATCAGAAAACTTTGTATGAAAACTCGTAGTACCTAAAGCAAAAAACCTTCTGCTAGAGCAATTGGCTACAAAAATTAGTCTGTATTCTATAAGGAGGAAAAATTGACCTGTCTTACTGAGAATAAGCAAAATGTTGACTAAAATAATAATAAAAAAATGACCAGCTCAAAAAATAACAGAAATTTGCTTAAAACAAATAGATTCAGTAACATAAGAGACATTATATAACAACCTAATGAATAGAAAAGGTTCACTTGCACCACTTGAGGAAGAGATTTAGAGCTCTGAGTGGTTAAATTTAAAAATCAGACTGCCAAAAGAATAACAATTGAAGGCAAAAGACAAGAATTCAGTTAAATTCTTACTAAAACTCTTCCTCAAAGCCATAAAAACCCTTGGGTTCTCTGAAAACAAACTGTATCTACATTCGACCTCAATTTTACCTAAATTGGAGCTGTCATTAATGGAGCCGTGATTAAAAAAATAATATCAGTTATTTATATTAAAAAAACAAAAGCAAAATATTTTGAAAAAAGGGAGCATCAAAATAAAAACCAAAAAGTCTCTAATTCTAAGAATCCATGATATTATCCAACCTCTCCCTGATTTTGTTACGCGCTCGGCAAACCAATCAAGTGTTCCAATTGTTTCTGAATAAGACCAATTGTGGAGTGGAATTCTTCAAATATTAAAAAAAAACAACGATGCATTTTGTATAACTATCGAGTTAAATCTGCGAAAAACGGCAAAATTTCAATTCCAAAAGACTTTCATACGGCGCCTAATTGCAACTAGTGCTCCTTTGAGATTAGGGAATCCGTGTTAAGGTTTCTTTTTCACTAAGTCCGACAAACTTTAACAAAGTGGACCAAAAAATCATATTTTGTGTCAGTTTGAAGAAAAAAGTTTGAATTTTGAAAATTTTATCAAAAATTTTGGCCAAAAAAATTCACTCAAACAGTTCAGCAACGCTCTTCTAATCCTAACGGTAACAACAACACTCTGCCGTTAGAAATTTTAACTTATTTTGAATTATATTAGCGAAATTGTGCCAAATTTTAGCAAAAATTACTGAAAATGTGAACAAAAACAGTCGAATGTTCACAAAACTTCAAACCTCGATAACTCCTTGTAAAAAACGAAAATCGAAAAAATCTTTTTAATTCCGTATTCTACGCTGGATGGGCTTTTTAATCATACCACTCACAATTCTTTACAATGAATATATCGATCGGCCAAAATTCACGGAACAAAAAAAAACCCAGTTAAGTATATAGTTCCTCCCTCCCTCCGGGGTCGGAACAACAAGTTTAATTTATTCAAAAAACTATCAAGTTTTCAAATGTATGCAATTGGCATGGTTCAAAGTTTTTATTTGGAGCAGGGAATGATAGGAATTTTACCATCAGTTGGGTATCAAAACAAAAGAAAAGTTTCAAAAAAATACAGAGATATATTTCCTCACAATTTGTAGCAATATTTTAGTTTTTTCTCCCTCCTTTTTTTCTTATTTTATATGAATGAATGTTATGAGTAAATATGATTATAGGATTTGATTTGATCATTTGATTATATGAGAGCACAATATGTTTTTTTTCATTGAACACAATATAAAATACAAAATTGCCCGCTGAGTTTCTATTTTTAATCAAATTAGAGATTATGGTTTTGCTTCAAGTGTATGGCTTTGTTGCCAACAGTGAGTATGTTTTTGCTTCAAAATTTAATGGAAGCTTAATTCAAAATGGAAGCTGGGGCCTATAAAATTTAAAATACAACGCGTTTCATTCCATGCAAACAGAACTAAAAAGTTCCGATCTGGGGAAAACCAGCTATTTTCTTTGATTTTTTCTAAAAAGTTGTCACTTTTCATTAAAATCCAGTGATTTTACTGGTTTAGAGACACAAGTAATCTTCGTTTCTTTTAAAAAAATCAAAGTTTTTAATTGGCAACCTCGGCCGTTAGTGCACTGCCAGGAAACTATAGGCATACAAATTGGTTCTCCATACAAATTGGTTTTCCAATTTTTCGGTATTTACTAATTTTCCAAACCATTGTTTGCATTAAATATGGTTTCTGGTGTTCCATTTTTTATGAACCACTTAGCCCAATTTTTTCAGGAGCCATGAAAATTTTTCTATTTTCCTTTTTTGAGATTATGCTAGGAACGGTTTGCTTACCTTGTTTGCCTGCAGGAGTAAGAATAGGAAATATGTCAGAATTTATGAGATTTGGCGCATGGTGATATGGTTTTCATAATGGCAATGTGTAAAGCAGCGGATTTCAAACGCATAATTGACGAACAAGTTTCAGTTATTGTTTTTGACCATAATTTATATAAACTTTTTATCTATGCTTTCAACACTTTCTAATGTTATCTGAAATTAAGGGCTGGTTTAAAACTTTTCTGGCCATTTTGTTCCAAATACTACATATGTCTGAAAGTTTTGTGAGAAAAGTCACTGATATGTTTATTGCTGGTAAATTTTTTTCTGTCAGCATTTGACTTTTTTTCTCGTTTTAATGGCATGCCACCTTTTGAAAAAATATGAAAAGAACTCATAAAAATAATCAAGTACCAATGTTTCTTTTTTATTTAGTTCCAAAGACTAGTTTCTGTGCCTTTTTTGAGGATGAGGTCGTCATTTTTTGAGGTCCGAACATGCACATATCCGAAACTTCTTACACAATCCATAAATAAACACCGAAGACTAAATGTGCAATTAAAAGTTTAAGTATTTGTACAAAAAATTTTTTGGTAAGGCTGATTGACGAGGGATAGTAATGAAAACTTTTAAAACTTTTACAAAATATTCTTCCAAAATCTTTTATAACAGCAACTGTTCAAGATTTAGCGAATCTTTCAAAACATAACAGTCAGAGTCCTTCGTTTGTTATTTGATTTGATTCCTTCTCACATAACGAGACCCTTTTTTCCCGGCAGGTGATCATTACATCCATAAAATGTAATTCCATAAATTTTTAAGATTCAAATCCATTGCATGATGGTTTAAATAATTCATACTCTTTCAGAGAAAAACAAGACAAAATCCTTGGAGACAGACTCTTTGAAGAAATAATTAGTTGTTGCGAATTATACATTACGCAACTTGTAAATAATTATGAATGTATTTGCAGTTTTCAAATTTGTTCTCTTCGTACTCTCAAATCATCAATTCAGGTAAATATTAAATAACTTTCAATTCACAATGGTTAAGCAAGGATTTGCAAGTTATCATTGACGCCATCTTTATTGACAGACATTACAGAGTACTTAAAAACCTTTTCAATTTTCAGCTGGAAAAAATAGTCGTGAAGTCTTTTAGTTTCTGGATAAACCGCTGCAAATAGAAAGCAATGTCCGTATAAATTTGTCGTATAAAATAATTATATAAAGTGAAAAGTTTGGTAACTTATTTCTTTAAAAATCGTTTAAGGCTACCTATTAATCGAATTTAGCACCGAGTCGGAATAAACCTTCTTTGAGCTCTCATAAACAAAGCTGATTGACCTCATTTTTAGCTCGATATTTGTCCGATTGAGTCAACTATTTGTTTTAAAACTATTTCAAATTTTGCGATGGTTTGTTTAACTGATAATTAAAAAACTAAGCCACTTTCAAAATTTTTTCTTTTAATTTGGACTATTGTTTTGATCCAAGCTTATTTTTTCTTTATCGGATCTCTGTTAAGTTCCTGAAAATTACACGTTGACACCAACGTTTTAGAAAATCATACATTCGCCTTTTTAATTAATAAATTAGTACAATATTCAAAACATATTTTGTGCAGTGTGCAGCGAGTCTCTACAAGATCAAAAAAGGGCCCCTCAAACGAATATCGAAAAACAATTCTGTTTCCGACCTTTTTCATTCCCATAATTATAGTCAGTATGTTTGGTACGAACGAATCATCTCCAAAACGGGTGGCAAATTAAATTAAGTTTATATTTTCTGAAGTTTCCTGATTAGGGAATAATATGAGGCTCATTGAGTCTAGTTATTCTTCACCGAGGCCAAGTCTTTGAATCATCTAATTAAAAATATCCAGCAGTTTTAGCAAAATAACTACTTAGACACAAAAAAATTAAGAGCGCAGAAAACTGCAATACCACGATTCCGAAACGAGACTAAAAACCAACTTTCTTAGTTCGAGTGTGCATGCGCATTTTGTAAATCCGAGCTCCCAATTTTGCAGAATACTCAAGTGCAAATTTTCATTAGGTTCTAGAGAGTTTTGAGGACAGTTAGTTGCATGAGAAAAAAGCCGTAAAATTTATCTATCCGGCCATTTTTTTTCAGAATGTAGGTCCATTTGCAGCTCTTATTTATTTTCAGACTCAGCAACTTTCTACTCACAACAAATTCAAAATCATAAAAAGCTCTGAATAATCGTCTGAGTGAAAACATTAAGAATCAATATAATCAAGAAGCAGCCAATTTTTCCGGAATCGTTAGCAAAAAATGATGTTTGAATTCTCCCCAATTTTCTGATAATTGTATCAACTAAACGTCAGATTCAATATTCAAAAGTTCAGAAAAAATAGCGAGCGCGATGCAGGATTTGGTCGGTATATTCAGTTTTCAACGTAAGAAATCGTTGGTATGTTTGACGTGAAATGTATGAAGCGAATGTTGGAATGTTTAGCCTTGGACGTGAAAAACCTTCGGTTTGTTCGATTTTTTTTGAATCGGTATTTATTCGTACCAGATGTTTTGTGTATTTGGTTTTGATCTAAAGATATATTCGGACTATTTGGTTTTTTAGGTTTGGTATGCTTGGTTTGAAATTTAAGAAATCTTCGATGTTCTCGAAACAAAACTTTGTGCTGACTGCTTAAAATGTAATCAAGTCTTTTTATAGCTTTCTTATTGCATAGATTTTGTACAATCCTTTTGAAGGCAGTTCTCCAAAAAGTGAAAATTTGTTGACTTTTTCTATGCTTCAATGGTAAAACAAGGTGAACAAATATGAATTTTTCCTTCGTTTTTCAATTTAAAATTTTTTAAAAAAATTTTAGTGAAAAATCGTTAAATTGCCCGTCTACGAGTTCGTTAAAGTTCCCTCCCGGACTTGAGTCGCAGAGCGTTTCAGCGCTGAACCAGCACATTTCAAGAGTAAAAACTTAATTCAGTTCTGACATATTGTATCTCCATAATCATTTAGGTTTCTTTATGTGCAGTATTTCTTCATTATGAAGAAATTGAAGTCACAGAGTTCGCCCAGACTAAACTTATCCTGCATAGTCTGAAAATTACTCATACACCAAAATTAAGTCTGAGCAGAATAATATCATACTTTTGTAGCTTATAACTAGTAATTACTATAGTAGAATACACACTGTTTATATTTAAGCTGGCTTGTAGGCAATTAGAACAAAGCCCATTTAGCTCAGTGGTTACGACGTGATACGCAAATTAAATAATACAAGTACCCACGCGGAAGCTCGAATCGCATGTAAGGCAAACCTTTTTGGCGGGAGTTAAGCTGAACATATTATTTTTCATGATGTAAATTTTACTCAAAAATAAGACTGGCCAGTGTAAATAGTGTCATGATCAGAGTAATGGCCATCCTAAAAAACAGAATGTCTTTAGACTGATTCAGCGCTGATTTGCTCTGCCACCAACCTCCGGGCTCTGATAGCATGAAAAATTATACGCTTAATTCTTCTTATAATGATTTCCTGGCATTTGAAACCGAAAAACTGAGCTTTTCTTATATCGAAATATGGAGCAAACCGACGATTTCTTACGGTTAAAATCGAACATATCAACAATTTCTTACGTCTCAATACTGAACATGATAAAGATTTGTTTCGTTCATAGTTCATACGACAACTCGGACAAAAAACGGACAAAAAATGAAAAAGAAACATACTATTAAATTTCTGCTATTGAGAAGAATTTATTTACAACGGTTGTGATACGGGATGTATATTTGGAGAACGGTAGATAAGAAAAAAGATTTTTTTTTTACAATTATCGGATTTGAATTATAAAATCATAAAAAGCAATAGACATACCTAAAAAAACTCCAGACTCATTTCTTCGCTTCGTTGGGTTATCCGTTATTCAATTTTCTTATGGATCCTGCAAGATGAGTTTTTGCGTTAATTGCATAACTATTGTGAAAAAATTTATTTTGTTTTTCATTAAATGAAATCATTTTTTTTAAAAATACGCTTTTTCTTAGATAAACTTTGTTTTAAGCAGCGCGGCAGTTACTCAGTATGAATCGATACCTGAAGAGGTGAACACTCGCAGCTTGAGAGAATTTGTAGTTGACACAATAGAAGACACATTCACTGAGAGACTGTGTGGATTACAATGTACGAATCAAGACTACTGCAAATCATACAATCATAATGCAGATGGTGCTCTGTGTGAACTTATCATGACTGACTACCGATTGTTGGAGAGGCCGAGAGGTAATAAATATTTGTTATTGAGGTGGCGTTGATATTTCAATTACACAAAAAAAAGAAGAAAGGCTAACTCGATTTTACAGACTCACCAGATCGATGTATAAATATAGGTATGTATATACACGCACACAAACAAACAAACAAACACACACACACACACACACACACACACACACACACATATATATATATATATATATATATACATATATATATATATATATATATATATATATATATATATATATATATATATAGAAATATATATATATATATATATATATATATATATATATATATATATAAATTAAAAAAAAAAACAACAATGAAAACGTTTTAGTTAAAAATTAAAAAAAAAATGGTGCTTAAAACAAAACTGCCCGTACATAACCTCAAGAACAGATCAGAACTGGAACAGAGTAAATTCAGGGAAACTCTCAGAGCTGGATCAGAGTCTGATCAGGTCACTTTTTACGCTTGACAGAGTAGCTCCAGAGTAGAGGTACGTGTTTACCCGTGACAGAAGAGCTCACAGAGTAGCCCTTTTCTGGGCTATCCTTGACAGAGCTGGGCCTAGAGCAGGCCTACTCTGGGACAACTCTTGATAGATCAAGCCTACTCTGGGAGAACTCTTGACAGAGCTGGCTCAGAGCAGGCCTACTCTGGGACAACTCTTGACAGAGCTGGCTCAGGGCACGCCTACTCTAGAACAACTCTTGACAGAGGTGGTTCAGAGCAGGTCTACGCTGGGAGAACTCTTGACAAAGCTGGCTCAGAGATGTTGGTTCTGCTAAGAGGTAACAAAAAAGCAGCATTCTGATCAGAGGCACATCTATAGTCCGACGGATTTGATCAGAACCAAAGGGGCCCAGCCGAAAGAAAATGCTGTTCCACTTAAGAGGAAATTTTGATTAACATGACGATTATTATGGAAAACTGTCTAAGTTCATCCATTGAGTCAGAAACATGCACTAACGGTATGCTAAATCTTTTTTTTCACTGTGGTTGGTTTTTTTTTCATTTGCAATAATCATAGAATGGTCTTTTCTTTATATAAATTGAATACTTCGAACATCATTTTTTATGAAATGAATATATTATAGCAATATATTTAGTTTTTTTCTGTGATCAACTCTGTCAAGACTGACACCAGATTAGACCTACCCTGTGTTCAACTCTGTCAAGACAGACTCCAGAGTAGACCTACTCTGGTTTCTACACTGTCAAGGCAAACTCCAGAATAGAACTGCTCTGTGCTCTACTCTGTTAAGACAAGAGTTGAAAGGTCTCCTACTCTGGGGGAGATCTGTTCCGGCTCTGATAGCGCACCTAACGCTGGAATTACCATGATCCAGCTCCGATCTTCTGTGGAGGTTCGGTACGGGTGATAACAAATTTCTAAAATCTGAGAACTGTACGAATTCAAATCCATACTCAGCGGTACCATTTTTTTTAAGGTTTTAACGATTGAATCAGGGGCTAAAAAATTTCAACGCGCAAGGCGTGAATATTTTCAGTGCTGAATGCCTATAAATCGTTCAATTTTTGTTAAGTGTTTGGCAAAATTATTGGTCAAAGTTTCCACTGCATTCTTTTGATATCTTTGGAAATTTTGGAACTACTATAAAATTTTGCATGAAATAAATTTCTATCTCATATTTGAGGAATGAACTGTAATGTTTTCCTAAGAAATGTAATGGAAGCGTCTAATTGTGTTAATACTCAACTAACTAAAAGGAATGATAGTTTTTTAGTTGGTTCTCTTAGTTGGTTCGCAATGAAACAGTAACCATTTGTACTTGGCTACCCAGCATGAAGTCCGCGACGCACGACAGGTATGGGCCAGACGGACTTGGGTCGTGGACAGGGGGGTTCAGACAGAACTGACCCGAATTCAGATATGGGCCAGACAGAACAGACCTTGGTCACCCTGATTCAGACCCAACAAACCCAAGGCCAATACTGAATCAGACGAAACCGACCCAAGACCAACACTGGGCCAGACCGAATAGATTCAGTATCTGGTCCAGAACAAATAGACCCAAGGCCAACACTGGGCCAGACCGAACAGACCCAAGAAAAACCCTGGGCCAGAAAGAAAAGACTCAGTACCTGGGCCAGACCGAACAGACCAAAGGCCAACACTGGGCCAGACCGAACAGACCCGAGAAAAACCCTGTGCCAGAATGAAAAGATTCAGTACCTGGGCCAGATCGAAAACACCCAAGACCAACCCTGAGCCAGACCGAAAAGATTCAGTACCTGGGCCAGAACAAACAGAGCAAGGCTAACTCTGGGCCAGACCGAACAGACCCAAGAAAAACCCTGGGTCAGAAAGAAAATACTCAGTACCTGGGCCAGAACAAACAGACCCAAGGCCAACACTGGGCCAGACCGAACAGACCCGATACCTGGGACAGAGGTATAATGTATTCATTTTGCATTAACCTTTTGCTATAATATATTCATTTCATAAAAACTGATGTTTGCACTATTTAGTTCATCTAAGGAGAAACCAATTGAGAAAGTTTTGCCAAAGATATCAAACCCATCTGTTGACAACAAATTTTATTTCGTATATCATTTAGTGTATTTTTCTGACTCAATGGATGAGTTTAGACAGTTTTCCATAAGGGAATTCGTCTCCAGTTTATCAAAAGGAGACCGAGGATTGGGTATGGACAAGACCAAACAGACCGAAGCTTGGGTATGGACCAGACGAAGCAGACCGACGATTGGGAATGGGCCAGAGCGAACAGACCGTTGACTGGGTATGGGCCAGACGAAACAGACCGGAGATTGGATATGGGCCAGAGCGAACAGACCGATGTTTGGGTATTGCCCAGATTGAACAGACCGAAGATTGGGTAAGGACGAGAAGAAACAGACCGATGTTTGGGTATTGGCCAGACCCAACAGACCGAAGATTGGGTATGGACCAGACGAAACAGACTGATGTTTGGGTATTGGCCAGACCGAATATACCCAATTCAGACAGAACAGACTCAATTTCGGTATGGGCCAGAGGGAGCGGCGCGACCGAAAATTTGTCCAGACTATGAGCTCGGTCTCATTAAACCCCGCTGTCCGCAACTCAGGTCCGTCTGGCGCATACTTGTCTTGGGTCGTGGACTTCATCCTGGGTAGCTGTAAATAAGTAGTTTATCCCTTTACGTTTTTTCGTTTCCTTCTGATTCCTTAAATGGAAGCAACTGTAATTTCCAAAAAGAATGAAAGGGGATGCACTAAGAAGAACCAACGTCTTGCAAGACGTTGCAAAATAAATAACCTTTCTTTTTGCAAAAATCTTGAAAGATTTTCCAAGATTAACACCCAGTCTCGTAGAGTGTTCTTACTTGACCTTTTCGACAAACCATAGACACAGGATACCCTGTAGTAATAAACTAGGAGCAGGTTTGCTTTAAAACATTCACAGCTACTTACCTGGGGTCTTTTGACACTCGCTTGGGTTATGGTTAGACAGATTTTCTGCACAACTTTTATTGTTTTTGTGTTTGCTTAAGAGCCTTTTTGAACTCGTGATATGCGGTCAATTATTACAAACGCTACACGGAAAAGAACTCGACTGATAAATTAGCACTGCAGTTCTGGTAACCTATAATTTTTCGTTTTTCGTAAATTTGTTGTGCAGCGTCTGTAATAATTTTTTATAAAATTTCTGTTCAAGATCTCTTTTTCTCGTTTTCGTTCTTCGAAAGTGAGATCAACTTTTCAGTTGATGGACACATTTCACTGGGATGGAGACACTACTCAAAAGTTACTTATCCTCGTGGATGTGTGGGTCAAGTGGCCAGAGATTGTGTCCAATTTTGGGTCAAAACTGCACTCACGTCCGATGTCTCAATAACATGCGCTTGGACTCTATCCGATGGAGAAGAGACTGTCTTCATTGCTCAACAGGATCGGCACATTGTCAAATTAAACTAGGCTTAGATCTTTCAGTCAAATGGCTTCTATATTGTCTACAGAATTCAACAGCCGTTTTCGATAGCTATGATGAATAAAAAAAAGTAAAAAGCAAAAACTCGAGGACAAAGAATTCACTGTGAAGCTTTACCCCGTATTCGCACGTAATTTCAACATTGCTGTAAACCTCTATGTTCGATATCAAAATTGGTTGGTAACATTAAGTTGACAACGTCCAAAAAATGAAGTTCCAATAAATTGGGGTTTTTTTGGGAAACGAGTGGCAATGATTCGTATCCATTTTCCTCTTTGTAAATGATTTGTAAAATTTATGAAAAAATTACCTATTTTGTATAAAAAGCTTACATTTTGCTACAACTATTCAATATCAAAGTGTATAATAACGTTTTCATATAAACCGATTCAGCACAGATTACATTTTTGAAAAAAGAGTAAGCAAAAGCATTTATTTCATGAAGAACGCTGCAACAGACTTATTTTTGACAATAAGTTCCCTCTCAGCAGTTGACGTTTTCAAACGAGGAGCATCTCAACCAGCAAGGGGTTGCAATTCCAGCAGCTACAGTTGTTCACAATTTGGACAGACAGGATCGCGAATTTGAAGTGATAGGAGCTGACATACCTGGAGTGCACTATGACTTCCTGCTAGAGTGAGTTTCATAATCTCCAAAGATTTCTTTGCTGTTTAAATTAAGAAAAATTACGATTTTTGACCACCTCATCTTCTTTAAAAAATGGCGACTCTCCAGTCAGTGTAAAGTCAAATTGCGGTCATTCAAAGCTCGAAATAATCACAAACTCACATATAACAATCTGGTATCATGTTTTTACGTTTCAATATAAATATTAGATTGAAGAATTTGTAAGTTTATATTCATAATATTTCTATATATTCTCCATAATTATGCAAAAAATGAACTGAGAGACGAACATAAATTTTAACGGATAAAACTTCGGATGATTAACAGTTTAACGTGGCGAAGATTCAACGGATTTCCCGAAAATTTTCGAATGTTTTTCCGTTTTTTTTTTCAATTTTTCCGCCCTCTGGTATTGGGCTGTCCACAGCACTCATAGAATGAATAAATAATCTGGCCATGATAGACCAACAATTCATTTTTTTCCCATTCAGAATGTTTTCAGAGAGCCCTTTTACTAAGATTTTTTGACTGAGCAGAGTAAAAAGTGACATGGTCATAATCTGTTCATAGTAAAACCACAGACTGAGAAAAATTATGATTCAGCGCCAATTTATTATGCTAATATGATCTGGGTCAACTCCTGTCAACACAGTGAACGGATTTATCCGTTGAATGGCTTTCCTTTTCATTTTAAATTTTACCAAAATTGTGTCATATGTCAGTCAACATTTAAAAATGCTGAAAATTATATTTACTAACATAATACTCCAAAACCCAGCCAAATTTTCAACCAATTACTTCCTTTTCGTCCTGTCCCTCATTTTTTACGGATTAATCATCATTTTGACTCTTTCACTGGTAATACCGAATGCACAGCTATTCGTAGTGATATCTCCGAACACTTTAAGCAAAAGACCAGCAGTTTCAGCATTCAACAAACATTCGGGCCTTTCATTCAAGTTTTAAACTTTTTTGCATACACAGTCAGGCCCTATCTGGTTTTTTTGTTCCGACCCACTTTAGAGGGGGAGAAACTCTATAATCAAATGTGTGTTTTGTTGAGTCATTTTTCGGCGATCGATATAGTCATCGTAAAGGGTTGTGATTGATACATTAGAAGGCCCGTCCAGCGTAGAACATATAAATTAAAATATTTTTTGAATTTTTTTTCAGGTCGCGATTTAAAGTTTTATGAATTGAGTTTCCTTGTTACTCTTTCCGATCACTCTTTCCGTTTTTTATGCAATTGTTTTTGCAAGTTTTGCAGAGAATTATGATGAAACTTATTCAAAAAAAGTGTTGTCGGTTTTACCTCAAAAAACAGAAAAGTTTCTTTGAACTATTTAATTCAATTTTTGGGCTAAAAAAGGATCTAAATTTTTCAAAATTTAGCCAGTTTTTTCATCAAATGTGTCACAAAATAAATTGCTTTAGTCCCTTTTGTTTCTTCTTGCAGGATTAACACACTTAAAGACTGTGGACACAACTTTCATTCAGTCTCAGAATTCAAGTTGTACCCGTGAATCCTTTGAGAATATTCTTGAACTAAAATTTTGCCTAGTTTTTGCTAATTTGACAAAAAATTATGCGAAATGCATATTTTTAATTTTGATTTATTGTAAAATTATCCATATCCATATTGTTTGAGACAATTTAGTGTTCCTAATGGACAAACGGCAATCGCAAGTTTTGGTTTAATAAATGATTTTAAAAGCGAAAAAACACGGATTGCATAAAATCGAACTATTTCATTTTAATCGAACAATTTCAATCGAATTATGATGAAACTTATTCAAAAAAAGTGTTGTCGGTTTTACCTCAAAAAACAGAAAAGTTTCTTTGAACTATTTAATTCAATTTTTGGGCTAAAAAAGGATCTAAATTTTTCAAAATTTAGCCAGTTTTTTCATCAAATGTGTCACAAAATAAATTGCTTTAGTCCCTTTTGTTTCTTCTTGCAGGATTAACACACTTAAAGACTGTGGACACAACTTTCATTCAGTCTCAGAATTCAAGTTGTACCCATGAATCCTTTGAGAATATTCTTGAACTAAAATTTTGCCTAGTTTTTGCTAATTTGACAAAAAATTATGCGAAATGCATATTTTTAATTTTGATTTATTGTAAAATTATCCATATCCATATTGTTTGAGACAATTTAGTGTTCCTAATGGAAAAACGGCAATCGCAAGTTTTGGTCTAATAAATGATTTTAAAAGCGAAAAAACACGGATTGCATAAAATCGAACTATTTCATTGGCTTCCCAAAGACTTTACACCAAACCTCTTTTGTTTTTGTAGTCGAAAATTTTTGACTGTTTTGTTTTCTAAAAAACATATTTTCAAATTCAACAATTGGTTGTTGAACTTTGCCACCTTTTCTTTATTGGTCAACCTGTTGCTTAAGATCAATCTTGACAGACCAAATATTCTTTCTAATGTATTAAATTTTAGAAGTTTTTACGTTTTAAGTAAAGTTTTTCTTGCGTTTTCGGAGTTTTCACAAAAATGTTTGCCGTTCTTTAGTAAGTCGTAACATAATTTCTCGATAATTGCAGTTCTTAGTGACTTCTTAAGGATCCAAAAGGAAACTATTTATTGACTTCAGTTGATAGCTAAAAATTTTCATGACGTTGAAATCAAATGTTTTGCGAGATTGTTTATACTTATTCTTATAGTTACACTTTGCTGATTTTCGTCTGTGTGCTACCTAGTTTGATCAAATACAGGTTGTATATAATTCTAAGCATTTCTAAGCATTGCTTATCGTTTTAACTGCTTCGACAACGGTTTTAGAAAAAAAAATTGATTTTATTCTACTTATCGTTTTTTTGTAGACGTAAGGCACAGCTTGAGTAAATACAACAACAGAACACAAAATTGAATATATCTTATTTTTGATTTATAGATTATGGTTTCACCGGCTTCGGCGCTGTTTTCTAGCAAAAAACAAGGGAATTTTTGTGTTTTTCATCTGAATTTGTATTTTATTTTTGTAGACGTGCAAAGTGTTCTGGATAATGGCAGGACTCAATGTGCCCATAACAACGAATGAAGGAGCATTAACCTAAATAATGATTTCAATTTATATCTAATGGTTTCCCATTTTTGGAAATATTAGTTCTACATATACAAGCTTATTTTTTTAACTTTTCCTTTATTTCATTTTTTCTACTTCTTATCGAGCCTGATCAAGGACTGCTGCCTGGTATTTTCTGGTTTTGAGAATTCCATCTATATGTTTAATTTAGATTTTTGTCGCAATTTTGACTTCGTTATTATCTAAGTCTTTTTTTTAAAATAAGACATTGTTTTTCGGATGCAGATGTTGTGGCAGTTCTCATTGGCCAAAAATTGTGGCATTATTTAATTTTCTGAGTGATTTATATAGGAAGCGTTTTTTAACTCATACAGGAATAATTTTGGATCAATATTTTAGATTTTTCGAAGGTTTTTTTTATCTCTTCCTAATTTGGTAGACAATTAAGCCAACGCTGTGGATAAACAGGGACTTAACATTATATTCGATCGCACATTATCGAGTCTCTTTGTCTTGTTCAAGTCTCAGATGATTTCAAGGTTTTTTATTTCTTCTATTTAATTTTCTTTGCACACTCTAAGAGTTCCTTTTTCACATCAATGTCACAAATTGCCATCTCTTTTTAAAATGCTAGTTCTTGACATTTTAAAGAGTTTCTTAGAAATTTATTTGTATGAAATTCTGTGGAAAATATTTTAATAATGCGCTGTATACGCTGCTTCGCAAGCATGTACTGCAAAAAAGCTGAGTTCATGCAAGACAAGCGCTAAATGTGCCAATCATTTACGCTTTTTGAAGCGATTAATTTGGTTAAGAGATGTGCTTAAAATCTGCAAAACGTTTTAACAAAAGCGTTATCGAGTACCGAAAAAAGTTTAATCATCTCATTCAGCACATAGTACTAACTTTTCATCACTCCCAACGGATTTGCGAATTAATTTGACTCAATTCCTCGCAATTCTTTCAAAATGTTTCTTTTTCTGTTGCTACTCACTTATTGACGCTCGGGTCAGCCAAGTGAATGAATCAATTGTGAACTTTGCAAATTATAAAAATTTTGTTTCAGACAACGTTTCGGAGGTAATCTAGCTCAGTTCGCACTGTATACGAGTGAGTCTACATATCCAAGCAAAGTGCAGGAACTCCCTAATTTGCGATTGGTTACTGAACACACGGTTGAAATTCGTTGGCAATTTAGCGGAACCGCTGATGTAAGTACCATATTAAAGATGGGCTCAAAATTTATTTATAAAATAATTTTCACATGAAAATTTTTGAGCTTTACTTTATAAAATCCTGTGTTCGCTTAATTAATAAACTCAGATTAACCAAACAAAAAAGCAAGTTGTACTCTGTTTAACAAAGGGAAGTTTGTTTTATGGCACCGTTTAGATTTTATGGCACAAGTTAGATAAAATCCTTGGAACCCTTTGATAAATTCTTTTCTCTGACGTTATGCAGCTTCTGAATGGCACTTTTTAGTCCCCTTTTTATAAGATAAAACTGTGCACCGGCCGCATCAAGACAACCCAAGTCAAGGTATCAGCGCATTTTTGCTGAATACTCTTACAAATATACTCAGCCGACTGGTATTTATTTTGTGATAAAAGAGCGATTCATCTATAATGTGCTGAGCATATTAAAAATCAGAGATTATCATTTCACTGTTTTAATTTTGATACTTTCAAAAAGATTTCTTATATATTTATTAGAGAAATTCCAATATACACTGTGGTAACAAAAAGCTACATACAGCTGAAGATTTTTTAAAAAGCGTTACAAACATCAAATAATAAAATTTTGTGGGTTGAAAATTTTGCTTTTTTAACGTCTAGCAGACGGTTTGTTTAAATTTCATAAGATTTCTCACGACGTCTGCGTCAGTTTTATTTCGAATTAGACAATTTTTCTCTGATTTTTGCCAAGAAAACTGTCTGATTTTGCAATCGCTGCTTCAAAATTGCCAATAAATTTTCAATAGGATACAGATCTGGACTGCATTCTGGCCACTTCAGTACCTTCTACTCGTTTTCTTGGAAAAAAATTACCGATAATTCACAGTAGCTTTAAATTATTGAAAAATATTGTCCAGGAAAGGCATTTTTTCTTCATAAGTTTTCAAAAATAACAACAGCATTCAGCTTGTTCGGACACTTAACAAGCCTTTTCCGTCCATCTAATCGCATTGCAACCCCAATTTTTAGTGTTTTTTTTAAAAAAAAATCTCATCTCGTTTCACTTTTTCGAAAAACTATTCCGTCGCTGGAAATGCGCACCCTTGTTTCATCAGTAAGAACATTCTGCCAGAAAGTGAAAGGCTTAAGCATGTTGATGCTCCTTTTTGAACGAACACAATTGCTTTTCGTCTTCAAACTGACTTTTTGCAGACTCTCGAAAACATCTTGCGAGAATGCCCTCTTGAAAACCATACTTTTTGAGAATTCGACTATCTGTACCTCTCAAAATTGTGTCGCAGCAAGAAAAAGCGTTATGAGTAACTCTAATGCAATCCAATAAGGCTTTGCGATCTTTCAAAACATCGGTAACTAATTTTTTTTCTGATTTTTTTTTTACAATACTTGGGTTTCACACATTTTCCACGCCTTAGCGCAAATTATGCTTATGAAGCACGAATTATGCTTTAAAACCAGAAACCATGCTGTACGCAGCTTTTTAGTACCATAGTGTAGTGGAATTTTTAAGTGGTTGTATTACATAATCTCACCAACTTCTAGAGCATTTCAAACAGTCTCTAAGAAATTTGTTTCCAAATTAGTTGTTCAGATTTTCCTTTGCATATAAACAACGCAGGCCAACAGTGGCCAAGGCACCACGGATTACATTGAGAACCACTAAACGACCGTTCATAATATGTGAAAAACATGCTTGAGATTATAGAGAAATTGAAAGGAGATTTCACTGGATTTCAGCATTTTTTTTACCTCATGTTATTGTTTTTGAGCACAGTACGAAAACAATGGGGCATTTAACTGTTTTTTTTCAAAAATCCATCGCCTCCAGCATGAAGTTTTTTTTAATTGTTGAAAAACACAATTACCTGGGTACTAAAAAGACCTAAACCATCCAAATCACTGATAATTATTTAAAAAAAAACAAAATACTCTAGTGAAATTAACAGCTATTTAAGATTTGTTCTGAGTTCTCTAAAGACTTTATCTCAATTCTTTTTTACAGTACTGACAAAAAAGGAATTGCGTTTTTAGAACTCTGCACTCGAAATTTATAAGTTTTAAAGTATCCTTATGTTTTTGACTCCAGCGACGCATAGCTACGTTAAATACTGCTACGTAAATTTGATTCAGTAGGAGAGGACTTTGTAAGGCAGTGGAACATTTAAAAACGGCAGAAGCACATTTGAATACCGCTTCACCAAGCTTCTAATTTTTATTCAAAACAACTTGATGCTTAGAAAGCTTCCAAATGTTCTGTCTGAGGTACTCAACGTGGAGAGGATCATTTGTTGGAGAACGTTTTTGAACACAAAACAATTCCTGAACTTGGGGAAAAAGCCGGCGAGTTCCATGAAATTGTATCAGCAATTTTTCTAGCTCGTGAGAAACCAGAGGAACAATAAAATTTTTATATCACATCATACATATATAGGTATTTCTGTTTTCGCCAAGTGAGTTAAAATACTTTCAGGAATAGCACTCCAATTAAAAAAACTGCTAATGATAAACGTTATCTGTTGAAGAGCCTAATCGTAAGCAAACGTATACAAAGAAATCTGTATTATGTAATGAAAAGAAAATAAACATCAACAGACTCCACTGAAAAGAACCTCATTTAGCAGTCAGACGAATTAGGCGAACTTTCAAAAATGACTTTAGAAAAACACATAAAAACATTACTTTTTGAAAATAATAAAAAATTTTTTATAGTTATGTTTTATACTTAATTCTTCTTCATCGTGGAAAAGACTAAAATTTTGAGATTCGTCTTCTTCCGACCTGAGATGTTCCCGACATGAGATGCTTCCGACGTGAGATGCTTCGTTTGAGATTCTTTTGCCTTAAATCAATCAGTTGTTGCATTTTTTAATAGTATCTCATATTTTTCCCAGTTCTCTTGGGTTTTCAGTGTTTAGCCATTTAATGAAATACTCTTCTTCATCCCGTACCGAACTCCAGGTGTAAATCAGTACTAGGCAATTGTAAATGCAAGTGTCCCATGTATTATATTTTGCTCGTTTTTTGCTTGAACTTTGCTTCTTTCCAGTTTGTATTAACAGCGCTGTCAAACTGTCATTAAAAGACACACTGTCAACAGTAATGGTGGCGCGGAAAAGAGAACAAACGTCTATGGAGCGGGAGATCGTGACTTCGATCACTGTAGGGAAGTTTCTTTTAGCTCTTGGCCCAAGTCTGACCGTTGTAAAATCAGACTGAACACACGCCTAACAAGCAGAAAAAGTGATACGAATCGGGCTATCATTCAGTAATAATGATGAATTGCATTTATACTGGCCCATTACTGGAAAGCACTTTTTCAGCAGTTTTTCATCCTAGCAGTTTTTTTCGTAAAGTTTTTGATCAGATCTGTCTTTTTCGTGTCAGTTCCTCAAACCGTGCCTATATCACTTGAGATTATTTGTTTTGAATAGATTTTGGATATGTGGAATGAGCCATTGGGTGGATCTTGTCCCTGTACTCTGGACCCAATCGGACTTCTATCCCATGAAGTGAGTGGACTTGTAGCTGGACAGGACTATACATTCTACATGCAACTCACAAGTGCTTATGGGAAGAAGGGACCTGTGACGTCATTCAAAGTGGCAACCTACACTGATGTGGTATGAAGAAAAATCAATTTTGTGTTCCTGTATATTTTAGATCTTTCGACCGATATCTTTACTTAAAAAATCTATTTATAGCTATATCTGTTGGGTTGTAATGTGTGCTATGAATGTTATCATTGACTGCAAGAATTGTTGCCGCAAAAACTAACAAGATACTTTACAAGATCTTGTTCAATAACAGTTCTTAATTGGTCCGGTGTTGTTGCTACGTATTTCATATTTAACTATATATCTGATCTTTCAATTGAATACTTACTCTATACTGAGATTTATAATCTTCAATCTTTTTATGCTGCGACTTTTTTTGCAAAAACAAATAATTTCATGATCAACAAACAAACCAGTGAGACAAATTTACAGTTTTGATCAAAAAATTATCAGTAGTGTTTTATCTATAATTTAAAGCATAGAGCGCATCTGCCGGCTAGCTTTTTGTAGCAGACAATTTTGTACAAGCTGATTAATAAATAATTTACTGTTTCTCGACTGAAAGTTAGGTCTCCAACGACGTTTAATGAATTAAAAATTGAGCGATTTTTGTCCAAACTAGTTTCTGGACTATGCGTTGGTCTAACATAGGCACGAACATTAAAGATAAACTACCCCAGCAAAAATATATATATCTTCAGTCCACTTTCTCATTCAGCTCGTTCCGTCAATTACTGTTTAGACAACCATCTGCATAATTTCCGGGAAAAATGGTTTTTAATTTCTTTATGATTACATAATTAAATTAATAAATCATTTCGTTGTCGTGTGCGATAAAACGGTTTTTATGACTCTATATTAATAAGCACTTGGGTTATTATCGTTTATTTTCGTTTAGTTTCATGCTTTTATCAAAACAGCAGTCACCATGGCAAGTGTGGAATAAAAGTGTCTTAATTATGAATTTTGTTGAAATCAAGAGATTGAAGTCTTTGACGACAAAAAATTGGACGAACTGGAAAACATTATAACACAAAAATTGCCCGAACTGTAAATTTTATTTGTGCTTTGCGCCAAAAACCAAGGACAGACCACATGAAGATCTACCAGATCAAATACATATAGCAGTGACGTTAAAAATTGGCAGCAAAATGTAACAAACATTGATTAAAAATTAGATCGGAGAAAACAATAGCCAGAAACAAAGCCAAAAACAGAAGCCTAGAGAGAAAAAAAATGCGCCTACATCAGACGCCAAGCTAATATCTATGTTTGAGAATGGCGCATTAAATTTTGCGTAAACCCCCCAGTGATTGTGGAATTTTTATCGTGTAAGATCTGACAAATTTCTGACAAAACATCTTGCTAATAGCCTGTAAGGGGATGCATCTTCTTATAAGATCTTATAAGACGTTTATCAGATCTTATACGATATAAATTCCTCTTATAAGATCTTACACGATAAAAGTTCCTCTTATAAGATCTTACACAAAAAAAATTCTTCTTATAAGATCTTACACGATGAAAATTCCTCTTATAAGATCTTACACGATAAAAATTCCTCTTATATTAATTCCTGAAGTATGGTATATTCTTCATATTGAAGACAATTCAGAGTTGCTCTCAAGCAGTAGCCGAAAAGCTACAGCATGCAACACTTTAGTGCCAGAGCAACAAAAAGAAAAATATCTTATACTGTCTTGTAAGACTTATAAGATATTGTAAAAAAAGATTATTTGAGTGGCAGGGGCTTTCTCCGAAGCGGTGATTATCAAACTAGGCTGAATTGTTTTTAAAGACCAAAACTATCTTGGACTGTTAAGTTTAGCCATAGTACCCAGCTAAGACTCACACTAAAACTGCCACCAAAACAGAATCAACAAGCATTTTTTGTTACATAATTGGTTAGCTGACCGATTCGTTTTTTACTTTCATAGGACCTTGACTACGTTATACGATTTTATTGAAAACATTAAAACATGTCTTATCAGATCTTACTCGATAAAAATTCTGATAAGAGGATTGTTTATCTTATAAGGTGTCTCATCAAATCTTACACCATAAAAATTCCTCTTACCAGAATTTTTATCGTGTAAGATCTGATAAGAGGAATTTTTATCGTGTAAGATCTGATAAGATGCTGACTAAGAATTTTTATTGTGTAAGATCTGATAAGATCTTACACGATAAAAATTCTTAGTCAGCATCTTATCAGATCTTACACGATAAAAATTCCACAATCACTGGGGCCCTCTTGTCTTTTTAACAAGATTATCATACTATTAGATGATTACGCACAATCGAACACTTACACACATAAGTAGTAATAGGGTGAGCAAGGCTCCCGGGGGGGTGTAGACCCCATGTATAAAGATAGGGTATAGGAGTAATTTTCTTGTGCTGGTCTACAGTAATGTATTAAGATTGGGGATAAATCCAGGGGTGTTCTAGGGTGTGAGTAGTAAGGTGGGAGCAGATCAGGGTGATTTTCCGGAGCCACTTATCACGTGATTTTAGAGGTCATTTAGGGATTAGCGGGGAATTATACATGCAGCGCGCAGGGGAATTGTACAGCGCGTACGTACAGGCGGGGAATTGTACAGGCAGCGCGCATTAAGGGATAATTTCCCTCGCAGTAAATTTATTTCACTCGCAGTAAATTTCAACATTTTTTGGTTTAACCACCGCAATGTATTAAGATTAGGTATAGCCGCCGCAATGTATTAAGATTAGGTATAGCCGCCGCAATGTATTAAGATTAGGTATAGCCGCCGCAATGTATTAAGATTAGGTATAGCCGCCGCAATGTATTAAGATTAGGTATAGCCGCCGCAATGTATTAAGATTAGGTATAGCCGCCGCAATGTTTTAAGATTAGGTATAGCCGCCGAAATGTTTTAAGATTAGGTATAGCCGCCGCAATGTATTAAGATTAGGTATAGCCGCCGCAACGTATTAAGATTAGGTATAGCCGCCGCAATGTATTAAGATTAGGTATAGCCGCCGCAATGTATTAAGATTAGGTATAGCCGCCGCAATGTATTAAGATTAGGTATAGCCGCCGCAATGTATTAAGATTAGGTATAGCCGCCGCAATGTATTAAGATTAGGTAGAGCCGCCGCAATGTATTAAGATTAGGTATAGCCGCCGCAATGTATTAAGATTAGGTATAACCGCCGCAATGTATTAAGATTAGGTATAGCCGCCGCAATGTATTAAGATTAGGTATAGCCGCCGCAATGTATTAAGATTAGGTATAGCCGCCGCAATGTATTAAGATTAGGTATAGCCGCCGCAATGTATTAAGATTAGGTATAGCCGCCGCAATGTATTAAGATTAGGTATAGCCGCCGCAATGTATTAAGATTAGGTATAGCCGCCGCAATTTATTAAGATTAGGTATAGCCGCCGCAATGTATTAAGATTAGGTATAGCCCCCGCAATGTATTAAGGTTAGTTATATCCACTAAAATTGAGAAAATTGAAAATTTTTAAAAGAATGAATTATAAAGATACAAAAAGACAGACACAGTATTAATCAAGTACATTATAAGTAATTTTAAACACAACAGAGAGCGCTCACAATAGGAAAATTGATTAAATAAATTACAAGTTCAGGGGTACAGTATGAATTCCATCAGATAACACTTTTCGTTTAGGATAAAAATATAAGAGTCCTTTCTTTGTTTGTTCATAGGTAGCGACGCAGTGGTTGATTGTCCGAAATCCTCTATTTGTAGATGTTAAGTTGATGATTTCTTCCATCACTCGCCGATATTTTTCCAATGGTCCATCTCCGGTCTCTTCCAATGTTCGTTTGTTTAGTCCTTTGCTGCTGAATTTGTACTTATCAGATTTGGCATCGTAGCAACAATATGTTTTGCTACAGAGACAAATCATTTCAGTACATCTAAATTCTTCCTTGAACAGACCTGGTTCACGCTTATCGTGCTTTTTATGTTTATCACAACAAGTTCTAGGGAAGAAATTTTGTACAGCATCAGCTTTGAAAGAATCATCACAATCGTGTTCCCTCAGAGCTTCCCAATTTGTTTTTTTAGATGGATGAATGCAATCGTACAAATTATCGTGTGCTAGAGCTAAGTATAAGGAGTCAGTGTCCATTTCTAACTCTTCGAATTTGTCGACATCGCAAAATTTATCAAAGAAATTGTAATAAAGCTCCAACATACGTAATTTTGCGTACTGAAGTATAAAAAAACCGACTATTATCGGTTCACGGTGCTCAATTTTTGATTTTACAAATTCAACGTCGTATAGTTCTTTTGACACACTGTTAAGTCTCTTAAACAATTTCCCGTTGATAGCTTTGTGTGTCTTTTCATCGTTCAAGTATTTTGTCTCTGTATGTCTGCTTCTGTCCATGATTTGGTAACCATAGGAACTATTCCCTAACAATTTCATTGTTTCTGCTACAACGCTTGATTCAGGATTTTCATCTCCAACTCTTCTAGCATCAACAACCGATTGGACAAAATTGTTGAAGCATTTTTTGGGTATCTACAGAACGAAGCGATAAATTTTGGTGCATTTCAGCCCAAGACTAAGGTAAAAGTTGAGTAAAGGTGTTATGACTGTTCCATTCTCCAACTTGAAGCTTGAAATTAACATGCGTTGCGGTTGCTTGAGTAAATCGTTATCAATTGCATAATCCCTCATATAATCACCAATATCAGCTCGACTAACATTAAAGTTTTTAAAGATTGGTGGAAAGTTCGAGAACTTGTATTTCAACCCATCTGGAATTTCGAGATCACACTGAACGTAACCAAATAGTTTATCTTCTCTTATCTTTGTAAGTAGAGATTCTTGAGTCAGAGGTAGCTTGAATGGGAAGTTGTTTCTCACGTGAGTTTTTACAGATTCATCACCTTTGACAGTTTCCCACCATTTACATTCCCATATCTCAACAACTTTATATCCTTTGTTTCGCAAATAGTCTCGTCTTAGTTCATCGTATTCCCGTTTCTTTAGTCCTTTCTGAGTCTCTTCCTCTGACATGCTTGCTCTTGCTTCCTGACATGCACAAAAGTGAAAGTAACAACCCATTGCTTCAAAAATAGTTTTACAGTGAGCACAAAATCCGTCTACATTAAAACAATCAATCTTTTTCTGAGTTCCAGTTGTGTAGTAGCTTTCAGTAGTGCAGTTAGGACGCTGAGATTGTAGGTACGACATAACCATGTTCTCAAATTTCCTCGATTTATTTTGTCTAGCTTTAAACTTCTGAGAGTCTGAATCAAACTCCCATCTAGTGTAAAGCCCAGTGGGCATTTCTTGACACATTGAGAAGGGGTAAAGTTGACTGGCGTCTATACCCACAATTGATTTGCAAATGTTTTCTGTGTTTCGAATATAGGTTTGATCCACAATCGCTTTTCTAGTAAACACAATAGAGGGACCACCGGTCATATCTTCGCGTTTTTTATCATGTAAATCTTTGTCTGCTTCAACGAAAGGATAGAATTTGCTATTAGTTGATTTGTGTAGACAAATATTTGCTAAATTAGGTAGTGTGCAACCCAGTTTTAACATATCAATCCCTTTGTTATGATAGATTTCCATCATTTTCTGCATCGCTTCTAGTGTCGGGACAACATCTTTGTTATTATACCACCTGACAAAGTCTTGAAAAGTTGTCATTTGTTCGTTCTCCCACACACTTTCCAAGTAATTGTAGTTGTCAAATCCCGAGGGAGGCACTACCTTCAACCTAAGTTTTTTCAGAGCCTCCTGTTGGGAAAGTCCACTATTCAACAATTTTGTGAAATCCGTAAATTCTTTCTCCAAGGGATTGTGATCTCTCAACTTGCTAAAGAAACATTCGTAAGGGGGAAGGAAAGTTACATCCAATTTGTTTGGTGAGTCAAACCATTCATAAGGGAAAAATCCTTTGGTTTCATTTGTCTTGTAAGCTTTGAGGAACGAATCTAGTGATGTCGCTCCACCAAGAAAGTTTAGAATATCGAGAAACAGAACATCACCAAATTTAAAGGATACAAAATGATTAGCTTTTTTAATAACCGTTGGTTGAATATCGCGCTCGTGATTGAGGTAGGGTAGTAAATAAGACTTGATAAGATTCAGATCATATCTTCCGCTGTTGAATCCAAATACAGGTAAAATGCTGACATAACGTTCAAAATGTTGTTGTAGTTCGAGCAGTTGATTTTTCTGAATTTGGAGGAATTGTGTCGACATATCAATTTCTTCTTCTTCTTCGATATATTGAAATTCAAACATTGGAGTACTCTCATCTTTCCTTCCATTTAGCTTCTCGAAAATAGAACTTACTCTGTTTTTAGTTGCATTTTCAATTGAGGAAAATTTTTGCGACATTTCTGCTTTACTTCTGCTAGCTAGTTCTTCTAATGTTTCAACAAAAGATACAATCAGTGTCTTGGGGTCTTTGTTGCAAAGGAAAATAGGTTCTTGTAATAAATTAGAGGAAATTGACACAGAGATTGGTTCATGTTTTCCTATCCAAGTAGTTGTATTGGTATCTTTTAGTTCATTAGATGGAACGCAGATTGATTCGAAATCAAATGCAGCCAAGTTTTTGAACAGTTTTTGTTCTTCTTCACATCAAATTCCAAAACCGTCAAGTTTATCGAACAAAGTTTCTCTCAAAGTGTAAACACTCTTCGGATAAATGTTTTGTATCCTATCTTTACAAGATTTCACGTGACGGTGGAAATTACCAGCACGCTTAATAAAGGTATCACAATTAGGACAGCGGAATCTTTTGAAGAACGTGTTGACATCATCAACATAGCAGATGTGGTTGTTGTAGCGCAGTAGATTAATGTTGTTCTCGTACATCTCAATACTTCTTCTGGCAAGTTCACCTACAAAATCCCCGTCCTCAATGTCAATGTCATAAATGAAAATGTTGTGTTTTATAGCGTTTTCAACAAACACAAGGTGATCCATTGACACTCCTCTAAAGTTAATCGCATCATGACCAGACTCGTGGAGAAAGTCAGTGAACAACTTAGCTGCGTTTGTTTCCAGCTCAGCTGATCCATACAAGTGAACAGCCACAGCTCTAAACAAGCAAAGGTAGTCCTTGTAGGTTTCTCCGTATCCATGCGTAACAAGACAATTTACATCGCTTCTCCTCAACAACTGTTCAGGTATAACAGCATCTAAACATCCCATTGGAATATTGTTGAGAAGAGCACAGAAAACTGTTACATTCGTAGTTAGTGCATACCGCCATTTTGTGTTTGCCCTTTCTTGAGCACAAGTCTCAATCAAATCCATTTTCTCTACTCTATCCTGAAGTGAGACTAAGTCTCCCTTAGAACAAAGTAAATGAGACTTCTCAAAGAAGGTGTTGTTCTCATGAGCGTAAAAGTATCGGTATTCGTCTGTGTCAACATTTCGTAAAATAAATCTCAGGGATAAATTTATTTTTGCAGCACAGTTAAGCTTTTCAAACACTTCCTTCAGTTTTTCATTAATTTCGCTGGGATCAAGTTTCGACAATTTAAAATTGAATACTCTATGTCTCCCATTCTCCATCTCAGTATTGTCAAAGAAGTGTTGACAGGCAGCAAGTTCCTGCTGTAACTGTTCGTTGTTCCTATCCAATTCTTCCGATTCTAGTACTTCTTTCAAGCTTTCGCTGGATTTGGTTCCAACTTTGGTCGATGTTCCGTGTTTCCGTCTCTTATGTTGTTGAAGAGGATAAAAACTTGGAAATTCCTCCAAGCATATAGTGCACACTGTACTAAGCTTCTTTTCTTGAGGAGCGTGATACTTAGCAAGGTGGTAGTTCAAGTCCTCTTTCCTTTTTGTGTAGAAATGTGGACACTTGGGACATTTTAAAGTCCCACTATCACACGATTTTTTGTGTCGAGCCATTTGCTGCTTGACAACCATTTTCTCGCACTTTGTGCATTTAACAGGTAGATTTCTATCAAGAGAAGGCATTGTATTGTTGTGATCCAAAATAAACTGAATAAATTTTAAGTAAATTGTCGAGCAACTGTATCTGATAACAAAGTGAGAATGAATACAATTTTTGGTTTTTTTAGTTAGAATAACTTTTATGACTAATTATTTCCATACAAGGAAATGACGTAATTTCTATTTTTAGTAACATTACGCAATAAGAAAGTTCAAGAACTTCCTACGAAGCAGTCACAGTGTTACATTCTACATTGTATTTAAATCCAGAAAACATCCAAAATGTGTAACCTTATTCGTTGGAGGAAAATCGGAAATCTTAAGTTATATTTATTCGTCATATTGCTGATTTGTGTTACTTTTTTTTACAAAACAATACTATTCATCCCAAAACAGACTTCTTAACAAAATCTATCTGTCAGATGTTTGCTCACTTAGAGAATACAAATTTTATTGTAAACGAACTAATTTTGTAATTTTATCGATAAAACACTAAATGTGTTTTTACAATAATATTAAAACATTAGAGAAGAAAACTCCTACTTTAATTGAAGATAACTTATATACAATTGACGTTAGTGTGATTATATTACAAACTGCAAACCAATCAAATTTTAGTATTAAGAAACTTGTTGTAAAAGTTAATGATATTGTTTTGTTTATCTCATTCTCTCTTTTAACATTTTTTTTATTTTAATAGATTAATACGTGAAATTTTACTCATTTGTGAAACATGTTGATCAAAAACCACTTACAAATATTGGAGAAGATTTACAAGAGAAAAAGAAGGTATACCTGATTCATACAAAATTGACGAAATTGATGTAGATTCATATTTTTTTTACAATTTTTTGGACATTTTCCCAAAATCCAACAGAATAATCCGATTTAGTAAAGGACTTGAGTATGCGACGTTCTCTACTAAAAAATTTGAATATGAGGAGTTTATTGCGAAACAGTCTTTCGATTTATCCTAAGAATTGCATGTAAGCAAATACGAATTGTTGTTCATTTTGAACTCCGTCCCCGATGTATTGGAACAGTACAGAAATATTTCACAAACAAACTTTGTTCCTCTCCCAGAACCAATAACAATAACTTCTTCACTACAGAGTGCTTTGTACTTCCATTATTACAACGACTACAATGCAGTGGGAGTACTGATCAGGTTCGGAATTCGTTAACCTAACGCATATATACAGAAATTTGATTCCAAAAATGGAACATTTTCCGAGATTGATCTGAAATTTGACGAATTGGAAAAAATTTATCAAAGCTTGACTTTTTTGGTAAATTATGTCACTTCATTTCAACTAAAACCGACCATTTTAGGTAAAAGCATAGTCGGAAACCTGTATGTATCCTTCACTTCCTACCTTGTTAGGAAATTTTACCCAAATTTGGATTTGAATTTCAGTTCGTTCAGAAATTTCAAGCTAAACGTCACTTTTTCTCATAAAATCTTCCATCTTTGGTTACTGTTGTCTGATTGGACAGAGCACACTATATATAGAGGTTGTTGATTTTGACATTATCATTTGATCCAACTTTTCTGAAAACATTATCGCTACTTTCTTACATTATACTAACTACTCCTCAACATTTTATCCTGCTATCGAGCTCCAACATTCACTTTCTTCTTGTTAAAAAATACTTACTTTAGTTCTAACTTTTGTTTAAATCTAATTTGTATATCCTGTTCCCTTTCTAAAAAGGAAATTTGCTGCTTTATAACTTTCTCTCCACTGATTGCTTTTATCACGTTCTCAACAAGAATCTTTTCATCCATTCTCATCACTTTCTAACAAAAACCTCTTCTATCATTTAATCCAAAATGGAGTTCACCGTTCAAAATAATAACCTTGTGTACTCATTTTCTTTTACTGAGGATATGGCTCGGATAGGAGTTCGAGATTTATCAAACAGACTTTATGAGTCTCTGATCACTTTACCCATTACTGTGTGGCACATTATTGAGCACCAGCGACAACAGTTTGATACATATCATCAGGGACAGGTCCCAATCACAGAGAATCAGCTTGGAACTCACGCGATGGGACACGAAGTTGCTGTTGTCAGTGGACACCACTATCCTCACGTTAATGGATCTGATTTCCCTGCCAACTACGTAGCTGGAAATATTCAGTACACATTTTCTTGGGAGGAAGGGCAAATTCCAAACAGTTGGTTCACTGCACAGGATGTAGGTGAGGTATCAGGCCTGGAGGTGGAAACTAATCTTCTCCAAATAGCCTCAAGAGCTCATAGTAGAGAACATAGCGAGTTGAGTATCGATACTAGTACCACCACGTCATTTAACGATCTGGAAAACTTTGATCCAGCGCAGTACTATGGATCTACTGACATGTCAACTACACCCTCGATGACAACTCCTTCCATTGTGGAAGGAACAGCTGACAACCCTATCTTTTTGAGTGATGTACCTAATACCCCAGTCACTGTTCAACCAACCCAACTACCTGGTAGAATTGAGCGACAAAGATGTTTCGGTAATGAAATTCAGAACTTACCAGAATATGTTATTGAAACTCTTTTTGAATGATTTCTATGTTCAATGTTGTAAACTATTTTGTATTTGTTCGTAAAAATAATAAAGTTTCTGAATACCTTTTGAGTGTTTCGTATTAAATTTACATTTTCAATTTTATAATTTTTTAACTACTTTTTTCAAGTTTTCCAGAATAAAAGATTAACACGAAAGGTTACTTGATAATTTAGGTACTTGCTTATTATTGAAAAATTGTTTTTCGACAAATAAGAAAAATGCCGAATTTAATTTTCATATTTAAGAAAATTGTCAAACTTATTTTCGATTTTTAACAAAAAATGTCAAGAAAAAATTCGATTTTTAAGCTGCAAGAACAGATTCAAAACTTGTCATTTTAAAAATGATTAAAATTTGTGTTTTTTGCTTAAAATCATACCGTAAAACTAAGAAAAATGAAAAAAATTGCACATTTCGCACGCACAGTTTGGTAACATTTTTGATTTTAAACGAAAAATCTGAGGTTCTATTTTTGACTTTTAACAAAAAATGTTGTGTGAAAATTTGACATTTAACAAACAAATCGACTTCAAATTTCGACTTTTAGAATATACACTAATAATAAAACATTTTAGTACAAACACTTTATTATTTTCTAACTTCAAAGTACAACATGGGGTTATGAATTATTCCATGACCATCTAGTAAACAATCAACAATTTTTATTAATTCACTCTCATACTTTGAGTTCTTAAGTGATTGAATTCGGTCGAAGAAGGATGATCTCAATGTTTGTGTGCTTGCATTTCTTTGCTCAGCTCTCAGTAGATATCTCTTGAACTTTTTTCTACTCAATCTCTTCTTAGACACGCTGGGTAGTTTTTCAACAAATTTGTTTTCCGAATTATGTTGTACAGCTCTCTTCAATTGGGTGAAAACAAGTCCTGCTTCTTCCTTTGTGTGACCAAAAAACTGATGTTTATATAAGGTGTATAAGCAGTCCACTGTCTGATATTGAAAAGATAAATCATCCAATTTTTGGAGTAATTCATTAATGGAAGATGAAATGAGAATTATGTGATAAGAACAATTTTTCAGGGGACAAAAAGTGTAATTGTGAGACGCAACAGAGTATTCACTAGTAAGCAAGTAAGGTTTATAATCCTTAACCGATACGCAAATGAACAAGGCTTTCTCACAAAACTTGACACATAACTGCTGCCATTCTGTAACCAAAGTGATTTTGGAGTGATTCTTTTAAACTACCGTATAAGGAAATAACGCAATTCAGTTCAAACGCAGCGAAAATTTCATTTGAAAAATGACACAGTTCAAGAGACAGCAACTCAGAAAAATCCGTTGTTTTACTTGTTCTAAACAATTTCAAACACAATTACTCGCTAATGCAACACAGACGTGCTAAACATCAAGATAAATATGCTGCTCTAGTTCAAATGTTTGCTCAACTTAAAATTTCTGACTAAGTTTGCTTATAAGGAGTTTTTGCAAAATGACGCAATTGAATTTTCCATATTTGGAAATGAAAGAAGGATAATGACATCATTGCCAAATAAAGGTGATCGGAAACCATAGAGGAAGTAAAATTACAAGTCAAATCATTCAATTAATTTCTCTCTGTCACATTAAGTTGATAAAATGTCTCTCTCTAAAGTCTCTCTGTTTTACTCGAGTGCTCCGTCTATGTTTACCGATTCTCAACCTAAAACTGGAACAGATTCGGTTCCATTTTATATAGACTTTGGTTCTAACCCAAAAAGATTTGGGAGATTTACTGTGTCCCAGATTTTTAAAAACGGACAAAATTATTCCGAACCAACTTTCCAAGTCTTCAAAAAAGATAATTCTGGAACATTTGAGAAGTACCAACAACTTCGAATTGGAGATTACGAATTCAAGAAATTCTGTTTCCTCAAGAACGATATCCTGAATGGGGAATTGGAACTGAGTGAGCACCCGACTCAATTTGATAAGAACCCATGTATGGAGGATGTGCTGCAACGATGCCACAAAGTCAGAGAGGTCAGCATAGGACGAAATCGACGAATATATGTGACTTTCATTCAATACGTTGAGGAGAATCCAGCCTCCATTTATGTGCAGATTCGGCTCTTTTGTCGCAAAGAAAACAATGAGTTCAAGCAGGTGACTTATGTCAGCTACACTTTGGACGAGTTCAAGGAACTGATTCAAAACTTGAATGACTTTTCTAACATTGAACAATGTACATTTCAATAATAATTGTTGTGTGATTTTGTAATATGTCTTTGTCTTCTCTACAATAAATTTTTCATTTTAAAAATCTTTGATCTGAGAATGAGTTGGGATATTGGTTGCTTAAGAAACATTTTTTTGAGTCTCAGAGATAAGTCAAAGGTTTTTCACGTTAGACTTCATTACGAACTTAAAAGATATTCCTATACTGTTCTTGAAGCTCAAAAATTTCCCAAATTAGAAAATTTGGACATAGAGTCCCAAATTTTAGAATTTAAGTGGGTTATTCACAAAGGATTACGCAGAACAAGTCTTGTATATCGTTCAGACAGACAACAAGTTACCATTTCACAACATCGTTGGACGGATATCAGTGGAGTTTTCTGACAAATATTGAATTGAAAAAAGAAGAGTACGAGAACTTACTAGAGCATCTCCCTACACTTTTATCTTATATTGAAAAGTTTAAGAAAACTTGCATTGACATGGATGAAGGAACGCAAAGTTGATGGATATTGTCATTCTTGTCAACATATTCAATTGTTACGGAAGCACCCTTTCAATGTTTCCCGAAAATGAAAAACGCAAAAACTGTTTTTAGCGGCCTGTAAAATTTGAGACGAGAATATAAATTTGGAGGAAATTAACCAAAAATTTCCTCATGGAGGACCTATTGGTTATGGAAATTCCTTTTTAGACTTTTTCTTTGCTAGATTGAAAGTTTTTCGATTACATGCTATACTACACGATTCTGCTGGAGCGGTTAAAGCAACTACAAGCAAAGGTCCAGGATACTGTTACATGTTACCAAATTTTCCAAGCTCATGTTTCTTGGGACATTTAACTGGGTTAATCTTTTGTATCTTTAATAAATTTCATCATCCTCAAATTTTCAAAATGCTAGACTGCTAATCATTTTTGTAATAATTCAACTAAGAAAAAAGAATGTCTCTCGTTGTGTTTGATATTGAGTGCTTGGAAGAGAAAATTGTCAAGGAGTTGGGTGTTTGTAAGGATGGAATTGTATTGGGATACAGTTTCCTCCCACCCAAAGACTATAAACCTACTTTTCAAGCAAAGTGGAACACTAAAAATTTACATGGGATTAATTGGAACAATGGAAAACTGGAATACACAGAGTTGTCATCAATCATTCACCAACATTGTTCACCTACAACAGAATACTTTGCAAAAGGGTTAGAGAAGTGTAATCTTCTCTCAAATTACTTGTGTAAAGATGTGGAGAATCTAGATGATCTTGGTTGTCCAAAAGTTTCCAAACTTCTCAATAACTCGGATACTGACTGGGATTGTAGCAATTATCCGTATCGACACAAAAAGACATTTCACTGTGCAGAGAAGAAAGCTTATGCTTACGGAACTTGGACTCTGGATTTTTTTGATAACGTATAATATTTGTAATTTCTATTTGTAATTTCTATTTATATTTGTGATCGTTTTGTGATTTATTATTTTTATTTTACTACTTTTGAAATCAGAGAGAAGTTGGATTCCCAGTTCAAAAAATTGATTTTCCCTTAAAAATAAGGTATAAATGACCGAGCATACAGATAATGGTTTAAATTTAGGTAATTTTGTCTTTGATGATAATAACCAGGAACGACAATTGTGGAAATGTTTTGGACAGACTTGTAATAGATCTCTGGTGGTTTTTTTGTCCCAATTTTTTGTTATTTTGTTAATATTAGCGTGCTGTATAGTAAGAATAACTCTTGCCGAAACCTGTGAAGAAACAACAGTTTGAATTGCTATCTTATCTAGTACAGTCGGTTATATTTTACCTTCTCCTAAACTATGAACAAAATAATTTCTACTAAGGAACGCATTTTTATTTCATTGGTGGGACCAAGCGGGTCTGGAAAATCTCATCTTATCCATGATTGGCTAATTATTGGAACTTTTCAAACCGATTTTGATAAAAATTTACTATTTTTATCAACATTATCAATCACTTTACGGTCTAATGTCCAAAAACATTGTGAACATTCATTTTATTCAAGGAGTTGACTTTGAGTTCATTCAGAGTCTACCCAATAATGGAACAAAGTATTTGCTGATTTTTGATGATTCTTGTGAGGAAATCTCAAGCTCGAAAGAATTTGTCAAAATCACGACAACTGGAAGACAGAAAGGACTTAGTACAATATATATAAAACATAATCTTTTTCATCAGAGTAGGTTGGGAAGAGATATTGAGTTACAAAATACTCATATAGTTTTATTCAAGTCACCTAGAGATGTTCTCCAGATTAACACTCTTAGTCCACAGCTCGGGTTAGGATCACAATTAAAAGATTGGTATACAAAAGCTACTTCAATCCCGTATGGTCATTTACTCATTGATCTGACTCCGAACACAGTCGACTCTCTTAGATTTTGCACAAACAGTGGTTCTATTCCCACTATTTTTTTTCTCCCTAAAACGAAACAAGAGATTACTTTTTTGAACGATGAACACACAACATCTCTCTACGCTGATAACGTTCCAAACGTATTCCCAGAACTTCAGGAAAACGTTCCTAAGAAATTGTCCAAAAGATTTCATTCAGTTTCTAAACGAATGCATAGTAAATCTTCTCGGGGGACAACTACAGGAAATACAAAAACAAGACGTAATAAAGTAAAGAGACGAAATTCATCAACTCGTGCTAAAAAGAACCGGAATAAATAAAAGAAGAGCAATTTTAAGTTCACGAAAAGGAATAGAGCTCATATCAATTTTAACACCATCTGTCATTAATCGATTGTCTTGAAATGGAACAGTTTGTTTTGATTCCTCAAAACCTTTACGAACAAAAATTCAAAATAGAAGTTAAAAAGTTGGACACTTTTGAGCAGAAACCAGTTTCTGTCCCAACACATTTGAACCCTAATTACAAGGAAATCAGCAACAAAACCAGATCTTTAAAGAACGAATCAATTGTAGATCAGATTTTGAATTCACCGCGAGTCAAGCTATCTCTCAATGACACAATTTTATTAGATGGGAGAGATACAGAAGTAGCTTTCGCAGATTTTACTTTTGCATTAAAAAGAAAGAACGTTGATTTTCCCGACATATATTACACAATACTTGATGCTACCGGAATAAATCCGCAAAAAGTAATAAACAAAGATGCCAAAAGCAAAGACAGAGGGAGCTGGATTCCTTTCAAAATCTGAAAAAGCCAAGCTACAAAGGCTGTATAGAGATGGAAAAGCCGCATATGGATCAATTAAAAATCTACAAAAGGCAAGTGGGTTATCCAAAAAGAAAGTTGCCTACTTTCTACACAGTAAAGATTCCTACACAAAGTATCGTCATGCAACACGACTTTTCAAAAGATTACAAGCGTTTGCTAAGCGAATCAATGAGATCTGGTGTCTCGATCTAGCTTTTATGGATAAATTGTCGGATAGTAATAATGGAGTGAAGTATTTATTAGTATGCGTTGACGTCTTTTCTCGTTTTGTCCGTGTGCAACCAATGAAGTCAAAGTACTCTACCGATGCAGTTGCAGCTTTCAAAAAAATGTTGCGTAAAAAAAGTATGCCAGCAAAAGTATGGGTTGATCAGGGAACAGAGTTTAGCGGCGAGTTTCGAAAGTTTTGTACGGACAAGAAAATCAAAATTTACTCTACTAGAAGTGAAACAAAAGCTGCTGTAGCAGAACGAGCTATAAAATCTCTGAAAAACATTATTTATCGCTATATGGAAGAAAATGTTGACAAATACATGAGAAAAATGGATTCCTTTCTCAAAACTATGAACACAAGAGTTAATCGCTCAACAGGTAAAGCTCCAAAAAATGTAACAAACAAAGACTTTCTGTCAATTTTTTACAGAAACCCAATTAACCAAAATAATCGACCACGTTTTAAAGTGGGTGAAAATGTTCGTATATCAAAAAACGATATTCCATTCAGAAAAGGTTATAAATCTCAGTTCACAAATGAAATATTCAAAATTGTTAAAGTTGCTACTTTTAAACCACCAACCTATAACCTGTGTGGAGAACAAGGTGATGAAATTCTAGGTAAATTTTATGAACAAGAGCTTTCAAAGTGTATCATTTAAAGATGAGTTCTTTTACTGTTGAGTTGGTTCCCACTGCGTCGATTGATTGTTACCCAAACAATACACTAAGTTCTTTCACGAATTTTCTACCTGAACAAATTAATCTTGATGGAGAATGGGAGGTAGCGATAACAGAACTGTCGTATCCTTCCTTGTACCAAAACATAACAGAGGGTAAATTCTTCTATCTAGATGAAGAAACGCCAGATACAAAACCATCGGATTATTACACACTTGATCCAGGTCTATACCCCTCGATCTCTGATATTGTCAATGAAATGAACAAAAAAATTCAGGAACGTGAAAAATATGAAAAAACACCAATCAAGTTACACGTTAACAAAATAACTCAGCGAATATCTTTGAGTCTTCCGAATCAGAACTCTTTACTTGTCATTTTTAGTGCTGATCTTTGCCATGTCTTTGGATGCGAAGAAGCTGTTTATGGTATGGGTGTTTTCATGAGTGGTGCTGGTCCACATTTTCCCAAGTTCCCTTATGACATTGTACGAATACACACCTTAATGATATATAGTGATATTGTTGAATACAATATTGTGGGTGATACAAAAGCTGCTCTTTTACGATGCATTCCGTTTATATCAAAAGTTAAGAATGGAGATATCATCTCAACGGGACAATACATGAATTATCAAAATTTTCCAAACTTACAATTTGAAAAAATTCTAAAAAACTCATTCCACAGCATAAAACTCGAGCTCCGGGACTCTTATGGTGAAAAAGTTCCTTTCAACTCTGTTGGTGTAACAAGAGCGGTACTAATGTTTAGAAAATCTTCTGACAATCATTTTTAGATTTAAAGTTGTAGAAAATGGTTGCTGATAGTGATTTACCGTATTTTCGTGGTTATTCAAGACAGAGGGGAAGAGGATTCGGAGCATTAGCACAAACTATTGGGAGGACAGCTATTCCATTCTTGAGGAGATATGTTGTCCCAGCAGCAAAAAGAGTTGGCGCTGATTTGCTTGATATAGCTGCACCAGAAATTGGAAATGTTCTAACTGGAAAGAAAAAATTCAAATCTGTGGCTGCAGATGTTGGAAAGAAAACATTACGTAAACAGCTAGGTGGTGGAAAAGTTAGGAAACGTCGCATTATTTGAAGAATTCCCCCAAAAACCAGTCGACGTCGTCGAACTAGAAGAGATATTTTTTCTAAGCTAAAATGAATACTAGATCAACAAACGATAGCAACTTTTGTTATGGTCACTCTTGCTTGGAGATTTTTGACAAAATTCCTGTTTTGGAACCAATTGAATCTTCTCACGTTCAAGAAGTTTATCCCAGTACTTCATTGGATGAAAGCAGCATTGAGTTCGAGTTTGAAACAGATAGAAGCCTATATCTTGATAAGAGAGATATCCACCTTCAAATCAAAGTTGGTTTACAAAAGGGAAGATTGTTTGATGACTTTATGAAAAAAGACGAGCATGGAAAAGCAGATATGGGAATTTCTTTCACAGATGATGATTTACATTATCTAACTCACGTCAACAATTTATTGCACTCGCTCTTCTCCAACTGTGAGGTGTATCTGAACAATCAACAGGTTTACAACTCAAATGGTCTCTATGGACACAAAGCTTTAATTTCCAATGAATTTAACGCTTCCACAAGAAATAATGAAGGTATTTTGGCTTGTCATGGATATGAATTTGAGAAAGAACCCAGCGATTTTGAGAAAAGCCCTTTTATAGATCGAGAGGAAGAACTTTTGCTGAAAAATGGAACTACTTATTACGGTAAATTAGCAATTGATTTGTTCCAATGTGAAAAGTTACTGCTACCAAATACAAAAGTTAGACTGAAATTGATTCGTGCAAGACCCAATTTTTACATGATCTCCTACAATCCTCACGTCTCCTTTAAAGTTCTTGACTGTTCCCTGTTTACAAGACGTGTTGTTGTTAACGAAGTGTATCACCAGACTATCAAATATCAATTAACTCATCAACCTGCTTGTTACAACTTTATGGAAACAATTGCACGCACATTTATTATTCCTTCAGGACAGAACCAGTTCATTCAGGAAAATGTTTTAAACAATGCTCCAATCAGAAGAATAGCTATTGCGATGAACACAAATTCAGCATTCACAGGACATTTTCAAGAAAACCCTTTCCATTATCAGAAATTTGGTCTACGAGAACTAAGAATTGTTCGAGGAGGTAGAGCTATAGTATCAATTGATACAACCAAGGACTGTTGGGCATATGTAACAACAATGAAAGCAATGAATTTTAACGAAGAGATTCCCGCGTTACCACATAATTTATTTCAGAACCATTACGTGCTTGTATTTGATCTCACTTCACTTCAAGATGCTGGAGAAAGTATTCATTATCCTGAGCTCAGCGGTGAAAGTATCCGATTAGAAATGTTTTTCGACCGCCCGCTAAGAAGCGTGACAGAATTAATTGTTCTAGGAGAAAGGATGTCCACTGTTAAAATTGATCAGTTCGGAACGGTTGCTAAAAATGTCTGAAGATTTTTGCGTTAACGAAAATATTTTCATATTTTTTTCAGTTTTTTATGGGTTTTACATCATTGCTTTCTGCATTGGAACATTTGTGGGTTATATATTATCGTCACCCAGTTGCCATTCTCTTCACCAAATAATTTCTTAAAATGGACGTTAACTGGGGGCCAACTAATTCAAACTTTTTTGTTTACGTTCCTCTCCTAATTTTTCTGGTACTTTTTTTATAATTATTTTATTCTACCCCAACTCCCATAACAATTCTGTTGACAAAATTAAAAAGTCAAGCAAAGTTTTATTAGAGCAGGGTAAAAAGTCCAATGATTGTTGCTTTTTTGAAGAGAATGAGTCTTTTCAGCTTGACTGTACAGTTAGAAATCCCTGTGTTAATGGTACTTGCGAAATAAAGCAGAGAAAAATTTTTTGTCATGGATAACACTTCCCTGAGACAGATTATTGAACGAATCCCAGAACTCAAATACCGCTATATTGGATCGTTTCCAGCAGATTATGTTCCAAGACTACCCACATTCAGCTTTGCTATCATCAACACTTCTCCGAGCAGTGAAGCTGGAGAGCATTGGATAATGATTGCTCGACTCAATCGAACTTATTACTATGCTGATTCTTTGGCTCGTCCAATCACAAATTACAAATTTTTGAATAAAAAGTATCAGAAAATGATACAACAGCCAGTTCAGAAAACTGATAACTTGTGTGGATTTTACACAATATTTGCAGCATTTCAACTATTTAAATTTTTTCAAACAAAACTGAACAATGTTCATGATGTTCATGTTTTAAACTTTATAAGTAATTATATGTGAATTACATAAATTTAATGTAAAATAAGTCGAAGTGTAATAAAGTCGACAGTAATTTTTTTTCTAAATTCCTTAATTCTTCGTAAGTTACTCAAATTTTTGTTGTCGACTTTATTAACTACTCGGCTAAATGTACTTTAGTACTCATTTCTTTTGTACTATCATCATGTAAACGTTTGATTAATTTTGTATTTGCATGGGCTTAATTTGTACTGTGTCTGTTATTTTGTACTTTTTAATTCAGTTTTTTTTCTCTCATTTAAAATTTTTCCATGTTATGAGCGCGTAAAAGTCCACTAGTACTGTGACAATGCCAGATCAGCAAGAGGTAGTTTCGATCTACCGACCTCTGGGTTATGAGCCCAGCACGCTTCCTCTGCGCCATCTTGCTATTTAGGGTCGGCTATACCTAATCTTAATACATTGCGGCGGCTATACCTAATCTTAATACATTGCGGCGGCTATACCTAATCTTAATACATTGCGGTGGCTATACCTAATCTTAATACATTGCGGCAGCTATACCTAATCTTAATACATTGCGGCGGCTATACCTAATCTTAATACATTGCGGCGGCTATACCTAATCTTAATACATTGCGGCGGCTATACCTGATCTTAATACATTGCGGCGGCTATACCTAATCTTAATACATTGCGGCGGCTATACCTAATCTTAATACATTGCGGCGGCTATACCTAATCTTAATACATTGCGGCGGCTATACCTAATCTTAATACATTGCGGCGGCTATACCTAATCTTAATACATTGCGGCGGCTATACCTGATCTTAATACATTGCGGCGGCTATACCTAATCTTAATACATTGCGGCGGCTATACCTAATCTTAATACATTGCGGCGGCTATACCTAATCTTATTACATTGCGGCGGCTATACCTAATCTTAATACATTGCGGCGGCTATACCTAATCTTAATACATTGCGGCGGCTATACCTGATCTTAATACATTGCGGCGGCTATACCTAATCTTAATACATTGCGGTGGCTATACCTAATCTTAATACATTGCGGCAGCTATACCTAATCTTAATACATTGCGGCGGCTATACCTAATCTTAATACATTGCGGCGGCTATACCTAATCTTAATACATTGCGGCGGCTATACCTGATCTTAATACATTGCAGCGGCTATACCTAATCTTAATACATTGCGGCGGCTATACCTAATCTTAATACATTGCGGCGGCTATACCTAATCTTAATACATTGCGGCGGCTATACCTAATCTTAATATATTGCGGCGGCTATACCTAATCTTAATACATTGCGGCGGCTATACCTAATCTGAATACATTGCGGCGGCTATACCTAATCTTAATACATTGCGGCCGCTATACCTAATCTTAATACATTGCGGCGGCTATACCTAATCTTAATACATTGCGGTGGCTATACCTAATCTTAATACATTGCGGCAGCTATACCTAATCTTAATACATTGCGGCGGCTATACCTAATCTTAATACATTGCGGCGGCTATACCTAATCTTAATACATTGCGGCGGCTATACCTGATCTTAATACATTGCGGCGGCTATACCTAATCTTAATACATTGCGGCGGCTATACCTAATCTTAATACATTGCGGCGGCTATACCTAATCTTAATACATTGCGGCGGCTATACCTAATCTTAATACATTGCGGCGGCTATACCTAATCTTAATATATTGCGGCGGCTATACCTAATCTTAATACATTGCGGCGGCTATACCTAATCTGAATACATTGCGGCGGCTATACCTAATCTTAATACATTGCGGCCGCTATACCTAATCTTAATACATTGCGGCGGCTATACCTAATCTTAATACATTGCGGCGGC
>NC_134479.1:46882088-46928700 GCF_964194025.1 Convolutriloba macropyga
TTGGGGGATGACGTCACAGCTGTAGTGCGCAGCTACACTTTTTATGACAGCACATATCCCATTGAGCCTACTATGGTGACAGCTGTTACTGTAACAGAACACACAGTGCATTTTGGATGGATCAATCCTGTTTATTTTGAGGTAATTGTTAACCATTATGTGAGTCAATGTTAAACGACAATCAACGCTAAGCATTTAATGTGTCGGGACAGTCAACTGCGCTCAATGTATACAGAAAAAATTGCTGTATTTCATTTCAACTTTTTAAAAAGTTCACAATAGATTGACCAAAAACCTGGAATCGGCCTGTTTTAATTAAAATACAAAAATTTGATAAAAATGATAAAAAACATACAAAAAGTTTACCATGATAAGAACAACAACATTTACAGGCTAAACAAACTTTTCGCTCATTTTCTTTTTTTCAAGACCCAATGATCGCTGTGTCAATTATCTATTTTGAAAAAAACTAAGAGGATAAAAACAGTTGAAACAGACCAAAAACTTGAAAGCATTCCCGTTAAATGTTCCGTTTACAAACAGAATAATTAAAATTTTCCCAATTTTGGCGGAATAAAAAATATTATTCATTGACACAAATATTGGAAAACTTATTAGAAAAAGTTGACCCAAATATTGAAAAACTTAGAAAAAGTTTTTATCTAAAACAACGGTTTTATAGAACATAAAGGCTCCATACTGAATACTTGGCCATTTCTTCAAATTGTTTTAAAATTACTTTGTATCAAACATCGTGTACCTTTGAAAGAAATTACAGTTTGTTTTTAAAGTTTTGTTTTTAATTTGTTTAAAACCAAAGCTAGGCAAGTATTTGATATTCGAAACCAGTAAATATTCCATTCCTGAGCAGCCAGATTGGTACACATTCAAATAACGGTCTTTTGTATGAACAAAAAAGGACGAAAAATGTCTCTGAACGTGAGAAATTTATTTGGTGAAAAAAAATACTTGTAATGTGCTGATCCGTCTCAAACATGTTGGCATGAAAACCGTAATTTGAACATTTTAGAAAAGTTTTTGACAAAAGTTTACATACAAGATGGTCGATGGATTACGACTTCACTTTACAACGTTTTACGTTATTCCAACTTAACTTCGAACTGACCAGCGGAATTGATAGTTACTGTAATTTAGCAACAGTTGAAAACCAACAGGAAAAAATTTGCTCAGGAAAACCATCCATACAAAAAAGGAAAAGAATCCAAGTTTCTGCAGAGAAACTAAAATGTTGGCAAAACTAATCTGCAAAAATCGGGCAAGGAAATCTTTTTAATGTCAATCATATATTTTGATGAAGGTCTCATCTCAAAAAATTGACAAGTGAAATCAATCATGAAATTTTTTGGTTTTTCATTTTGACAGTTCTTTTACACTTTTTATAACTGAAAAAGGTTAGGAAACATAGGCCTCGTGTTCAAACAGGTCAAAAACATTTTTTCAAGAGCCTTTATAAGTAAAAAGTACAGCGGTTTCCAGGCACCTGATAGAAACCCTAAAAGATAACAGTTGTTGCTTCAAAATCAGACATTTTATAAAAACTGATTTTTTGAGGCTATACCACGAAATTCTTAGTAATATATTTAATCGAAATATAATTTAAAATTACCTCCTGTTGACTTATAGAATATGACACAACATAGAGCGGGTGAATTCTCTCTACTTAGTATAAACATTCTGTTTTATATTTTTAGGACGTAGAGAGAGAGAGAGAGAGAGAGAGAGAGAGAGAGAGAGAGAGAGAGAGAGAGAGAGAGAGAGAGAGATAGAGAGAGCGACCGTTGAAAAACGGATATGGATCACTTTTGACTAGTAATCATCATTAAAGATAAAATTGCTCTCTTCTATTTTGAATTATAAAGGAAAAATCTGACCTATCTGGAGGTTTAGGCAAAAGAGAGTTGATAAGAAGCGGTTACTGTAACAATGGTCCGCAGTGGTGAATCATCTATAATTTTTTTAATTTTCATGTGTACTATATTGCTATATTATGGAACACAATGATTGTATATTATAGACCATCTATATCTGGCACGAGCCCGTAGACGGAAGCTGTCCATGTCACAAAGATAATCAAAGGTGCGTTCATTTATAACACGTCTAGTATTTTGTTAACCCAATAAAAAATAAAAGTGTTATTTAAGAATTTGATGAAGAAAGCAAGGCTTACCCGGGCTGACCATCCAGAGCATTCCAGTACTGAACCAGTGTAAATCCATAGACTGTATATAGACATTTTTACCCTTGTAGAGATTCTGTTCATGTCAAAATATAGATTGATCAGTCTATATTTCAGAGTAAAAATGGTACTCTGTTTTTTACCTGATTTTGATATGTCCATTACTATTTTAATACAATTATCAGTTTAATTAACATTATTGTATACCTCTTGTCAGCCTAAAACCATTCTGTTCTGAACCTGTTTCAGCTCTGATTGTCAGCCTAAAATACACTGTTTTTATTCTGTTTCAGCGCTGATTATCGGTCACACCACAGGCATATTCACACTATTCTGCATCACACCACAGGCATATTCACATCATTCTGCATCACACCACAGGCAAATTCACACCATTCTGCATCACACCACAGGCAAATTCAAACCACTCTGCATCACACCACAGGCAAATTCACACCATTCTGCATCACACCACAGGCATATCCACACCATTTTGCATCACACCCTAGGCAAATTCACACCATTCTGCATCACACCCCAGGCATATCCCACCACACACACACACACAAACACATTCACACACACATGCACACACCTTCACACACACATACACATGCACACACATTCACACACACACACATACACATACTCAAGCACACACTGCACTCACAAAGCGGCAGGCACACACACGCCCGCGCACACTGCGAAAGGTTAAAAACATTGTATTTTAGGCTGACAACCTTTGCTAATTGAAAACACGATGTAAAAGAAGTAATTATACATCGGAAAGATTAATCACAAGGGCAAATACAAGATTTGCAAATTACAATGGGCGAACATAGAACTTTGAAAGTTTGCAAAATGGCATCAAATGCATCAAACATAGCATCAATTGCAAATTACAACATTAATTACAGCAGTGGCGAATAGAAGTAAACTTAAAGCCAAATTTCAAATGCAACATATGCAATAATGATGACAAGTCAAATGAGCTATTAAAAATGTAAAAACAAAAGATAAAAATTCAATCATACCCGGCAGATTGCCGGAAAATCGCCGCCGTTGTATCCTATCACAATATCAATAAAATAGATTTTTGTACAAAAATACTTTTAACTTGCGATCATTTTAATGTCATTACAAAGTGGAGCATTAGGATGCTAAAACTTACAATATTACACGCAAAATGTTTAACAAGCCTTGAAATAAATTAAAGCGAAAAATATAATAGTTCAATGAAAAAAAAAGAAAAATAGGAGCGCTAAAATAGTCGACTGAGAAGATGAAAGCGGCTATTAATCACAGATTTAAAATTGATTTGGTAACAAGTTAGGATTGACCTTGTCCATTCTGGGCGCTGGAGCCGAGATCGCAAAAATTTCTATTTCAGAGGACAGTGCTAAATAAGTATCGTCGCTGAAGTGGACGTAAACTTTGAGGCGCACCAAATTCGTCGTGAATGAACGAAAAAGAGGCCCATATTTCTGTTTCAAATTCTTGTTGAGTTGACTATTGATTTTTCGGGAATCCACAGAAGATGTTCGTGTCAAAATTTGGCAAACAATTAACTTCGTCCCCATATAGTTGCAATAATTGCGTATACGGTCAACCAGTGCCATCGCCGAGCTCATCAACAAATCGGATCCTTCTTTTCGAGGATTTTAGCAAATATCAATTCCTCCCAACGCGACAATTAGTGTTTGCGCCTCTCTAATTATCTTCAGATAGGATCTCCAAATATTGAGTCCTTTTCCTCGCTCACCGACAACATTAAAAAATTGGTGGAACTCATGCACTTCTTCCATTCTCTTAACATGGGAGCCTCCGAGCAGAAATATAGGAAGGAACTAGAACAAAAAAACTGAAATTCTATGTGCATGAAAAAAAAATTATCATAAAGGAAGTATTTCGCTGTTCGATTGTACCTCTTGCGGGATATTCTAAAGACGCCTCAAAAACTCACGATGTGAGTAGAGAAGTAAAGAATAAACTCTGGGCTATCTATTTTCTAACAAGACAACCCCTCCATTTGGGTGATGTCTGCCAGAAAGGACGTACCTCGCTATTTGAGTGTACTGTACCTCTGGCGGGATGTTCTAAAAATGCCTCAAAAACTCACAATGTGAGTAGAAGATTAAAAAAATAAACTCTGGGCTATCTATTTTCTGAGAAGACAACCCCTCCAATTGGGTGATGTCTGTCGGAAAGGACGTACCTCGCTGTTTGAGTGTACCTCTTGCGGGATTTTCTAAAAACGCCTCAAATACTCACGATGTGAGTAGAAAAGTAAAAAAAAACTCTGGGCTATTTCTTTTCTAACACGAAAACCCCTCCATTTGGATGATGTCTGCCAGAGAGGTCGTACCTCGCTATTTGAGTGAACTGTACCTCTTGTGGGATATTCTAAAAACGCCTCAAAAACTCACAATGTGAGTAGAAAGGTAAAAGAACAAACTCTGGGCTATCTTTTTCCTGAGAAGACAACCCCTCCATTCGGGTGATGTCTGCCAGAAATGACGTACATCGCTGTTTGAGTGTACCTCTTGCTGGATTTTCTAAAAACGCCTTAAAAACTCACGATTTGAGTAGAAAAGTAAAAAACTAAACTATGGGCAATCTATTTTCTAACAAGACAACCCCTCCATTTGGGTGATTTCTGCCAGAGAAGACGTACCTCGCTATTTGAGTGAACTGTACCTCTTGTGGGATATTCTAAAAACGCCTCAAAAACTCACAATGTGAGTAGAAAAGTGAAAAAACAAACTCTTGGCTATCTTTTTTCTGAGAAGACAACCCCTCCATTCAAGTGATGTCTGCCAGAAAGGACGTACCTCGCTGTTTGAGTGTACCTCTTGCGGGATTTTCTAAAAACGCCTTGAAAACTCACGATTTGAGTAGAAAAGTAAAAAACTAAACTATGGGCAATCTATTTTCTAACAAGACAACCCCTCCATTTGGGTGATTTCTGCCAGAGAAGACGTACCTCGCTATTTGAGTGAACTGTACCTCTTGTGGGATATTCTAAAAACGCCTCAAAAACTCACAATGTGAGTAGAAAAGTGAAAAAACAAACTCTTGGCTATCTATTTTCTCACAAGACAACCCCTCAATTTGGGTGATGTCTGCCAGAGAGGACGTACCTCGCTATTTGAGTGAACTGTACCTCTTGTGGCATATTCTAAAAACGCCTCAAAAACTCACAATGTGAGCAGAGAACTTGAAAAAAAAACTCTGGGATATCTTTTTTCTGAGAAGACAACCCCTCCATTCGGGTGATGTCTGCCAGAAAGGACGTACCTCGCTATTTGAGTGTACTGTACCCCTTGCGGGATATTCTAAAAACGCCTCAAAAACTCACGATGTGAGTAGAAAAATAAAAAAAAACTCTGGGCTATCTATTTTCTAAGAAGACAACTCCTCCGTTTGTGTGATGTCTGAGAGAAAGGACGTACCTCGCTGTTTGAGTGTACCTCTTGCGGGATATTCTAAAAATGCCTCAAAAACTCACAATGTGAGTAGAAAACTTGAAAAAAAAACTCTGGGCCATCTTCTTTCTGAGAAGACAACCCCTCCATTCGGGTGATGTCTGCCAGAAAGGACGTACCTCGCTATTTGAGTGTACTGTACCCCTTGCTTGATATTCTAAAAACGCCTCAAAAACTCACGATGTGAGTAGAAAAATAAAAAAAAAACTCTGGGCTATCTATTTTCTAAGAAGACAACTCCTCCATTTGTGTGATGTCTGAGAGAAAGGACGTACCTCGCTGTTTGAGTGTACTTCTTGCGGGATATTCTAAAAATGCCTCAAAAACTCACAATGTGAGTAGAAAACTTGAAAAAAAAACTCTGGGCTATCTTTTTTCTGAGAAGACAACCCCTCCATTCGGGTGATGTCTGCCAGAAAGGACGTACCTCGCTATTTGAGTGTACTGTGCCCCTTGCGTGATATTCTAAAAACGCCTCAAAAACTCACGATGTGAGTAGAAAAATAAAATAAAAACTCTGGGCTATCTATTTTCTAAGAAGACAACCCCTCCATTTGGGTGATGTCTGTCACAAAAGAACGTACCTCGCTGCTTGAGTGTACCTCTTGTGAGATTTTCTGAAAACGCCTCAAAAACTCACGATGTGAGTAGAAAAGTAAAAAAATAAACTCTGGGCTATTTATTTTCTAACAAGACAACCCCTCGATTTGGGTGATGACTGCCAGAAAGGACGTACCTCGCTATTTGAGTGTACTGTACCTCTTGCGGGATATTCTAAAAAAGCCTCAAAAACTCACAATGTGAGTAGAAAACTTGAAGAAAAACTCTGGGCTATCTTTTTTCTGAGAAGACAACCCCTCCAATCGGGTGACAAAAACTCACAATGTGAGTAGAAAAAAAAACTCAGGGTTATCTATTTTCTAACAAGACAACCCCTCCATTTGGGTGATTTCTGCCAGAAAGGACGTACCTCGCTGTTTGAGTGTACCTCTTGCGGGATATTTTAAAAACGCCTCAAAAACTCACGATGTGAGTAGAAAAGTAAAAAAATATAAACTCTGGGCTATCTATTTTCTAACAAGAGAACCCCTCCATTTGGGTGATATCTGCCAGAAAGGAAGTACCTCGCTGTTTAAGTGTACATATAGCGGGATATTCTAAAAACGCCTCAAAAACTCACGATGTGAGTAGAAAAGTAAAAAAAATAAACTCGTGGCTATCTTTTTTCTAACAAGACAACCCCTCCATTTGGGTGATGTCTGCCAGAGAGGACGTACCTCGCTATATGAGTGTACTGTACCTCTTGTGGGATATTCTTAATACTCCTCAAAAACTCACGATGTGAGTAAAATAGTAAAAAAAAACTCTGGGCTATCTTCTTTCTGAGAAGACAACCCCTCCATTCGGTTGATGTCTGCCAGAAAGGACGTACCTCGCTATTTGAGTGTACTGTACCCCTTGCGGGATATTCTAAAAACGCCTCAAAAACTCACGATGTGAGTAGAAAAATAAAAAAAAACTCTGGGCTATCTATTTTCTAAGAAGACAACTCCTCCATTTGTGTGATGTCTGAGAGAAAGGACGTACCTCGCTGTTTGAGTGTACCTCTTGCGGGATATTCTAAAAATGCCTCAAAAACTCACAATGTGAGTGGAAAACTTGAAAAAAAAACTCTGGGCTATCCTTTTTCTGAGAAGACAACCCCTCCATTCGGGTGATGTCTGCCAGAAAGGACGTACCTCGCTATTTGAGTGTACTGTACCCCTTGCGGGATATTCTAAATACGCCTCAAAAACTCACGATGTGAGTAGAAAAATAAAAAAAAACTCTGGGCTATCTATTTTCTAAGAAGACAACCCCTCCATTTGGGTGATGTCTGTCACAAAAGAACGTACCTCGCTGTTTGAGTGTACCTCTTCTGGGATTTTCTGAAAACGCCTCAAAAACTCACGATGTGAGTAGAAAAGTAAAAAAAATAAACTCGTGGCTATCTTTTTTCTAACAAGACAACCCCTCCATTTGGGTGATGTCTGCCAGAGAGGACGTACCTCGCTATATGAGTGTACTGTACCTCTTGTGGGATATTCTTAATACTCCTCAAAAACTCACGATGTGAGTAAAATAGTAAAAAAAAACTCTTGGCTATCTACTTTCTAACAAGACAACCCCTCCATTTGGGTTATGTCTGGCAGAAAGGACGTACCTCGCTGTTTGAGTGTACCTCTTGCGGGATATTCTAAAAATGCCTCAAAAACTCACAATGTGAGTAGAAAACTTGAAAAAAAACTCTGGGCTATCTTCTTTCTGAGAAGACAACCCCTCCATTCGGTTGATGTCTGCCAGAAAGGACGTACCTCGCTATTTGAGTGTACTGTACCCCTTGCGGGATATTCTAAAAACGCCTCAAAAACTCACGATGTGAGTAGAAAAATAAAAAAAAAACTCTGGGCTATCTATTTTCTAAGAAGACAACTCCTCCATTTGTGTGATGTCTGAGAGAAAGGACGTACCTCGCTGTTTGAGTGTACCTCTTGCGGGATATTCTAAAAATGCCTCAAAAACTCACAATGTGAGTAGAAAACTTGAAAAAAAAACTCTGGGCTATCCTTTTTCTGAGAAGACAACCCCTCCATTCGGGTGATGTCTGCCAGAAAGGACGTACCTCGCTATTTGAGTGTACTGTACCCCTTGCGGGATATTCTAAATACGCCTCAAAAACTCACGATGTGAGTAGAAAAATAAAAAAAACTCTGGGCTATCTATTTTCTAAGAAGACAACCCCTCCATTTGGGTGATGTCTGTCACAAAAGAACGTACCTCGCTGTTTGAGTGTACCTCTTCTGGGATTTTCTGAAAACGCCTCAAAAACTCACGATGTGAGTAGAAAAGTAAAAAAAATAAACTCTGGGCTATTTATTTTCTAACAAGACAACCCCTCGATTTGGGTGATGTCTGCCAGAAAGGACGTACCTCGCTATTTGAGTGTACTGTACCTCTTGCGGGATATTCTAAAAAAGCCTCAAAAACTCACAATGTGAGTAGAAAACTTGAAGAAAAACTCTGGGCTATCTTTTTTCTGAGAAGACAACCCCTCCATTCGGGTGACAAAAACTCACGATGTGAGTAGAAAAAAAAACTCAGGGCTATCTATTTTCTAACAAGACAACCCCTCCATTTGGGTGATTTCTGCCAGAAAGGACGTACCTCGCTGTTTGAGTGTACCTCTTGCGGGATATTTTAAAAACGCCTCAAAAACTCACGATGTGAGTAGAAAAGTAAAAAAATATAAACTCTGGGCTATCTATTTTCTAACAAGAGAACCCCTCCATTTGGGTGATATCTGCCAGAAAGGAAGTACCTCGCTGTTTAAGTGTACATATAGCGGGATATTCTAAAAACGCCTCAAAAACTCACGATGTGAGTAGAAAAGTAAAATATAAACTCTGGGTTATCTATATTCTAACAAAACAACCCCTCCATTTGGGTGATGTCTGCCAGAAAGGACGTACCTCGCTGTTTGATTGTACCTCTTGCGGGATATTTTAAAAACGCCTCAAACTCACGATGTGAGTAGAAAAATTTAAAAAAAAAAACAAATTTTAGGCTATCAATTTTCTAAAACTTATCCTTTTGATACATAAGATTACACTTGTTGAATTAAACTTCTGTTGAAAATTACACTCAAACGGTGAGGTAATTTATTGCAAGCTTCACTTATATAAGTTTGGTTTGAAACTAGAAAACCTATAATTTGGTAAAATATAAAAAAGGTAATTAGTTGATATCATTATATATATATATATGTATATATATATATATATATATATATATATACATATATATATATATATATATATATATATATATATATATGTATATATATATATATATATATATATATATATATATATATATATATATTACGTAATTGAAAACACTCAACAATTTATGTTCAAATGAAATTGACATGCTATATGTGGAGAATCGACATGAATAAGCAGAGTATTATCGCAGTGTAATGCATATCAGTTCATCACTTAGTTTGGCAAAAAATCATTAGTTTGACAGAAGAATCAGGAATGCTCAAAAACAGAGCAAAGTTTAACAGCGTAGAGATTTTCTTCATCTTCAACAGTGCCCCTTGCAAAAAAAGACCTTTTTCAGCTCCTGAAGTGGCAACAAATTTTCGCAGTCTGTTTCTTTCAGCCGATAGATGAAGCCTGTTATTTTCCCTATGCATTCAGTTACCGAAAAATATTGAACATTGGCCATCATTTCTTCATAGAATGGTGGACCTGGCATTGTCATGAAATATTGAATTTCTCCAAAAAATTTCCGATTCGTTTTCAACAAAACTAACAAAGCAGTTTCCATTTTTGTATTTACCATAACTTCGCGAATCGTAATAAACTCCATTTCAAAGTTGCCCGATTGTAAAATAAGGCTTCTGGATATAATTGCCTTCCGAACCTGAGAGACTCTGTCTCGATCATGTCTTGACTAAAGTGGCCATTGTTTTGCAATTTTGAATTCAACATTCTGCCTACCACTGCTCGAATCTGTTCATCTTTTGTCCTACTATCATTCAGTTTGTGTCGCTGTAAAATTCTCCTACAAATTACCTCGCACTCTGAATTCGATCCGGAAAATACTTCGCCAAGAGTTCGATTTGCGGCTTCGCAACTCATAGCCGAAAAGCAGAACAGGGGGCCGAATCTCTCAACTTGCTCAGCCAAATGACTGACAGATTGCACATTGATGGTCTCTGCGCGTTCGTCGTTATGGATTTCAGAAACCTCCCGACAAAAAGAGCCCAGCAATTGTTCAGCTATATTGACATTATCTTTCGAACTTGATTCAATCAGTAGTCTGATACCAAAACTTAAATTGCATACATGAGAATATAAACGGTCAGAAAATCGTCCAAAAAAAACAACGGGACAAACATAAAGCAACCAATTGTAGAGCTCATTTGCTTTAAATTGAGCTAGCTCACTTAGAGGACGTATTTTTCTTGAGATTGATATCATTTCTTTCGGGAAAGAGAGCTGCAAAACTGTATGACAAATATCTGCTATCAAATTGCTCGACAACTCGTTAACACATAATTTAAGCGTTTCAGTAAAATTACCTAAAAGCACGCAAGGCATGTAGTCCACTGGGGCAGTGATAGGGAGATCATCAATAATACTACAAAGTGCACTTCTGCCTTTGACTCCTACAACATTAGATACTTCAGTAGAAGGCAAACTCTCAGCGTAGTCTACAAAAACATTGTTGCAGTTCATTTCACGTGTTCTCCCTTGCTGTTCAGCTGGATAGTAGGAATGCGTCCGGCCGATGGTTCTACCTGGCACAGTGCAAAAATGACACCTGTAGTGCCCATTAAATTTGAACATGTTAATGATATGAGATTTTGCGCCGAGGTCTGCAATCAACAATTTGAATTTGAAAGAGACGTTCAGATTTAAGTTCTCAATTCCTGACATTTCAACTGGTGACAAAATTTTGACGCGAATATGAGGAACAATTTCCTTCCACTCAGGATGACCTAAGCCTACAAATTATGCCGCTAATGCCACATTGGGTCTCGACACTCTCAGTTTGGGGGGCAAGTTGGCTATTTGTAGCCGAACGGGCCACAGTTCGTTTTCAATCGTAGATTTCTTTATTTTGACTCCATCAGCAAAAAGAAGTAAACTTATCTGAAGCGAATTGTTTTCTATTTTCAGTGGTCTCAAGAACAATGGATTGAAGTCCAATTCTTTGTTCTGTTGTCGGAATTCTGAATAATTCAAAATACTATTGAAATGTTTCTCTAATATACGAATTAGCTGACTGCGAAATTTCAAAATACATATCGAATTGTCGGCGCTTTTCTCTAAAACACGTAGTTGATTGTTAAAATTTTGCTTATTCTTGCGGATAGTAGTGTAACCTGAAGGTAAAATGTTGTCACGAGGCAATATGCTTTTTACAAGAGAATGCAAAGCGATCGAACCTTCGTCTGAGAGATTGAAGCGTGAGGAGAATTGTTCAATTAAGGTTAGCGTATCTTCCACGGTAACTGTACTTCCACTGAACAACTTTTCGTGGGTTTGGAACAATTCCTCGGAAGCGGGGTCATCTTTTTCAAGGATTGGTTCATTGGCAATTGCTGATACTGAAAAAACTGGGGGGATCTATTGCTAAGTTAGGTGACGAAACGAAATATTGAACTTCATCATTATCACTTCAAAGTTAAACTTTTTGCATCTGGTGCTTCTAATATTGTATGTATTGAATTTTCAAGAAGCACAGGCGAACATAGATAGTTATTAAGGTGCTAAATTAAAAGAAAATAAGGAATCACTGGTTGTTCCTTGTCGTGTTTTAATTCGTTTGAAACCAATATCAAATTACCTGGTTACTTAGATCCAATAGATACACAATGCAATAACTCTGAGACAGCAGCTACAAAATATTCGGCGTCCGCTACAAAATACAAAACTTAAACAACTATCGAGGTCCGCTAATGATCAGACATTTAAAAAACGCACAATGGGGGAGGTAGGGTAAAGTTCATTTAAAATTGCATCTACGGGCCCACATCAAAGACCGTCTGTCTACACTAGCCTCCTATTTAAAATCTGCCTGGATTATGGTTCGGTAAGGAGCCAATGTCTGATCATTGCCGAGGAAAAAGTTGGATCATGTTGTCTGGAGTTTATCCTGAACCCTTTGAAAACTGTCCGCATGTCTGATCAATCCTCGCGCTTCTACTTTGTTTAGCTCCACTCGTAAACTTCTTTTACGATAGTTAATTTTTAGCCCAAACGACCACACAATCACTGACCTCATAGCCGGGGAGGAATACAGAATGCACATGTTAGCCGAAAGTGAATTTGGCAGAAATAGTTCTGAGTTGACATTTGTTCAGTCTCTCTACACAGACACTGTCACTATAGACAACACTCTCACCACTCACTCTCTCACTACTCATGTTGACTTTGAATCTGGTGTCGGATCTACAGTTCAACTCAAGTTGCAGTGCCTCGACTTTGCACTGACTTGGAGACAGCTGAAAGCATTTAGGTAATCTTTTTTTAAATTTCAGTTCATCTTGGGTTAGGAGCCAAACCTTACATTTGAGTGTTATGTTTAACAAAATTGTCCTATTTTAGAACACGTGTCATTTTATAGTAATTCGTTATATGATATACGGTGGTGCAAAACAAAATAAATTAAGCAAATTAAGCAAATAAATTGACGAAGTTTTAGGCAAAACGGTTTTCGAAAAATCTTAATTTGAGTTTTAACTTGACTTAACAGAACTAGGAAAATTATGCTTCTCAATTCTCACAATTCAAAATTTCAATTCAAAAATCTTCTGGATAAGTTCCGATTCCTACTAAAATATCAGTTATGGGAACTTTGTATAACCATTAAAGTTTCATTTGAAGCTTGTTACTGCTTTGGTTCTGTTATGGAATCGCTTATAGGTCCAAATTTCGAAATGTTGAAGTAAATTCAGATCTTCCTAAATTATAACTTAAACATGATTTCGGTTGTTGCTCTATTAAAGAAAAAGCATTGCTGAAAAGGGGGCCAAAATGTTACGATTACAACTAAGCTGTGAGATGAGGGTAAAGTCAACAAAATATTTTTTAAAAGTTCATTTAATTTCACGTTCTTGAAAGCTCCTCTAGATTTCCATCAAGTCACTCGCCAAGTCCTGATCGGGATTATATTGAAACAGTTGCAAAATTAGAAAAGATCTGGCGGTGTTCTGCTCTGAGTACATATACAACAAGATGGTACGATCGAGAAACAGTAATCCAATTTCTTCAAGAAAAAGTACACTCAAAACCGTGTTGTTCCCCAGATGAAGTCTTTTGTAGCAGTCGAAATACTGAACACACACCTTCACCTACACCTTCAGCCAATCAGAGACTGAGAAGACACTGTTCTCTTTTATATAGAGAGAACTGAACTTGTTATAGTCAGTCTATAAGTTAGTTAGATACACAAGGTGTATACCTTTGACTCCGGTGCTACTTGTAATAATCACCGTAATAAACGTTATACACCTATCGTGTCTTACAGAGTCGGTTAGTCTTAGAGATATAGGTAAGCCTACTTCGCGCGCAGAAATAAGTAGCTCTAGCTCTATACACCTTAAGGCTGTAAAAGGAGCCCACATAGGGTCTGCCTTAACTGGTGCGACCAGTGAGTTAACAAACTCTAACCGTAAAAAGAACTAACATAAAACACCCTTCTTTCTACTCCAAAAGAAACCTAGAATTAAACTCAATTACTTAATTCTTCTTTATTTAAAATATAGAAAAAGGGAAACCCAATCCCGCAAAAAGTAGCATCACAATCTACAAACCATAACACTTCTAACTATGGACAACCACCCTGAACAGTCATCACCTAATTACCAAGCACACTCTGACGAGTTACAACTTGCAGTTCTTACACAACAGAACCGCAGTTTAATGTCTGATATATCACCTTTTGATATTAAAGAGTATCAAAATCAAGACGAATTAAATATACTATTAAATATAGCTAAACAGCTAAAAACACACTATTTTTCACTAGAACAACAATCCTTCCTTTTTCTACCAGAGAAAGCTTCACACATTTTCAGAACTGCTTTCCTCTCATACTTAATAGAAAATTATAATAAACAATTAAAAAAAAGCGCAATTTTATTTATTTGCGATCCACATACAAATAAGTATACCTCCCTAATATACGATACACTATTTCATACACTATCGGATACACTATTTGAATTCCTTAATGGGGTATACACAGAAATACAACCTCTTGATAGAGATGTACTCTTTAAGAAAGCTTTATTTGAATTTCACAAATGCTGTACAATCACGTAAAGAAAGTGTAGATAAACTTGCACGACAAGAAGTCGAAGGCTTTAATAAACTTCTTGAACTCTATATCAAAACCACTACAGACGCAGATTTACCGGAAGAAGACATTTTAGACACACCTACACTTTTAACTTGGTATATCCACAGATTTTGGAAAAGTTTAGTAAGGCATTTTTTACAGCTACGCAACACATCGCAGAGGCTTATCCACACATAATTTCAAAATTACCAGAAACCCTCCACTATATATACGATGAAGACTGGTTTCCAGAAAATTTTATAAATATACCAGAAATATCTTCAGAAACAACACACAAATTATTATTAAATCGTAAACACGTACAAATCACTAATTATAATGCGGAAACACATCCGTTCACTTTTACAAATATTCCTGAGAACACAAATACATCTCTGGAAGCGTCAACAACAGAAAATATGGACACAATAATACATAATCCACCACCAGATAATAGAATGAACGTAACGACAGACACTGATTTTAATTCTACCTTGCTTGATGATGGGACAGTTTTCTCAACATATGCAGTAAACACGGTAATTGATCTCGAAGAAAATAATAACAATAATACTAACTACCAAAATGTAGAAAATACTACAGATACCCACTTGTATCAAAATCACCAAAATAGACAACCAATAAATTCGACCGAATTAACACAAAATTCAGATCAACTAAAAACACAACTATTCCACCTTTACCTAATATTCACACACCTTTACCACGACTACAAAGACAAAACTCAGTATACTTTAATACACATCCCGTAATTTTAAAAAAATCCAATTAACCCACACAGGGGCTCAACCAGAATATTCAAATTACGCCACAAAAAGTTGTAAAAATAGTCAGACAACCTAATTCACAAAATACACAACAGACTACAAATGCAACGACTCCATATTATTTACAAGCGGCTTCTACACAAACGCCATCACTTGTTGTTCGTAGGAATGCACCTATGATGTATCCCTACTTAGGTGGCTCAGTGCCTATGCAACAGTCTTTAAGACCGTTCGATGGTACCGACCCCACATACACAACAAAAGGTTTCTTAAATGATATCACAGCAAATATTGTGATGACAGCAGGACCAGAGCAGACTGATTCACCTTTTCACGAAGCCTGGATCCTAAACGGATCGCCATGATTCAGACTGCCTCAATAGGGCCAGACAACAATGGTATTCACACTTACCACTAGATATAAAAAAAGAACTGGCAAGCATTTTGCCGCGAAATTCAAAGAAACATTCGATAATCAACAATCGCAAACACAAGCGAAATTACTCCTAGAAAGCATAACACGTACTTCAGGCGAACAAATTAAAACACTTGCACTCAGAATTGAACAAATGGCTAGAAAAGAGTACGTTAATAATGCTCCAGATATGAGAAATGCACAAATGAATGACGCACTTGTCAAAGCACTCGATCCTCAACTAGCCAGAATAGCACTAAAAAAGATCGCGAATCACAAATCAAATGCATTGTAACCACAGCTTCCATTTGCACAACTAGTAGAGAAAAAACATCAAGAGGATATTACCCGCACACACATTGATCGTCATAAATTGAACACAAATTCCACAATTACACCAACAATAAACAATATTTCACGCGATATCGATAATATTACAGTAGAAGATATACAGATAATGGAACAAGATATTGCACACGGTATTAACGTAGTACAACACAAGTACTCGAACGCTCCTAATTTCAAAGGGAAACCCCTTTTCCTCAAATTTTGTAAAAAAAAATGATCTCGCTCAGGACATAGTAATTCTACATGCCCCGTTAAACGATACACTAAACCCGTTGTCAAACCTAATTTCCAAAAACAAACCTTTAACCAAGCAATGAAAGGGAATCAAAATCTCCCGAACCGACAGGTCACTTCAAGTAATATGACAGGTAAGCCACTACCTTTCCCATACCGCTCTCGTTTTAATAGTAGAGACAGAAATAATTCTAGTCACAGAAGTCCACATAAACTTCCACAGAACAACTCAAATTCATACTAAGGTAATAGTAATATTGAACCACCCAGTAGGAATGGTTCACCATATCCTAAACCAAATTTTTATACAAATACGACCATTTCTAGACCACAATCACCTTATAATAATAGGAATGGACCGCCCACGACGGCCATACCCACGAAATTGCCTTAGAAATGTTTGGAACTACATTAACGCACTGTTAGATCAAGAACAAACAGACGACACCACGTCCCCCACAGAAAAGAATGACAGCCAAAATGTCTCCGAAGAAACTTTACTAGAACAACATTTCAATGATCTATTTTTAGAATTAAATCAAGATACACAAGAAGAATACTTTAATTGCCAGCAAGAAGGTAACACCCTCACAGAAGAATACATTCTTTCTACTCCTGGCAAAAGTAATATTTGGGTATTATCACTCACCATGTACACACCACAATCACCAGATCCTAGAAGAACAATCTCACCACCACATCTTGGGATAGATTTCTTACTAAATTCTGATGCTACATTAATTATTTTAAACAATGACACCTGGAACGAAATCAAGGAATACCACCAATTACACTTTAAAGCATCCACATTCGTTCTCTCAGCAGCGAATAACTCAATCAGACGGCAAACTGCAATCAAACGGAACGGTAAAATTAACATCCTGTATCCGAATGTTACAGAGAGTAGATTACTCAGAAACACATCTTTCACAATTATTTTTCGTGTAACAAACACTAAATTCATTATTCTGGGAACACCATTCCTGGAAAAATACGTAGATTCAATGAAATGTTCATCTCACACCTTAGAGATACAAGATAATGATGAAGCGAAGTCACACAAAATTAACGATTCCTCAAAAAAAAAACAACCACCATAATATTCACGACTATTCCCGGTTATTGGAGAACAATCAATATACCTCCAACCGGCAGATCACCGAATATAAACATATTCTTTAACCGTTTACGAATGTAAAAACAAATATGCCAATGGCACTCTTCTTTATGCATCAGAATTTTCATTTTTACCACTCCGTAAAAATTTGTTCTTCTCCATAATGGATATAAACAACCTTGAATATCCATACCAATCGTTTATTCAAGTTTCAATCCAAAACCCCCTTTCACACCCATTAACTCTGATGAAAGTATTAATTGGCTACGCGCAAAAAGATATTTCACTGAATGATTACCAAACCACTAAAAACCGCGTAAATGAAATCACAGAGTTCATGGACGCTTATCATTCCAATTACCTTGCACACGGAACATCAGAAACACTTAAGAAATTATGTTGCTTAAATCTCACCAAACAACAAGAACAAGAATATAAAAATCAACAAAAGAAGTTTAAAGTACCATTTGACAATATCAAATTTACACAATCGAATCAAGAATTTCTCACCAAGTTTATTTTTGAACACACAAAATTGACACAACAGCAGTTTGAAAATCTAGCAGAACTCTTAATACAGTACAAACAATTTTACGCAACATCCAAATTTGACAAAGGTAAAGTTAAAGTTGAACTAAACCTGCCGCTAAAAGCAACAGCAGTTTTCAAAAAACAACGGGCAACAAGAATCCCGCTTCAATTACAGGAAAAAGTACAACACCTCTTAGATATTCTTACACATTTTGATATTATGTCACCAGTAAATACCGACTCCCTCACTACGGGAAACACCTTTATAAACCCTGTAATTCTCCTAAGGAAATGGGAATCACTCAAAATTGTCCTGGTCGCTCGTCAATTAAACACAATGATTGACGAGACGAAAGGTAGCTGGCCTATAGAACCCATACAGATAATACTCACTCGTATTAAAGGACCCATTTTCTCTATTGCCGATATGAACAGTGCATACAATCAAATGCCACTAGATAAACCTTCACAGAGGTTAACAAATTTTGTAATTGCTGGTCAACAATAATGTTTTAAACAGCCATTCTATGGTATTTCCATCGGCCCAGCAGCCTTCTCCTCTTTTATGAGTAGTATCTTTAAACCACTTATCAGAAAAAAACAAAATAATAACATATCTCGATGATGTTCTTATACAAGATACCACAACAGACACAATGTTATAAACACTTACAGAATATCATACAATTCTACAAAACGAAAACCTGAAAACTGCAATCGATAAATTTTTATTTTTTCTTGATTCAGTAAAATTTCTCGGCTACCAAATACAAAATAATCACATTTACCCACTTAAGTCTAAAATTGACGGTTTTCCAAAACTACAACCATCAAAAAAAAAAAGAAATTCAAAACTATGTTGGATTTCTGACCTTTATCTCCAAATACATTTATAATTTGCAAGTTATTCTAAGACCTTTTTATCTCCAATTTCGAGATACTACTGACTTTACATGGACCCCAGAACTCCAACAAACATTTGAACGAATTAAAAAAAAACGTACGGACGGAACACTCCGTCTTGCATTACCTAACTCTGATAAACCATTTTATATCCTTTGCGACGCCTCAAATTATGGTATAGGCGCAGCACTTTTACAAAAAAAACAATTTGAAAAAAATGAAATTAGTATCAGCGAATTCTATTTTCTACCACTGAACTTAGACTTTCCACAATTCTCAGAGAATGTTCCGCCAGAATCTCTGCATTATCTGAATATGAGTTTTTAATACAAGGCTCTAAACACCCGATTATCTTATACACAGATCATAAACCAATTCTCTTTCTCTTTACACAGAAAAATAAACCAAACCACCGAGTGTATAAATTCCTACTATTATTAATGAAGTTTCCAAACTTACACATAGTTTGGACAGAAGGTAAAAATCTTTCACTGCCTGACCTCCTTAGTCGTTCACTGACGACTACAACACAAGAGGAACACCGTCTTCGAACAGTAGAAATACCGTAATCTATTAAAGTTTTCATGACACACAATTTAAATACACAACCGATACTGTGTAATTACGCTGGCTCAAAAGAATATATTAATACAGTCTCAGAAAACGTTACCACGGAACAGATACATTCCCCTATATGCTTACAGATTAAAAATGACTACTTTAAAGTACAGCTAGATAATGATCTTTACCTTCCAGTCTCATACAATGATTTTTACACAAAAGCACAACCACTGGATCACGTTCACCAAGGACGGAATAAACATCTGCAAAATGTTTACTTCCCCCCCGAAATTTACCCTATTATACAACAAACTGATGTCACCCTAAATACAAATAAAACAGAACCTTACACCCATTTTGAACAAGATCCAAATTACGCAGAATTAAAAAACACCATTAAGTTTCCACTCCCACCTATGGATGACTTTATGCCGCAGTCTCCACAAATTTACAGTTTTTCTACACATAAACCACAGAAATTACTGATGTTCTCCTATATTAAGCTCAACAACAAGATCCTGTAATTAGACAATTACTCCTTCGGAAAAAACATAACAATCTCCCCAGTACACTTTCACTAACAATTCGTGCCAACAAAGGATTTTTAAACTATTACAGACGTTTCACACATCTAAACGTTAATGAAACTAATAATCTATTATATTATATAAAAGAAACAGAATCACCAAAATTTGTCTTCCATTTTCTCTTATATTAACAACATTCCATAATGCACACTCACACGATCTTTCAGGTCACCCTGGCCGTGAAAAAACTCATGCCACCATAACAGAGACATACTGTTTTCCAATTATTAAAACATGGATAGCAATACTTACACAAGATTGCTTAAATTGCCAAACCAGCAAGTCCATGCCAAACTTCTTAATGACCCCACTACAGACATTTCTCGAAGTTTCACCATACTTCAATCACCGAATTTCAATGGATGCAAAAGTCCCAATTTCGCCGTCTTTGGATGGAAACTCCTGTGTCTACGTTATTGTAGATGCCTTCACGCACTTTGTAGTTCTTCACCCTTCACCCAAAAATGATGCCAATAATGCCCTCAGTGTATTATTTGATCATTGGATCTCGAAATTTGGCATACCAAATATTTTAGTAACGGATAATGGAAATGAATATATTACCGGCGATTTCGCACATTTCTGTCGCACATATAACGTACAATTTAAACCACGCACGCCATATGTGCCATGGTCTAATGGACTCGTTGAAAATATTAGTCGCCAATTAAACACTTTTCTTCGTACAGTCCTTGAATCACAATATGACACGTGGTCACAGAAAGTAAAAGTATTTCCTTTTGCTTTTAATTCACAAGTTAGAACCAATTTAAATCTTTCACCTTACGAATTGGTATTCGGCCAAAAACCAAAGAAACCCATAATGTTGCACTGAATGTTGTTGCACGAAAGCCATAATTTATTTTGCACTACAGATAATTTTGGCAACTGTAAATCTACAGATAGTTCACCATGCCTCTCCTTACCAAAACACACACACAGTGATCACCACGGTCATCACCCCAAATTAAAAAATTCCAAAAAGGAGCCTTTGCACATTGGTTTCCAAATTGTGAAAAAGTACACTCGGAAGTTTATAACGAAATCCACAACTATTTAAATCAAAATAAACATCTCCGTTCATTTATTAATCGTCGTTTGGGAACGGCGCAACCACTTAAAATAAATACTTATGTTTTAGTTAATAATAAAGCTACACAACTTGGCATTTCTAAAAAAGATTCAACCACAAAAAGTTGGACCTTATAAAATAATTGACACTCCCACCTTGGTCACTTATAAATTAGAAGACTTTTCAGGTAAACAAATCACACGCCATAGAAGTAATAATGTACCATATTACCCCAAAGAACTTTTCGTACAAGAACAAATGGATAAATACTTCTCGGATAACTCTATATTAAAACTTCATCCTAAAAAGCCGACGATCACCAAGTCGAAGACTGTTTCATTCAGTCTAGACACCCAAAACACACCATTTACCGATGACCCTTTACCATCACCACCTTGTAATTTGTCTGAAATACCCGACAACACTTCGGAAAACTACAATATACGGAATACTCGTCTGCGACGACAACCGATCAAGGACTACAGAGTTTTTATACCACCATCCGAAATCTCGGCTTTACGAACACAAAATCTATAATTGCACACATAACCACACAGTAATACTACAAATCGTAAGATCTCTCGTTCTCACTAGCCGAATACAACTTAGCATAACACGCTAAACACTTAGTAAATACATATCTACTAAAAATACAATTCCCTCGTTCTCCGATACGAGAAAATAAATCAAATAAATCTTTCACCCCTCTCCCCCCTAACACAATTACTTTCACAGGGGCAGTTAATTAAAACCCCTTAATACAGTAAACAAAGCACACGGACTGTCTTTCCACCTGCTACCCTAGCAGAACCACAAAAACCTCTTCATCAGGAAATGAAAAGAAGGGAATTACAGGCCATTCCCTATCACGATAATAAAAAGGAAATTAACTAAAAATTAGGTTAATAACCGACCCACAGCTCGGTCTGGGAAGAATTCCCCAATCTCATTTATTTGCCAAGATATGACTCGGTAACTTTTTTTTCACCCGAATGAAAAGTTTCACTCAGCCTCAATCCCATCGCCTAACATCACTTCACAGTCGTTCACTCGAACAACCTGGTTGCTTTTCTCTCTTGCAAATTTCTCTCTTCTAAACTCTAACTCTCAACTTCTAAACTCTTTTTCTTTCATCCGTTTCTAAATCTCCTTCTTTTTCTCTTTTCACCTTTATAGAAAACTTAGAAAAATTTAAAAAATTTTCTAATTAATTCTCTGACCTCTCAACTAATTCTAAAGAACTGTTACACTGTACAGTTCTTTCCTCTTCACCTCCTTTCGACTTTGCTTCTCTTTGTCAACCAGCGCAAACAGCTAAAAAGATCGACAGTCTCACCGAATTGTTTCCTACACAACACCACAGTAATCAATTTTCAGTTTCACAGAACTGAAAGTCACCATCAGTGAACATCTTCAACTTTTTTCCTTCCAATCTCTTTGCCAGGTATGCACATAACCTCTCAACATCCTTTAGAAGCATTATTTTGAAGAACACCCTATGCAGTTACTTTTCGATATATCCAAAATTTCAAACCCAAACAATTCCGTTTTCAAGATATATTCTATATTTTAGATCACATCTTATATTCACACACTTGTTGTGAATGGGTTTTCTATATCAGAGACTTTAATAACGAACACTTAGCTCTCTTCTACCTTCCAACTTTTCCACCACAAGCAACACCCAAACTTTCAGAAATTTTGTACACGGATATTGTATACACAGTTAATCTAGACAAAGTTCCTGCTTCATATGATAAAAAATACATTAAAGAACTTCTCCGTTTGGATGAACAATACCAACAAAAACTCAAACAATCAGACCAACAACATTCAAAGTGAAAAAAGCTTACCACAAGTAATTTACTCGATCGAAAGAAAAGACAAAACTATCACCGAAATTTTATCAGCATTTTCTTCTGATTTTTTAGATCTCATTTTTCTCCATAATGTCATCCCACCAGAATCACCCTGCGCAGCAATCCGCGTAAGTGTACCTACTTTGAACCTTCTAATAATTGTTATTCCTAGTGCAAATAATTATCAAGTATATTATTGTGATAATTGCCCCCACTTGGGCCCGTTATTATCGTCACAATTGCGTCCTCTAATCAACAATCAAACACTAACCCAAGCGCTCCCCCGTATAAAAATCACCTAGTTGCTCATACAGCGAAGCAACGAAACAATCGACCCCCAAAAAATCATCATTTAAACTCTTTAATAAAAAATCACAAACACAAGAAACAGAGGAACACCGCTACTCAGTCATTACTACTGCCAAATCTGCAGATAGACCTCGTCCTACTGGAGATTCTCCCCCCATTTACCCCACAATCAGTAATCCCTTATCCCCCCAATAAAAAGCCAAACGCAAATACATCCGACACAATTACACAACCAAAAACAACAACAACAACAACAACATCAACAACAACAACAAAAACAACAACATACCCTCCAACTAACTACTTTACAACCATATTCTGGTTTTCTTCCTAATACAACACTTCCTCCACCCATATTAATACCGGCTCCACCACGAGCACCACAACCGGAACTTTTGAACTACTCAAACACTCCTCAATTCTCTACTCAACCAATAAACTTTGCTAACACAGATAAAACACACAGTTCTGAATTGCCACAACCAATTCATACAGTATATAACATACCAGAATTATCACATGACATTAGCCTACTTTGTGATAGTTCTAATTCTGATCAACTTAAGTCTCAGATTCCTTCACCTACTCTATCGCGAATTGCAAATAATCCTTTCAATCCGCCACAAGGACCAGCAACTAATTTAGAACGCTTACTTTCACAAGCACATTGAAATCACTCATTTAATATAGTCAATTCATCGCCATCTTTCCAAGGTTCTCTACCACTTAGCTTTACGGGAACTCCTCTTATAATAACATTAAGCTCGAATAAACCCTTACCAGACCCAGATCAACATTTTCACCACTGTATTGGTAAACAACCAGACACCACCAGAATTTACCGTACTCTACCACTAAAACTCGATCCGAAATTTACTGTTCCCCTTCCCGCCCTGGAGACCACAATAACGGTGAACAATTACATAGCTGGGCTAAACAAAGAAGTTCTAAATCATTTAAAATTACACCTGTTCAGAAACAGAGAGCACACGATCTATTAAAACAGTCTAAAATCACCTTTTCGGTTGAAATTGTAATTGAACAAGACAAACTAATTTTCCACCCACAAGCTGCGGCTCCACCTAATTTTCGGGTTAAAACAAACCCTCCACCATTTATCTGTCAAGAGATACACTACAAATTCAACAGATACACAAAGAACACCGCAGGATATTTTGTTTTCTACAATTTCTTTATAATCCCCACTCTGGACTCTCCTACATATGTCCATTACAAATTGAATTATCATTATCACTAACTGATTCTTTTCACACGCACTCCCGATCAAACCCCAATAAAAATCGATCACCAAAACATCTCAACACCAAAAACAGGAATACCAGACCTAATAGTCACGCACTATGACTGCTCACCCGAACATATTACAAATATGCAGTATTATAAACTTAGTAGAATTGGTGAATGCAAAATTAAGCCAGCAGATTTTCAAATCCTCCCAGCACAAGTACAAATATTCTCACAAATTCGAACAATACAAGTACAAGCTTATGCCTTTTATGCAAAACTTAGCGACAAAGAATCTTTTTGTCACAAAATATCACTCAAAAGAGGCTATAGGTTTGATCATGATAACTGGTATGTTAATAATTTGGAAAGACCTTTCTTTCCCACAGAAATTGAAGCTCGTAGAGAACTTACACGCAATGGTTTATTACACAAAGATCACTATTATCCACAAAAAATACAGTTCAACGTCCTTGACGATCCTAACTGGCAATCCAAAATTGAAGAGAAACAAGGTAGATTTCAATTAACCGCTCTATCTCTTTTGCTTTCCAACACGGTAGCATGGTCTATAATCCCGGTGATCACAATTGGAATCCCGAGGTTACTGATAAACCCTGGGCTGACTGTCACGGCAAAAACCCACAAAGTGAATATCACGTCATCCATACACTAGGATGGTCACTCCAATTAACAAATGTCACCCTCATTTTTGATATTGCCTCGGAGCACATGTATTACGGCAAAGACCGTATAAAATGTGATTTTGATAGAGGCTATTGTGAACCAAACCATGCTATTAAAGCCACAGTAATTTGGGAACCACAAAATCACTGTAGAATTTTTGATTATGGAAGATCATATGCACGCAGATATTTTATAGAAACACTGGAAGATAATGAAACAAATAAAGTACACGCACACGAAGCACACATGTATAGTAGTCGTTTTCAAATACACCTTTACGATGAATCCGCAATATCGCGTTTTGAGGTTCTCACAAAGCCCATTCTAATATGTAATGAAGATCGCCCCTATTACGCTACACAGTATCAAGACATCTTCATTCAATACCAAGAAGGCTCTACTTTCGTCTCTGGCACACCATCATCTCATTTCGATGATATTCACGTAATCGGTCCAAATAAACCACCCTCTATAACACCCTACACAAAAGCAAACATCAAAGATGGATATGTAGTCCCAGAAGATTTAAAACTCTGCCGAAAATTTGAAAATTTTGATTTATTTCGCAAACAAAACTGGTTTGGCGCAGTTCACCCTAAATTTGATTACATGATTAATCGAGTCTTGCTGGAAATGGACCAAACCAGCTTATATATCTATAAAAAATTTTGTGATCTTCACCGCGACCTCAAGCAAACCGCTTTTATATCACTAACACAAAAATTCCCCCTAGTAGGCTACGTTATCACCGGACAGCGAAACACGTTTGCCACACTTAAAAGCCAAAATGTTATTTCACTATATCAATGCAAAAAAGTTCAATCACAACTTTATGTACTCAAAGATCAATGTTTTGAACGTATTGCTATTTATTATCAAAATAAAGTCCAATTTGTAGATCAAGTCACCCGGAAAACCTTTCCTTGGTCTGTTAAAGCACCATATAAATTGGATAATTTCGATCAGCAAATTTCACTTGATGCAGATGTCGATATTACATTTCGCTTAACACCTTATCCAATTAAGACACACAACCCCGTTAAAATTTTCACACCCGCTGAGGTTGATAATCACTTCACCCACGCTGAATTTACCGCGCAACAACTCGGCATCAACAGTCGACACGACTGGACAAAATCTGTAGATAAAATGCGTTTTAACCAATTAGTAGATGACGCAGCGGAGAAATTTGAAGTAGCAAGTGCAGTAAATTTTGCAAATCTTGCAGAACAAGCACAATTACAAGCCCAATTCTCAAGCCTACGCACAGAATATCATGACTATTTTAACAAATTATTTAAAAACGGTAAAGAATTCACTCTTCGACGCCTAGACTGGCAAGATTTAATTAATGGCAGTTATTTAAAAGATTCCCTTATTGGAATCTTTGGATACCCTTGGTGCGTAATAAAAGAAATAGCCATAATTTGGACAGTTTTTAACCTGCTCCAATTTATTTTTGGCTTATTTCGTAATGTACTTAACACCTATAATCTCAAAGCACTTGTAGGACCTAATATCACATTAGCAAAAATCATCACCTCTGGATTTTTTGGCATTTTTTCACAAACAATCTTCCACGTCTTACAAGCCGACTCATCAGACTATAAACCACCATCACCTAAGGAACGCCGTAGACACTCAGTTGAAAGTGACACACCTCACTCACATCACGAATTGAATCAATTACATAGAAAGTTTGTAAATTTCTACAAGAAATTCTCTTCTCAAGCACACAATAATTCAAATAAACACACCTCCACTTTACCAGTATCTATTTACGACTGTTATGAATCACGAACAGTCCAAGCACACCGCAAACCCGATTTTCACTCTTTAAAACTCCACACCTTTCACCCTAATCAACGCAAAAGATCTAACATTGTTTCCATCTCCGGAGACTCTCTTGAAGAGGACCATAACTATCAAGAAATAGATCTCCCAGAAGAATTAATTTTAAATCTACCAGGCTCACGTGTATAATACTTTAATTGTTTTGGCGACTCCAATGAAGTCCCCAGCACCCAAGGATCACCGATCCCACCCAATGTCGATCCGACAGCATATGACCTCATCATGCTGGAGGTCGACGACATCCTGCCGTCACCTCTCACCCCGCTGGTACTTCAACCACCAGTACTCGAACCCGTTTGCGAGATGCAGACACCCGCCCTCTTCACGATGGCGCAGTCATCACCACAGCCACAGTCTGTGGATACACTGATGTACACTCGGGTTAACCCACTGCCTTCGCCCGGCGGACGAAGTGGAGCAGTCTGGCCAGTCAACACCGGACACATTCGTCCCCAATTGGGCGGTCAGCAAGGATTCGTGGACCACAACCACGATCTCAATCTTTGGTGTACCCATCACAGGTCTTCCCCAAGCCCCCTCAACAACGTCCACCCGTATCTGAACCACGATACGGGCCTGCCATTCCCCCATTGATGCCCACTCAACAGTCGTTCGTACAACCACCATAAGACCGACCCACCTCCACAGATAATTACCCCTGTACGGATCCCTCACCCAAGAGACGACCTCGTGCCACACGACACGAGATCTACTCTGCCCGTTCTCCTCAGGTTCAACCCGATCAGTCACCAGCCCGCTACGGCCAGGGCTCATCCAAAGGCTCACAGCCCTCACCCTCCCGAGGACGGATTAATCCATTTGCGCCGACCCAAGGCATCCCTCACCGCTCTCAAAGGCCTAATTTCCGTTTCCATGAGTTCACTAATCCGCTTGGAATCAACACCCTCCAAGGATTTCATGTACCGGAGCGGACCATTTACGCCTCTACCTCTCCCCAACATACTCTGAAACCAACAGCCAGTTCCTGTTCAGTGGGACAGCTGGAAAACGAGTATGTGCAGGAAGGAAGGGACCAAGAACTTTACTTGGAATGTACTCACTTCCCCCTAAACCCTCGTTTCACGGAACGATTCTGGCATCAGTCAAATTATTTCTTTGCTTCGGCTGATAGGGCCAACGATTATTTAAACACCTTCTTCTCTCGGGATACAGCACCCTGCAAGCTGTATGCCAAGTATGATCCCTTTTACCTCCAATTTGGTTTCCTCCACCCCACTCAGATGGACGTGAACAATACGAACCAAAAAGTAAATCGTGTTAAGATGCTGCACACGATGCACAACTACTTGTTTGTACAGCATCACTTTCAGAACACTAATCCCATTATTCACCAAAACTCTCGTCTACAATATGCTAACTCACATCGCCCTACTACCTCAATTACAGCCTCACCATCCATTCAAATTTTTGCGAAAGGACACAGAGGAACTTCGACCCGATAAAAAAATACTACATTTCTCAACCATGTACTTTAAAACGAACCGCCCGATCTCGGTTCCCATAGAGTACTTGCGCTGTGTGGAAGGTGGCGCCACTAAAGTCACACACGGTCTACCCTTCAATCTTCTGTATAATGATTGGATGTGTGACAAGCTACAACACCACAAGCCCTCAGATGAAGAATCCAGAATCCTAAGCCACCTCTTGGCCAAGCAACCGCATTGTCACTCGGATTTCTTCCCTCGAGTTCTTGCTGCCCTCCTCGCGCAAGATCAGTGATTCTTGCACTTTTTCCAAGATCTCGACAATGATGGCCGGATTTCGAGTTTGAGTATTGCCAGTAGGCCACAGTCCTACACCACCACTTGGGCTCACTGACCCAGAAAAAACTGTAAAGACTCACTGTTCTTGTCTCACCAGATCCCTTTTTTATTATTTTTTCTCGATTTTCTATGTTCCTTTTTACTTTCCTCCTTAAATTTAATCTATATTTCATAAATTTTTCCAAAACCTAAGATTAGGATCAGTTCTTTTCATTTTCCTCCGGTCGTGAACTAATTAAGAAAGTGTGAAATTTAAACAATAATTTAACTAAAAAAGTAGCTCACACAGTAGCTAAAAGATGGATTTCCACCAGAAGCTAAGCTGGTAAACCCCGACTGGTACCCCGATGATCAAAAATCTCCTTGTACCACCCTGACAGAGACTACAGACTACAAGCGATCCTTCAACTGGGAATGAATCTCCACTATGAGACAGTGGAAGCAGTTGAGCATACTTTCTACTTCAACAGGACAAGACGTTACTGGCCAGCATACCCTGAAACTGGCTATCTTACTGGTTCCTCCACTGGACGAACCTCTTACTGACAACACTAGTCACCACTATTACTGACAGGGACCACAGACGACGGCACAAGTCACAAACCACATCGAGGAGGACACAACTCTACACCTACATCACTCACCTATCGACAGAGGACAACATGTTCAGTATATTCTTGCCACAACATACAAATTCGGATTTGAAACTTTCAACCCCGGATGGATGTAGCAGTCGAAATACTGAACATACACCTTCACCTACACCTTCAGCCAATCAGAAACTGAGAAGACACTATTCTCTTTTATATAGAGAGAACTGAGCTTGTTATAGTCAGTCTATTAGTTAGTTAGATACACCATGTGTACACCTTTGACTCCGGTGCTATACTTCTTGATCACCGTAATATTAGTAATAGAAGTTCACCTCTTGTGTTTTACAATAGAGTCGGTTAGTCTTGGAGATATAGGTAAGCCTACTTCGCGCGCAGAAATAAGTAGCTCTAGCTCTATACACCCTAAGGCTGTAAAAGGAGCCCACATAGGGTCTGCCTTACTTTTCTATTTCGGATTAATCTGAAGTGTTGATGGGGGAGGAACTATATACTCAAATGGGTTTTTTTGTTCAGATAATTTTGGCCCATCGAAATATTCATCGTAGAGAGTTCAGACTGGTATCATTAGAAAGCTCGTCCCGCGTGGAATATGGAATTAAAAAGATTTTCTTGATGTTTGTTTTTTTACAGGGAGTTATCGAGGTTTAAACCTATGAGAAAATAGAGTGAATTATGTTGATTTTGTTCACATTTTTCAGAATTTTTGACTAAAATTTTGCCCAGAATGCTAAAATTTGTTAAAATTTTTCAAGAAATAGCTGTTGATTTTTCTAAAGACGAAAAACATTGTCGGTTGTTTTTTTACAATTCAAAGAATTTGAATTGTATTGGTGCGCTTTGTTTTTTTTAAGATGTGTTCACACGTTTTTCAATGACTTTGATCTTTCGAAACGGGATAAACAGGTAAAGCCCAGCGGGCATTAAGTTTCATTAGAGGCCCAAAGTGGGCTTTAGTAGTACTTCAAGTGCGTATAGTGGTGCAGCTGCTGGGATGGCCTTAATTAAAGGTTAAAAGGTCAATTTTAGGAATTTTTCGTGTTTTTTGTGATTTTTTTGAGATTTTTGTTTGATTAATCTAAGGTTGAAGTTTTTAAAAGCTGATGAAGGTTTTTTGCGAGACAAAATTACTTGTTATGACCTTTTTTTGAGCTATATGTCGTGGTACTACAAACACAAACACACAAAATGATACTAATTTTTGCAATTTTTTTTCAGGTTTTTTGAAAATTTTTGTCATTTTTGAGTTTTTTAGCCATAGGTGTCACGAAACCTCCTCTAGAGTTTGATAAAGGGTTGGATGATAGGTTACTGCACAGTCTCTAGTGGTAATGGAACGGTTTTCACCTTTTTGACATCATGAATTTTAGCATTTTTTGACAAAAGTTGCAAATTTTTCATGTTTTTTGACATATTTATTGTCATCCTTCAAATTGTTTGAGTCCCAGGGACAAGAAAACCATATTAGGGATTGGATAATAAGTTACTGAAAAATTTTTAGTTGCCATGGAATAGGTTTCAACTTTTGAATATCACAAATTTTAGCAATTTTTTTGAGCAAATTTGCAGTTTTTTCAATTTTTTGAAAATTTTCATCATTTTGTCAGTTTTTCCAGTTTCAAGAACCAGGCAATCTCCGTTGAGGTTTGTTAATAAGGAATTGCATAGTTTCTAGTAACAATCGAAGGCTTTTTAAATTTTAAATGTCTCGAATTTTAGCATTTTGTTGATAAGATCTGCAATTTTTTTAATGTTTCCTAAAGTTTTTGTCAGTTTTTGATGTTCGTCCATTCTCAAGTGCAAGAAAACCTATTCCACGTTTTGATAAAAAGTTACTGCATGGTTTTTAGTTTCAGTGGATTTGTTTTCAACATTTTCCTTTCGACTTTTAGAAATTGTTTGATAGAATTTGCAATTTTCAAGTTTTTTTTTAAGATATTTGTATTTTATTTATTTTTTCTTGCCTTAGTTGCCAGGTAAACGCATCCGGGGTTTGACAATATTTTATTAAATAGTTGCTAGGGGGAAATTGAATGGCTTTCAACTTTTTAATAGAAGGAATTTCTATTTTGAAGTTTGAAATTTTTTCTAAATTTTTTTGCCTATCGATCTATAAGCCAATGATTTTTTAATGCTTGGAATTGGGTTACTGGATAGCCTCTAGAGACACAGAAATGGTTCTGAAGATATCCATATCGCAATTTTCAGTAACATTTTCTTATAACTTGCAGTTGACTTCTTTTTCTTAAATTTTTTGGTCATTTTCAAGTTAATCGATCTTCAAGGGCCAATGAATATTTTTCAGGTATTGCAGATATAATACTGGACCGGTTTCAGAAACAAAAATTGGTTTTGAACATTTTTTTGTAATAGTTGTTTTTAAAGGGAAAAAGTTTGCGTTAGGTTTAAAAGCTTCAAGAGTTTTAGCAATGAGTTTGTTTTTGTTTAGTTTTGATTCTTTTTGTTTCTCAATTCTTTGGTGATTTTTGTGTTCTGGCTGCCATTGTTCAATTGATCTGCTGGTCAGGTAGAGTGCGTCTGAGTTTTTCATTCAATTCTTTGAATTGTATTTCAGGACTTGTCCTGCTATGTTTTTTAATTTCTTTGTCAAAAACTTTGGCTAAATATTTTGCACAATTCAGACTTTTTTACTAGAACTTCAACTGACCATTGAAATGGTCGTCAGTTTGCTTTGTGATCGCTGTTATCATAATAAACGTTCAATAGGTGCATACAATAGTTTATCCCGCTCAAAAACATTAATTTGAGTTCGTTTCCTTATTTTGGCAAACCGAATTAGTTAATTTTAGAATTTATATTTGCAAACCGGATCAGAGTCACTATTGCGTCAATGTTATTTTCAATCGCATTTAATTTCAAAAGAAAAATCATTTATCTCAAAACTGACCTTTGAGATCATCATCACTACCTTAACAGCCAGAAAAGTTTGTCAAATAATCAGTCTTTATTGGCAAATGATGTTACGAATCTTTTTCATTTGTAGTGATTTTTTCAGCCTGTCGCTGTCGTATGTTTTTGACGAGATCATTCCCGGATCAGCTTACTCCTGGGAAGTTGTTGCGACGAGCAGGGGATTGAACCCCCTTGAACGGAGCTATTCCTTCTCTGGTTTCAGTCCCCCCACTGTCCCCGTTTCAATTATTACTGCTGCTGGAACTTTAGACAGTTACGATGTTTTCACCTTCACTGTTGGAAGTCAACCTTTGGTTAGTTCAGTTCTGTTGTGCTTTTTATCAGGACCCAGGATGAAATTCGCAACCCAAGACAGGTATTGGCCAGACCGACTTGATTCGTGGACCGGAGGGTCGCGCCTTGCGTCTGGCCAATGGCAATTTTGGTCTGTTCGGTCTGGTCATTACCCATATTTCTCTCTGTTCGATACTGGCCAACAGCCATGTTTCGTTCTGTCCTTTTCTTTGGTAATTTTATGTTTTTTTTTTAAAAAAAAAACAAACAAAAGACTCTTTAAAAAGTGAGGAAACCCTTATTATGTATATTTGTCTTTTATTCAGATCGAAACTCAGCGTTCATTCCTTTTTAATGCTGATACATGTTTCAACAGTTTCGTTCAAACACAAAATTAGAAAATTCCGTGGGTTTTTTTTGTTTTTTGATGCAGCCATGCAAACTACATTAAAAATTCAACAATTCATGAATACCGCAAGAGGTCCAAAACAATATCTAGCGCTTTGATACGACCAAGTGTGAAAATTTCAGGCCGATAGATCGACGACAACACTTCAGGTCACGTGGGCACAAGAGAGAAGAATAGAGAAGTACATAATCAAAGACACAGTTATGAACAGACAATGGACACACGTGATTAATACTGATGGGTGGGTTTTGGAAGACACAACTGCCCTGACTGCTGGAATGAAGTACATTTACGAGGTTGCTCATCGTTTACAGATTCTTTTTAAATAATCCTTTTTGATTTGAGTTTTGTTGGGCTCAACAATTAACTTCAGAATAATCGTCGAAACACTTCATAATCTTCAAAAAAAACAAATTTTACCAAATCAATATACCTCCATTACATAGTGCATAGAACATTATAAAATACTAATTACCCATGTACACCAAATATCCATCCTAAGGAGTTGATGAAAAATTAAAGAGGTGTCAATTGATTTTGCCAAATTAGCTCTATATTTCTAAAATTTTTCACAGCAAAATATCTTCAAAAGCTGAAAAAGCCACAAAAGCTGCTTATTAAAAAAACATACGCTACATTGAAGATTACTTGTTCATCGATTTTCATCTTTTTTCGTGCATATTTTTCTATCAGTTTAGACTTTTTTAAAATACGTTTTCGAGCATGGTTCTGCACCACAGACACTCATTTTATGTTTCGTTGGTTTTTCGTATTGTAGCAAAATTGCCGAAATAAGCGAAAATGCAAAAATCACCCACCAAAAAGCTGTTCACTTGTCTCTAATTCTGCAGTAAATTTCTAGCAACAGTAGCAAAGCAATAGCAATGCGCGAATTACAGTCAATTACGCCTGTCGCTAGTTTCTGCACACTGCAGAAAGCGCCAAAAAGCGATCAGTAAACAAAATTTTGAGCTCATCGCACTTTTTTGCGCTTGCTCACTTTCCTGATCTTCCCAAGTTGATGTCCTAAACCGAAATTTGATATGATCAGAACGAAATGAACGCACAAGAAGGGTGTGGTGCGTTCAGGCTTCCACGGGATAGTCATGAAAGAAACATGATAGTCAAGACATAGGCAACTTTGAACGCACAATAGCATTGATACAACAAACTTTGAACACACGAAAGTCTGTGCATAGTGACAAGAATTCCAAAAACAAGAATGAGCCCATGTTTGATTAAACACTCTCACTGGACCACATCAAGCTTTTTTAATATTTGAAATGTAAAAACTGCTGGGGAACTGCATCACAGCCATTGCTCAAAGATATCCATACTAGAAAACAATACACTAGAAAAAGTTGTGTCCAACTTATATAAAAAAAACTGGCAATAGGTCTGGACATAATTACGCGAAAGCTTGAACATACAAACTTTCGACGGCACAAAAGTCTGGACATAGATGTTTTTGAACAAACGATAGTCTGGACATGAACGCACAAAATTTTTAAATTTGAGCGCACTATTTTTGGTTTGGAATGCACAAAAATCTGGACATAGGGACTTTTGAACGCAAGAAGAACGAACAGATTTTTTGAACGTTCTAAAGTCTGGACATAGGTACGTTCCCTTTTAGGCGGTCTGGACAGAGACATGTTTTGTCTGAGACAGTCTGGACATATGGATTTTCGGTCTGGGAACTCAACATTGGTTAGTACATGTGTACAGAAAACAGCGATTTGCAACTTAATGCATATACGCTGGCTACGAAATGAACACTATGCAACAATTTTTGTCATATAAGAATTTGACTGCATTTTCTTTTAATTCCCGAAAAGCTGTTTTACACATTTTGTGCCCCTTTGTCAATATTTTGTCACTACTTTCCAATTTGTGTCGCTACTCCTCAGTCTGGAAACATTGAAGAGTGCATACAAGAAACATATAGACAAAAATGAACAACCCTTATGTAGCACTTGTTATCAGCAAGCTGAGCATTGAAGAATTTTTGTTAGATTAATTGAAGTTCATCTGCGGACCAAGAAGATAGAATAATTATATTCAAAACTAAAATCCAAATGAAAATCAAAGTAATAAGTAGTAAATTTTTCAAACTAAGATCAAGACTGAAAACTTTCAACGACTGAATTTTTTGCATTAAAAGCAGATTGAACAGAAATTTTGGAGATTAGCACCATCTTAAGTTAAGGCTCGAAGACAAAAATCGTTGCGTCGATAAAATGTTAATTGAGATTGTTTCTGAGGTAACTGGAAACATCGCAAACTTTTCGTGTAGGTTTCATCAGTCAGCCACGATTTGGACTCGAGTGACGTCATGACTCTTCAAGACTCGCTGTACCCTCTTCCTCCGAGAGAGGACCCAGATTCCAGAGTTGTGAGTTCAAGTGAACTCACCCTCATTGTTGAATATTTGGGTTTTGTACAGGTAAGGGGATTTGAATGTTGTTTTTTTGACAGTAACAGATGCTTTGAAAGTATTCCCTAATAAGGTCCCCCTTGACCTTATCAAGGCTCGAGATGTGAGTGGAAATATTTCGGAACTTTTTTAATGAAATGCGCTGAGTCTGATGGATGAAAATATTCAAGAAATTTGCTGAATGTATTGAAATTGTCGTTTTAGGCCCTCAATACGCTAAATGGAATATTTTTCGGTGCTTTTCAATACATCTATTACTAAATTTGAGCATAATTTTCCACGTATGTCTCACATATTTTCAGTACTTCCAAAAAATCTCAAATTCAGCACTTTCAGCTTCTTCCTTACATAATGCATAAACTCGGCTGATTTCTTACAAAAATTCAGCACATATTTCAACACAGTCCATACTTAAGATCAACACTCAGACATTTTGGCAAAAACATAATTTTAGCACTTCAGAAAAATATAAATTTTCAGCGCATTCATAACGTAAAATGTTTGTTAAATTTTTTGCTCACTATTGCTCATAACGTAATCAGTATGTACGCTCATACAACTTTTTGCAATTCTGGCGAGCCAATAATCTTTCAATATCATTTCAATATCATCTTTCAATATCATTTCAGTATAATATTGGCAACTCTCAAGAGCCAATAATCATTCGTTGTTTTTAAAAAACGGTAATGCTTTTTTTGGGAAGGGAAACAACTGAAAAACGTTACAATTTCATTGTGGCTAATGCAAAGAAGTCCATTACCTGGTTTTAGTTAATCAATTAGTGTGGCAACATAGTCGCGCGGCGATAACTGCTTTATCTAAAGAGTTAACAAAACTACGAAAAATTTCGCCAAATTTTCAGAAGTTTTTCTTATAAATTGCACTGCTCTGTTGCAATGCTTCTTAGCTTTGATCCAGCGTTGCTTCCTTATGTACAGAAACACAAAACACGTTTAGCGAATTTTTTTTATTTGTTTTAAAAAAGAGAATATGAGCGTTTAAATTTTTGCGAGAGAAGCACGAATTTGAGCACGAGAAATGCTGAAACTGCTGAAATTCTGCAATATAACTGCTGAAATGGTGTAGAGAAAGTGTTGAAATCGAGTAGGATAAGTGCCCAAAGAACTGGAAAATATCTAAAAAAGGCGCCGACAGCCGTTAAAAAAATTGTCAACTGATATTCCATACATAATTATCCGCCTAATATGTTGACATGTAATGAAATTGTTCAATAGATGTGTTGAAAATTTAGCCGATTTGACGGATAACTTTTTTTGATTTGTCCGAATGAAAAATAAATTTTTTTCAACGTCTGTCATCGTATTTTTTACAAAATTTTCAGCAAAGAAATTTGACACGGGATAGCTCTCCATTACCACCATTTTTAGAGATAATATGGATGGGGGCTTGTGGAGCTGTGTGTTGTCTGCCCGGGTCGAGATCAAATGTTTTATTTGAAAGAACTTGCAAGTTTCTTGCGAAAGATGACTTACTTGCGAAAACTTGCAATTCGAATGGTTAACTAGTAAAAACTTGTAAGTCTAATGGTTAACTTGTGTGAACTTGCAAGACGAATGGCTAACTTGTAAGTTTCTTGCGAGTTTGTTCCGGTGGAGCAGAGCACTTATTGGCTAATTCAATTTAACATTCAGTCATTTAGCATAGGAAGCGCGTGGTGGTTAGTTGCTCTGTTTGGATAACATAATATAATTCGATATAAGTAGACAAAATGGTTATTTTGTAAAATTTATCGATTCAAGAGATACCCTTTTGCAATTCCATTAAAAGACATTAGATTTCAATTAGCTTCTTCGCGATTACTTTATAAAACATGTTCCCAAAATATTTGAATTGAATGACTATGAAATAATTGACTATGAATGAATTTTCAAATCCTTATGTCAGCATTTTCTCAAAATAATTTAGTGTCCCCTCATTTTTATACCCTTTTTTCCAGATTCCTGATTTTCCAAACATCCACATTGTGCGCGCGCGTGTGTACATATGGCGTGTGTTTGTGTGTGGTGGAGTGGTGTGTGTGTGTGTGTGTGTGTGTGTGTGTGTGTTTGTGTGTGTGTGTAAGTGCGTGCGTGCGTGCGAATGGTTAGTTTGTAAGAGCCTTGTAGGTCGAATGGTTAACTTGTAAGAATTTGTAAGTCGAATGGTTAACTTGTAAGGACTTGCAAGTTTATGGAAGAAAAGAAGTTAACCATTCGGCCTCGAACCGGGTGACTACTAAGCTGTGGAATATATAAGAATTGACCTTAATTTTTGCTTTTCAGTATCTCCTTGTAACAATAGAACCAGAGAATGGTTCCTGTGCCATCGGATGTAAACTGGATGCCCCTTCAACAACAACAGTTCATCTGACTGGACTGTCACCTGGACAGACATACACTGTGTATCTATCCACTGAGAGCTACGACAGGAGGAGTGACGTCATATCTCTCACTGAGGACATGAATATGGGAGAAATTATTGCGTTTCGGACAATCAGTTGGTCAGACAAGGTCTATATGCACATCATTGTAGCATTTGAATACGGGACAGCACTTGATGGATTAATTTATAGGAATATATATTTTGTTTTTTTTTTGAAGAAATGACCGTTGTAACAGACTTCCTGTAGAAGACTGTTTTTGTTCGCTTTTGATCGCCTTTTTTCCATCGCCTCAGTGGCCATCCATTTTTTACTTAATCTCGCTTTTTACCTTGAGGTGAAAAACACTAATACTGCAGAGAACCGCATAATTTTGCTCACAATCTGACAAGAAAAGACAAAATTTGCTCATGGACCTAAATAAATGACCCGACATAAACTCTCCGGGCTTTGAAGAATTTTCAACAAACGGTACATTAGTTGGAAATAAAGATAACCAACATTTGAACTCAAAGAATTTCTTGGTTGTACTTGAAGTTTGGGGCGTTTAATTTTCTATTTTCCTTCCGGCAATTTTCTCTTTTGTTTCAAAAAGACCTTCCCTGGTTATGCAAGAATTCGTAAGTTGCAAGAATTTGGCAAAATTTTGAATTCATTTGGAAGGGTGTTTTATTTTTTCTCCGAGATTAGCATTTCGGTTACAAAAGTTATTTGGATATTAACAACTTAACAAAAATTTATTTCAGTGTCACTTAACAAGCAAAAAACATTTCTAAAACACTTTTATGAATTAGTTCATTAACTCCATTTATAGTGTATTTCACCACCAAAAATTTTTCACAAAAATAATATCGCAAATTTTGGCTTTATGGGTTCCATAAACTGAATTAATTTCGGTTTTCAAATTTCAGTTTCGAAAATATAAATAATATCGTCTTCCAAGTGAATTAAAAATCTTGCAAAATTCTTGCAAGTTTTTAATTCGCACTTTACTAGGGTTGTTTGTAACTTGTTTTTAACTGCGCTCAAACGATATTCTAACCAGTCCCTAAGAATGCAAATCACAAAAAGTGTTTCGAGGAGACGATTTAATGGCGTGAAGGGCATTTACTAGTCTTAAAAATGTCCCCCTCTCTAGTCAACCGTTTTATTCTTCAATAGACCGAGGAATATGGTCATTGCCGGTGATGTCCGGTGTCTCAATCCAAACTCCTCCTGGAGCTTCACCCTCGAAAACCCATTCATCGGCATCAACATCTATTGCTTCAAAATGCATTCAAAATTGCAATGAACTCTCTGAAAAGGTTGTTTAGATTTCCTTCTGTTGTTTTCGGTCACACTGATGTCCGGACCGTTGTCAATGTAGCTGAGAAAAAAAACCGAAAAGACCGGAAAACGTTATTAAATCAGAATTTGGCTGCGTGTTAGTAGTTCTTCATCTTGATTTTTTTTCTGTTATGCAGCAGCTCGTGGGAATTTACTATACTCCCAGATTCAGCAAAATCAGTCAGAGAACTATCAGGTAATTAATTTGGGATAACACTTTTTTCACTACCAGAATTTTTTTCGAAAATTCAACCATTTTCTACAAACCGTCAAAAAGGTAACTAGAAAATGGGCTCACATGACACTTTTTTTTCGTTCAACCCGACTGTTCGATGTAGTTGTGATCGGGTTCCACTTGTAATCTCCTATTCTCTATGTCACTGGGAAATTGGTCTTGGCTGTCCTAGTCAAACAATGAATCTGCGAATAAACGTCATGACTTTTTTCATGTTGTAAGCTGCTCGCTCGCGTCAAATTGTGTTGGGTTATGGACTTTCGCAAGCGGAATAAAAAAGCGTTTTTAACTAAGTAAAAGAAATAATTTCTCAAAACTGAGAGAATAACAAAATGATATTTTACAGTAGAATTTAGAGATTTACAGGAGAGATCTGATTAATAGATCAAGATGGTGATTTGAATTTGGGGATGAAAAAGGACTCAAAAATCAGTTGTATATATACCCATTATCAGTGCGAAAAAGTCAAGATACAAAACCAATCTTAGCACCGTAATTTATAGTGGGGGTCGCAAGGGTTACCAAATATGGTTTGCTTCTGCAAATCAGTCGCAAAGGGAACCATAAATGGAATGCATTTGCACTTTTCTATGAATTCATTCACACTTCCGGAGATATCATCATCATTTAATACATGCTGGGAAGATTTTACATCAATTAATCTAACTCTAATAATAGTTATCTAGATTCACCAATTTGAACGGAATATTGATTCTCAGCACCATTTCTTGACGATTCATTTATATAATTTCTTTAATCGAATTCATATTGCTTGCCTTTCTAATCTGGTAAGTCAAACTTTCTTTCTAATTCTCACTAAGTTTAAGACTATAGTTTGATTGATATTCTAACACCCCCACTCAGACTTGAGCTGATTGCGTAGAGTCTGTTCCCATCAAAACTGCTCTGAATGTTTCCACTTTCGAAACGGGTAAGGACTTTGTGAAGATGCCCGCTGCCATTTTGTCTGTAGGGACGTAATGAATTGAAATAGTCCCATCCTCCGTCTTGTCACGAATGAAGTGAAACTTTGTCTCGAAGTGCTTGCTCCTCTTGTGCATGACTGGGTTTTGGCAAAGTCTGATACAACTTTGGTTGTCCTCTCCAATTGCTATTGGACGTTTCTGTTGGATGCCAAAATCCTCTAGAAGTTGTTTCAGGTAGACTGCTTCCTGAACTGCTGCTGCCATGCCCTGATATTCTGCTTCTGATGAAGAAAGAGCAACTGTGGCTTGCTTCTTGACACCCCAGCTGAGTGCTGCGCCACGTCCGTTGAGCTTGAAGTAATAGCCCGTTGTTGATTTTCTGTCGTTCACGTCTCCAGACGAGTCTGCATCACTTTCCCCCACTAAATCATAACTAGCCTCTTTTGTGTAAGTAAGTTTTAGACCTTTTGAACCTTGTAGATATCGCAGAAGTCGTTTTCCGCACAGCCAGTGCTGATTGGTAGGTACATTCATGTGTCTGGACAGAATGTTGACTGTGAACATGATGTCTGGCCTCGTCTGTTTGGCCAGATACAGAAGTGATCCAACCAAGCTTCTGTAGATCCTCTGGTCCACTTCTTCGTCTCCGTTCTGTGCTGTCTGAAATTTCAAATTCAAATCAGCTGGAGTTCTTGAGGGTTTGCATTGATCCATTTGAAACCGCTCAAGCATTGTTTCTATGTAGCGTTCTTGGTCGACTGTGACTCTGCCCTCTTCTCGTCTGATTCTTAGACCCAGAAACCAGTGTAGTCTCCCTCTGTCTTCCATGTGAAAGGTTGCTTCTAGTGCCTTCTTGACATCGGAGATCACTGTCATACTTCTTGATGCTACTATGATGTCGTCAACCCAGACCAAGATGAAGGTGTGATCCTCTACCTCTGATCTTGCGAACAAGCAGTGATCGTTCCTGCTTCTGGTGAACCCCTGTCTCAGCAGGAAGTTTGCCAGCTCCTTGTACCAGTTGTTAGCAGCCTGTTTCAAACCATAAATTGATTTATTTAGTCGACATACTAACTTCTCCCCATCTGATCCGCGTTTTACAAACTCCTGTGGCTGTTCCAGATACACTTCTTCCTCGATTGGTGAGTGCAGGAAAGCAGTCCTGACATCAAATTGGTGCATCACATGGCCCTGCTTCGCTGATAGCTGAAGTAGAATCCTGAATGTCTCTGGCTTGCAGGTAGGCGCAAAAGTCTCAAAGTAGTCCAGTCCTTCCACTTGTTTGAAGCCTTTCGCCACATAGCGTGCTTTGTATTTGTCCACTTGACCACTGGGTCCCAATTTCACTTTGTAGACCCATTTACCCGGTATGACGTCCCTGTCTGTGGGTGGTCTCACTTGGTCCCAAGTCTCGTTGTCTTGGAGTGCCTTGACCTCGTCCTTCATTGCCCGGTGCCACTGGTCCCAATCGTCACCTTGCTTGGCTTCGTAGACTGTTTTAGGTTCCACATAGTTACCCTCAGTCACAGCAAGATGGGTCCTGACTTCTCCAAAAAATTGCGGAACATTCCTTGCTCGTGTCCCTCGTCTGGGCTCTGCTCTGTCCGCGTGTTCCAGTGCATATTCATTGAAGCCAACTGTCTCTAACTGTGAGAAGTCTTCTGTGTCACTGTCTTCCAGTGACTCTGAGTCTCTGTGACTCCCTCTTGTTGCAGTAGATCCTTCATCTAGTGCTGTTTCCCCAACATCCGAGGCCTCTTGTCTCAGTGTTGTTTCTTGAGTTTTCACGCTCCCTGCGTCATGCCACTCCTCCTTTATTGCAGTAGATGTGTCCTGTCGTTCTCTGTTGTCATCGTCTTGATGACCATCATCTGGGTGCCATCCAAGTTCCGACCCATCATCTAGTAGGTCAGCCGTTTCTTTGTTGTCAGGGATTGAGCCCACTTCAGACTCCTTGATGATCACATCTCGAACTGCCATCACCTTGCGTGTGTTGGGTACGTACACCGGGTATCCGTTGTCTCCCTCAGTGTAACCCACAAATTTTCCATCAAGTGCCTTGGGTGAACGTTTGCTGACGTCTCTGTCCCTCTTCCTCATGAAGACTGTTTAACCAAAAATAGATAATTTACTAATTGGAAGCTTAGGTTTTATACCTCTCATCAGCTCTGCTGGGCATTTTTCTTCTCCTCGTCTCACAACCAAGTTTCTGATCCTTGTTGCGTGAAGAATTGCTGCTCCCCACATCATCTGGGGAAGTCCTGAGTCAATGAGCAAACATCTTGCCATCTCCAGCAGTGTCCTGTTGCACCTCTCAGCTAACCCATTCTGTTGTGGCGTCTCTGGTATGGTCCTTTCCTGTAGAATGCCTGCACCTAAGCAGTACGTCTTGAACTGCTCTGAGAGAAGCTCTTTCGCATTGTCTTGCCTCAGCTTCTTGGGCGTCCCCACACTGAGAACAAATTTCTTCAGGCTGGCCAGTGCTTCACTCTTTGCCTTAAGCAAGTCCACAAACACAAACTTCGTGTACTGGTCTGCAAACACAATGCAAAACCGGAACCCTGACAGTGAATCTACTCTGAAAGGTCCCATCACGTCTGTGAACACCCTCTCCAGCTTCTCTTGTGCTTGGGTCTCTGCCACTCTTGGTACTGGAGTCTTTGTGATCTTGGCCAATGCACACACATTGCATACATCATCGAGTTCCCCCACTGTCTCTGGTGCATTCCTGACCACATCCGCTTGATTCAAATGACCCAATCGTCTGTGCCACTTCCTTGCACTGTCAAGTTTCACGCTGTTGGAACTCATCTTGAACTCCAGAACGCTGCAGAGTAAGTAAAACAAATTATTTTCTTGTGTTAGTTTTACCCGAGTTCCCTTCTGGAGTTTCATGCAGCTGTTTCCTCTCTCGAAAGTGAAGCTATGTCCCCACTCCGTGCATCTTGAGACTGATAGGAGGTTTGAAGAATAGTCCGGCACACACAGAACATTTTTGAGTTCGCATTGGAATTCCCCTTTGTTTGAGGGTATGCTGATCCTCACACAGCCTCTGCCCACCACTCTGGAAGCCTCTCCGTTGGGATTTCTGACCACTGATTGAATGGGCGCAGAGTCCAGGAACGCGTCGATGTTTGTCACTATGTGATCTGTACAACCACTGTCCACTAGCATGCCTGCTGTCTTCCACTGGGTATGAGCTGACCAGCATTCCTCGTCTGGTGTAGCCAATGTTGGACCCATTGCCACTGACTCATGCTTGCCTCCATCTCTTTGTCTCTTGCATGCCCTGTCTAGGTGACCCTTCTCACCACACTTGATGCATTGTGCTGTCTCCTTCTTCCTGCAGTCTTTGGCAAAGTGTCCAGGGATCCCACACACAAAGCAGTTTCCTTTCTTGGGTCCCTTCTTGAAGTCACGCTTCACTGCTAGTGCCACTGAACCACTTTGTCCCTTGTGTCTCTGCACCGTGCTCTCATGGAAGTTCTGCAGCCTTTTCCTCAACTCTGTGAAGTTCGTTGCCGGGTTGAAGCTTTCCTGTATAACAAAACTTCATACCTCATTGGCAGACCGTTGAGGACCAAGGCGTTGAAGAGGGTCTCTGAGACTGCTTCCCCTGCTTCTTGTAGCCTTGTGAGCAACTCCTGTCCTCTGATGAAGAAGCTGTCCAAATCCTCAGAATCCTCGAGCTGCAGTCGAGCAAGCTGTGCCACAAAGGTCACCACTGTCGGCGTCTCCACACTCTGAAATCTCTCTTGCAAAAGCTTCCAAGCCTTTGCTCCATCTCCAATGCCATCATCTCCCACACAGTCATGTCTCATCAGCATGAGGGTTGTTGCATCTAGAGTCAGTGCCAGATGGCACCACACATTGTTCCGTTTCTCCTTGATGTCTGCAACTTCCTTCTCATATGCATCCTTCAGCACCTTGTGGTTCTTCTTCTCATTATTGGTTGCCCCATTTGCCAGTGGCGCAGGCTCATTGGGTTGCTCCTCTGTCCCCAGTAGTGATTTGTAGAGTCCCTTCGTCTGCATCATCGCCACAAATCTTGTGCTCCAGATTGGAAAGTCCTGTGCCTTTCCTGTGTAGGTCAGCAGCTTCACTGTCTGTTGGTCCATTGGAGTTTGAGTAGGCAAAACAGTTGTGAAAAGAAAAGGTACTAAGCAGAAAAGGATTATGACTGTCAACAACAAATTAGTTTTGTTTTAGAAATTAATTTTATGACTTAGAAAATTGCTGGGCCCATAACCTGTTGGATTATGGACTTTCGCAAGCGGAATAAAAAAGCGTTTTTAACTAGGTAAAAGAATTAATTTCTCAAAAATGAGAGAATAACAAAATGATATTTTACAGTAGAATTTAGAGATTTACAGGAGAGATCTGATTAATAGATCAAGATGGTGATTTGAATTTGGGGATGAAAAAGGACTCAAAAATCAGCTGTATATATACCCATTATCAGTGCGAAAAAGTCAAGATACAAAACTAATCTTAGCACCGTGATTTATAGTGGGGGTCGCAAGGGTTACCAAATATGGTTTGCTACTGCAAATCAGTCGCAAAGGGAACCATAAATGGAATGCATTTGCACTTTTCTATGAATTCATTCACACTTCCGGAGATATCATCATCATTTAATACATGCTGGGAAGATTTCACATCAATTAATCTAACTCTAATAATAGTTATCTAGATTCACCAATTTGAACCAAATATTGATTCTCAGCACCATTTCTTGACGATTCATTTATATAATTTCTTTAATCGAATTCATATTGCTTGTCTTTCTAATCTGGTAAGTCAAACTTTCTTTCTAATTCTCACTAAGTTTAAGACTATAGTTTGATCGATATTCTAACAAATTGTATGGTTGTAGTCAATCAGCTAATGAAAGGACAGATATTGGTCTTCTCTTCGTTGGTTTTTTCAATGAAGTGGAGGGGCCCAATTTGTTCAATTGCGAACTGGTGCGATGACAAGTGATTCGTTAGAAGGAAATCGCATATTTTCCGCCCCCCCCCCCCCCCTCCGGTACGTTATTCTCCCACCATTTACAGAGCACGTGTCATTACACGGCAAAATCATTATGGAAAAATATGGCACGTGCGTCTGGAGGGTGCAAATAATAAGCACCCACTAAGCTGGGGGCACAGATAGAAAATATCCAGGAAACCAGATACCTGTGCGATTTGCTAAAAGTGGCAATGATTCTGTAATTCTTGAAACATCTCCTTTTGAAGTATTTGTATTGATGCAAAAATGATAAATCTCTAAACAAAACGTGAAAAAATGTTGCACAAATAATTTGATTTACGGTTCCATTGTGCAAGCATGTTTCATGAATCGAAACGATCCAGTAATGAATCGGTTTGCATGAAAAGATGATACCACTTTTACGGCTTATGGAGAGTTTTTGTTTGTCTTTTCAGTGTCGACAATTTGAATTTTCGTTTTTGATTTGCTAGCATAAAAAGTTAGTTTGGCTTAGCGACTGCTTTGTGATCTAAGCAGCGCATGAAAAGCACCTTTATGGATTGTTGTTCGCGCAGATATATCTCTAACTACTCTTTAAAAAATTGAAATATTTTTTTTGTCAATGCTGCCTGAAGTACCAATTTTGGAATCTGGGATCTTGTCCTGTTGGTTGGAACATAAAACAAGACATGAAAATAAATATTGTCAATGGTGGAAGATGATTGTTTTAATGAGGTCTGATTGGCGGAAACAAGCTAGAAGTTTGCCAGGATTTCTGACTTCGAAGCGATGAGTTTTAAAGCCGATGGGGTATACTGCTCTTAAAGAGAGAGTTGCAAATGGTCTCGCTTACTTCAATGCTTTTTTGATCAGCTGTTCTTAGAGGAAGAAATGACCCTGATCACTTTCAGAGCAAGTGTTTCTCGCCCCTGCGTAAGTTTGAATACTCTCAGACTACAACTATGTGATGATAAAAAGTTCATTGGATTTTCCTGTTTGAAGAAAACCATTTGATTTTTTTATTTGATGTACCATGTAGATGCACTTTTAGCCATTAAAAAAATTCTTTGTAATCCATGCAAAGAACTTGGCTAATACGAATATGTCATGAATCGTCGATAGGATTCCTGTGTTTTTTATGCTGTACTTTTCTGTGGTCCTTCATGGATTAATGAAATAACACAGATCATCGGATTTTCTCGTGACAACTATCTTCTTTGCTGATAATTGATT
>NC_134479.1:46928900-46992347 GCF_964194025.1 Convolutriloba macropyga
TCAATGCAATTCATGAAAATGCTCAAAAATCAGTTAAAATCGTAAAACTCTTTGAAAAAAGTGTCAACTTTTATCTCACTATTGAGAGCAACGTTTGATTTCCGTCTAGTGAAAGCCAGACTAACCCAGCTATTGTGGAGTTTTTTTTGTGCAAGATCTCGTAAGAACTTACACAAAGTTCTAGGAAAGCATCCTATCAGATTTATTAAGATAAATTTCCACAATCACTGGGGTTGCCTTGACGTTTATCAAACATTTGACGTACAGGACATCTTTAAAATTCAAATAATCAAACATAAAAAAAAATTGACTTGCGGATGCCCGCTAGTGGAAACTGTAGCTTGTCCATTAGCATCTTTCCATAATGAGGTAAAACCAAGCAACGATTGAAATACGGGCTCCGGTCTGAAAATAACTAATTGTTTTCTGAAGGATTTTGATCTTGACTGAGTTTTATCTGGATTGCTCCGATCGGGGGAAAATTGCCATCGACTTCTGCCGGATCTTTTCCAACTTTTTTAAATCATGGACTGGTGTGATTAAGGTAACATAATCATAATCATAAACCAAGTGATAATATCTGTTTTGCTTACACTGTTCAAAAATTGATTGGAGCTATTGCCGAAGTACAACAAATCAAATAACGACCATTATTTTCACATTTCAGCTATCAATTTTTGATTTTCCCCATTTGTTGTCCTTATCCTGTCTCCCTATCGGTGACTATTGTTCAGCAAATTGCTCAACACTTAATTGGTTGTCAAAGTTTCTGAAGTAAAAATTGCAACCAAAATTGCAATTTTTGAATCTTCCGTTGAAAAATTTTGTTTATTTTTCACTTTTTCCAATGAAAAATTGATAATAGATCCACACAATGGGCAACATAGAAGCGCGGTAGCTTGGCACCTCAATTAGTTATATTCAGTGCTTTTTAGTGCTAAAACGTTTCAGTAAACAATTTTTCTGCCCCAGAGAAACTCAAAAACTTCGCATTATGGGTTTATCCAGCTAGGGTTGTTTTCTTGCTTAGACTATTCAACCGTCTCGAACTGACCGATCTGATGCCCTCAGACAGCTACAGAATGAACTTGACCCTAGTTGGAAAGGGTTCACCCCCCAAAACGAAGATCAAATCTTTCAATGTGGATTTGTACCCTTCTCCCGTGGAAATCACCGGTACCCAAGAAACCAGAAACCTCCTCAAAATATACTACAAAGTGAAAGGAAACTTTACTGTGAGTTTATTACAAATTAATAGGTCCATCAGACTCGTTCTCATCATAACCCCAATCCACGTATTGTTTTCGAAAATAGAGAGCACGACCGCCTTTCTGCTACTATAGCTTGGTCATTTATTTGGCAAATAGTAGGAGCCTATTTAGTAGTGTGGATTTTGATTCCAAATATGTGAACTAAAAATGGATGTTAATTTAATCACATTTCAACCAAGTCACTCCAGCAACGTTATGATAATCAGGCTTTACATTCTGACCGCATTCAATCGTTTTTCAAGTAGAAAAAACAATTCTCATAAATTCTTTAACGCATTAGAAGAAAAGTGGTGAACGATCTTGTAAAAATTTCAGTGGAACTTTTTCCATTCTGAGTTAATTTGGCTGACAGATACATAAATAGAGATCAAAAATGTAACGCAATAGAAGAAAAACTGAGAAAATTTTAATTTTTCCATTCTGAGTTAATTTGGCTGACGGATACATAAATAGCGATCAAAAATGTAACGCAATAGAAGAAAAACTGAGAGGATTTTAATTTTTCCATTCTGAGTTAATTTGGCTGACGGATACATAAATAGAGATCAAAAATGTAACGCAATAGAAGAAAAACTGAGAGGATTTTAATGTTTCCAGTCTGAGTTAATTTGGCTGACAGATACAAAAATAGAGATCAAAAATGTAACGCAATAGAAGAAAAACTGAGAGGATTTTAATTTTTCCATTCTGAGTTAATTTGGCTGACGGATACATAAATAGAGATCAAAAATGTAGCGCAATAGAAGAAAAACTGAGAGGACTTTAATTTTTCCAGTCTGAGTTAATTAATTTGGCTGACAGATACATAAATAGAGATAAAAAATGTAACGCAATAGAAGAAAAACTGAGAAGACTTTAATGTTTCCAGTCTGAGTTCCTTTGGCTGACAGATACATAAATAGAGATCAAAAATGTAACGCAATAGAAGAAAAACTGAGAGGATTTTAATTTTTCCATTCTGAGTTAATTTGGCTGACGGATACATAAATAGAGATCAAAAATGTAACGCAATAGAAGAAAAACTGAGAGGATTTTAATGTTTCCAGTCTGAGTTAATTTGGCTGACAGATACATAAATAGAGATCAAAAATGTAACGCAATAGAAGAAAAACTGAGAGGATTTTAATTTTTCCAGTCTGAGTTAATTTGGCTGACAGATACATAAATAGAGATCAAAAATGTAACGCAATAGAAGAAAAACTGAGAGGATTTTAATGTTACCAGTCTGAGTTAATTTGGCTGACAGATACATAAATAGAGATCAAAAATGTAACGCAATAGAAGAAAAACTGAGAGGATTTTAATGTTTCCAGTCTGAGTTAATTTGGCTGACAGATACATAAATAGAGAACAGAAATGTAACGCAATAGAAGAAAAACTGAGAGGATTTTAATTTTTCCAGTCTGAGTTAAATTGGCTGATAGATACATAAATAGAGATCAAAAATGTAACGCAATAGAAGAAAAACTGAGAGGATTTTAATTTTTCCACTTTGAGTTTATTTGGCTGACAGATACATAAAAAGAGATCAAAAATGTAGCGCAATAGAAGAAAAACCGAGAGGATTTTAATTTTTCCATTCTGAGTTAATTTGGCTGACGGATACATAAATAGAGATCAAAAATGTAGCGCAATAGAAGAAAAACTGAGAGGATTTTAATTTTTCCATTCTGAGTTAATTTGGCTGACGGATACATAAATAGAGATCAAAAATGTAACGCAATAGAAGAAAAACTAAGAGCATTTTAATTTTTCCAGTCTGAGTTAGATTGGCTGATAGATACATAAATAGAGATCAAAAATGTAACGCAATAGAAGAAAAACTGAGAGGATTTTAATTTTTCCACTTTGAGTTAATTTGGCTGACAGATACATAAAAAGAGATCAAAAATGTAGCGCAATAGAAGAAAAACCGAGAGGATTTTGTCTTTTCCATTCTGAGTTGATTTATCTGACGGATACATAAATATAGATCAAAAAAGTAACGCAATAGAAGAAAAACTAAGAGGATTTTAATTTTTCCACTTTGAGTTAATTTGGCTGACAGATACATAAAAAGAGATCAAAAATGAAGCGCAATAGAAGAAAAACTGAGAGGATTTTAATTTTTCCAGTCTGAGTTAAATTGGCTGATAGATACATAAATAGAGATCAAAAATGTAACGCAATAGAAGAAAAACTGAGAGGATTTTAATTTTTCCACTTTGAGTTTATTTGGCTGACAGATACATAAAAAGAGATCAAAAATGTAGCGCAATAGAAGAAAAACCGAGAGGATTTTAATTTTTCCATTCTGAGTTAATTTGGCTGACGGATACATAAATAGAGATCAAAAATGTAGCGCAATAGAAGAAAAACTGAGAGGATTTTAATTTTTCCATTCTGAGTTAATTTGGCTGACGGATACATAAATAGAGATCAAAAATGTAACGCAATAGAAGAAAAACTAAGAGCATTTTAATTTTTCCAGTCTGAGTTAGATTGGCTGATAGATACATAAATAGAGATCAAAAATTTAACGCAATAGAAGAAAAACTGAGAGGATTTTAATTTTTCCACTTTGAGTTAATTTGGCTGACAGATACATAAAAAGAGATCAAAAATGTAGCGCAATAGAAGAAAAACCGAGAGGATTTTGTCTTTTCCATTCTGAGTTGATTTATCTGACGGATACATAAATATAGATCAAAAAAGTAACGCAATAGAAGAAAAACTAAGAGGATTTTAATTTTTCCAGTCTGAGTTAATTTGGCTCACAGATACATAAATAGAGATCAAAAATGCAACGCAATAGAAGAAAAACTGAGAGGATTTTAATTTTTCCACTTTGAGTTAATTTGGCTGACAGATACATAAAAAGAGATCAAAAATGAAGCGCAATAGAAGAAAAACTGAGAGGATTTTAATTTTTCTACTTTGAGTTAATTTGGCTGACGGATACATAAAAAGAGATCAAATATGTAGCGCAATAGAAGAAAAACCGAGAGGATTTTGTCTTTTCCATTCTGAGTTGATTTATCTGACGGATACATAAATATAGATCAAAAAAGTAACGCAATAGAAGAAAAACTAAGAGGTTTTTAATTTTTCCAGTCTGAGTTAATTTGGCTCACAGATACATAAATAGAGATCAAAAATGCAACGCAATAGAAGAAAAACTGAGAGGATTTTAATTTTTCCACTTTGAGTTAATTTGGCTCACAGATACATAAATAGAGATCAAAAATGCAACGCAATAGAAGAAAAACTGAGAGGATTTTAATTTTTCCACTTTGAGTTAATTTGGCTGACAGATACATAAAAAGAGATCAAAAATGAAGCGCAATAGAAGAAAAACTGAGAGGATTTTAATTTTTCCACTTTGAGTTAATTTGGCTGACAGATACATAAAAAGAGATCAAAAATGAAGCGCAATAGAAGAAAAACTGAGAGGATTTTAATTTTTCTACTTTGAGTTAATTTGGCTGACGGATACATAAAAAGAGATCAAAAATGCAACGCAATAGAAGAAAAACTGAGAGGATTTTAATTTTTCCACTTTGAGTTAATTTGGCTGACAGATACATAAAAAGAGATGAAAAATGAAGCGCAATAGAAGAAAAACTGAGAGGATTTTAATTTTTCTACTTTGAGTTAATTTGGCTGACGGATACATAAAAAGAGATCAAAAATGAAGCGCAATAGAAGAAAAACTGAGAGGATTTTAATTTTTCTACTTTGAGTTAATTTGGCTGACAGATACATAAATAGAGATCAAAAATGCAACGCAATAGAAGAAAAACTGAGAGGATTTTAATTTTTCCACTTTGAGTTAATTTGGCTGACAGATACATAATTAGAGATCAAAAATGTAACGCAATAGAAGAAAAACTGAGATGATTTTAATTTTTCCAATTTGAGTTAATTTGGCTGACAGATACATAAAAAGAGATCAAAATGTAACACAATAGAAAAAAGACTGAGAGGTTTTTTAATTTTTGTGAATGAAACAGGGTGCCAAATACTATTTTAAATCAGCCAAATAAATATTCTCAGGAGTGCACCTACGTCAACAATGGTGATTGTTAATTTTTTTCAATTCATCTTCACTATTGGTGCCTTTTGGGGTTCACTTTGGGAAAATAAAGGACAAAATGTCAGAAGAGTACGTTCAGCTGCCAAAAAATGGAGATATCAAAATAAGACTTTTGACAAAAAGTTGTTGCATTAAGTGAATTTTAATCTAAAAGTAAAATTAAGAAATAAAAAAAAACACAACATTACATGTTTTCTTCTGGATATACAGAAAATTTCCTTAATACAATAGATCACAGTCCGCAATTTGCTTCTTTTCAAGGATTTAGGTTTCAGACATTTGATCCTTTGAACTTTTTTTGCATATTGCTGCAGCGGTTGCGGAAAAAAAAGGAAAAAACCCCACTTCATTTTCGATAGGAAATAAACCCCCACGGAAATAAACCCCACGGAAATAGACCCCCACGAAAAAAAAAACACCCAATTTACTTTTGAGAGCTGCGCATTTAGCGCGTTTGGGCCTGCCTCGCGGGCCATGGCCCTGCCTCAGCGGCCCGTGGGACTTGCTATGAAACTATCACAACCGACTAAAATATCATGGCCGAAATTCACTCTTAAAATGCGTTTCATTTCCGTGAGGGTTTATTTGTGTGGGTTTTTTCCGTGGGGGTTTATTTCCTATCTAAGGTTAATTGGGTTTTTTTTTCAGTGGGGGTTTATTTCCTAGACCCCGCGGCAGAGGTCCGAGCCGGAAATTTAAAATGTAGCCATGACCAAGAACTCTTTTCTTAGGCCTCTTTTTTGCATTTCGTATCTCAACTAAAAAAAACTCTGTCTCTTCACTAACCAACTAAGCGGCTGTGTAGAATGAATTAAACTGCGATAACCGTATTAAAAGGATAAGTAAAACTGTTTTTGGGTTGAACAGCAAATCATTACCAACAACTCTAAGAAATTTGGCAAGTTGGGAAAAAATTTGACAGAGTTTTTATTTAGCCGGTTAGATTAAAATTATGTGAAGCACTCTGGAGTTTGAAAAGATGATGATTTTAACAGAAATCGTGACCCGCTCATTGATTGAAGAAAATACGGACTTCTTCACAATTAAAGTTTTATTATGTTGATTATTTTACCAATTTTTAAGGATGCAATCTTTACAGAATAGTATCAAAACACCTTGAGTTAAATTTTGGTTAGGTTTCTCTTCGGATTGAAGAAAAAATACACAAACTGTACAATAAAGGAGAACAACATTTTCTGACAAGCGCTTGCTTTCTGAGTGAAATCTGCAGTTATTAGTCGAGGATTCAGCAAAACATCTAATATCAGAATTGAAAGTAGTCTGGCGTTAATATCAGGTTAAATTACCCACCTGTCTATGCACAAATTATAATTAACAGCCAAAAAAAAGTTGGACAACTTTCTCCATCTGTTTGTTCAATGACAAAGCCACTCATGGCTTCACTCATGACAAAGACATTTCACTCTAAATTTTTTTTGTTGGCTCTTAAGTATTTGCTTTTAACTGATGAAAAAATTTTGTTTAAACTATAAAAACTATAAAAACTTTCAACAAGACATCACTGCTTGATATCTTTAATCTGCTCTATTTATTGACCAGTCGTTATAACAGCCCAGTGGAAGATCTAATAGATATGTTTGAATTGGGTGTGTTTATTTTTTCTACAAAAGTACCCGGATTCTCAAAAAGAAACTATTTATATTTTAAACGAGATATTGTGGGACCACTGTCAATGCTGAAAAAATCAAACTTTTTGAAAATTGGCGGTTAATGCACTGCAAGTGAAATCTACTATTGAGGCCTTGAAAAGAACATTTTGTCATTTTTAAGCGTAGATCTTGCATAATTCTGCGTTCGGTTTACTTACCTATTTTTGCGTTCAATTTAGCGTTCAATGTTAATCATACCTATTTTTGCGTTCAATTCAGCGTTCCTTTTGCATAATTTTGGGTTTCTAAGCCCAGATTTATTTAATTATGGACTTAGAGGATCGAACCACTGCACTGACCCTCCGAATGCTTGTTTCTTCATCTACCACTGTGATACCATACCTTTTTGATCTCTAGATCTTCCACTGCTGAATTCAACGCAAAATTATCTAAGATCTACGCTAAATTCAAGGCGAAATCTTGTAAGATCTACGATAAACTCAAAGCACAGTTATTTAAGATCAACGCTGAGCTCAACGCAAAATTAGAGAAGATCAGCGCTAAAATCATCGCAAAAAAGTTTAAAATGGACGACTAGAAACAAAAAAATTGTAAAATGAACGCTAAAATCAACACAAAATCTTCTATGATTTCCTACGCTGAGAAACGCAAAATTATGTATGATATTAGCTCAAGCGTTCAAACTAGCTTTTTATTTAACTTTTTGTTTCTAAGATTAGGTCTGAAACAAATTTGCGTTTCATTTAGCGTTGACCATGCATAGCTCTGAGTATTTTAGCATAGAACTTTCATAATTTTGCTGTTTCCATGCGTAGATCTTACATAATTCTGCGTTCAATTTAGCGTTGATCTTGTATATTTTTGCGTTTCTAGGCGAGGATATTACATATTTTCGTGTTTAAATTAGCGTTGAGTTTGTATAGCTTCTTGTTTCTGAGCTTAGCTCTTACAAGTTTTGCGTTCAATATATCGTCGATTCTACTTATCTTTACATTTCTAAGTTTAGTTTTTTTTTCACAATTTGGTTGGTTAAATTATAGTTGATCTTCAAAAATGTTTCGTTTCTGCTTTTCTATCTTTGAGTTTCTAGGCAGATACTTTACATTTTTGGCGTTTTTAAGGGTAGATCTTACATATATTCAATCCAGCATAATTAATTCCATTTTTTCAAGGTTTGGTTGGGTTAGATGATAGTTCGTTAACTTTTAGTTCACAATGTACAAACAAATTAAAAATGTAAAAATTATGGAAAGGTTAGATTAAAAGAAACTCACGTTTTAGTTTAATGAAACTTGGCATTTGGATATGTAAAATAAAAACTTTGCTAATTGATAATATGAAGTACTAAAAGTTTTGAAAGTCATCGCTAAATTGAGAGCTAATTTTTGTAAGGGCAACGGAAAAATTAACTGTTGAGCTTTTGCAAGATCAACGCTATACTAAATCAACGCTGATTTATGTAACTTCACCGCTAACAAATGAGCGTAAAATTTATAAAAGATCTATGATTAGAAAAAGCAAAAAGTATATTAAGTTCCTCCAGTTAAATCTGGGAAGAATCAAGCGCTTAAGAAAAATAAGGTAATGTGGCTCAGTGGCAGCACAGACGAGAAGAACGCAGAAAGTCAGCATTCAAGTATCAAAAATAGAGGTTTAAGAGTAGATGGAAGGCGAGAACAAAGCAAAGAAATGCTAAATTGATTTAAAATCTACTCTTAAATTAGTAGAAAATCAGGTGGGATAAGCGGTAGATAGCGTTGCAATGGATTGTTGCCATTGAAAATAGAACAAGCAGACTTAATTCTGGTTCTAGATTTGAGGTCCTTTCAGTCTGACTTTTCATGATCGAATTCCTTATGGTGTGGGTTTCAGACTCAGAGCAATCATACTAACTCTACGCTTAAATTAAAAACAAGCGTCACTGTTATAAAAGGAGCTAAAAACAGTTTGGGGGGTAATTGTTACAAAAATTCCTGAGCTTTTCTGGTAAAAGCGGTTTTTTCTTGAAAATCATCAGAAAGAAATTGTTGCCTCATAATAAGTTGATATCAACTGGCTTGAGTAAAGACCAGACTTCATCTCCCGAACCACTTTTTACCTCTTTGCAGCGTATATTTCTTTGTTGCTTCCACAAGAATTGCAATTTTCTTTGCAATAAACCAAATATGGTTTATTGCAAATAAGATCATAACTCAATATATCGTCGATTCTACTTATCTTTACTTTTCTAAGTTTAGTTTTTTTTCACAATTTGGTTGGATAAATTATAGTTGATCTTCAAAAATGTTTCGTTTCTGCTTTTCTATCTTTGAGTTTCTAGGCAGATACTTTACATTTTTGGCGTTCTTAAGGGTAGATCTTACATAAATTCAATCAAGCATAATTAATTCCATTTTTTCAAGGTTTGGTTGGGTTAGATGATACTTCGTTAATTTTAGTTCACAATGTACAAACAAATTGAAAATGTAAAAATTATGGAAAGGTTAGTTTAAGAGAAACTCACGTTTTAGTTTAATGAAACTTGGCAATTGGATATGTAAAATAAAAACTTTGCAAATTGATTTATTTATGTAACTTCACCGCTAAAAAAATGAGCGTAAAATTTATATAAGATCTATGATTAGAAAAAGCAAAAAGTATATTAAGTTCCTCCAGTTAAATCTGGGAAGAATCAAGCGCTTAAGAAAAATAAGGTAATGTGGCTCAGTGGCAGCAGAGACGAGAAGAACGCAGAAAGTCAGCATTCACGTATCAAAAATAGAGGTTTAAGAGTAGATGGAAGGCGAGAACAAAGCAAAGAAATGCTAAATTGATTTAAAATCTACTCTTAAATTAGTAGAAAATCAGGTGGGATAAGCGGTAGATAGCGTTGCAATGGATTGTTGCCATTGAAAATAGAACAAGCAGACCTAATTCTGGTTCTAGATTTGAGGTCTTTTCAGTCTGACTTTTCCTGATCGAATTCCTTATGGTGAGGGTTTCAGACTCAGAGCAATCATACTAAGAACTAAGCGGCTGTGTAGAATGACTTAAACTGCGATTACCGTATTAAAAGGATAAGTAAAACTGTTTTTGGGTTGAACAGCAAATCATGACCAACAACTCTAAGAAATGTGGCAAGTTGGGAAAAAATTTGACAGAGTTTTTATTTAGCCGGTTAGATTAAAATTATGTGAAACACTCTGGAGTTTGAAAAGATGATGATTTTAACAGAAATCGTGACCCGCTCATTGATTGAAGAAAATACGGACTTCTTCACAATTAAAGTTTTTTTATGTTGATTATTTTACCATTTTTTAAGTATGCAATCTTTACAGAATAGTATCAAAACACCTTGAGTTAAATTTTGGTTAGGTTTCTCTTCGGATTGAAGAAAAAATACACAAACTGTACAATAAAGGAGAACAACATTATCTGACAAGCGTTTGCTTTCTGGGTGAAATCTGCAGTTATTAGTCGAGGATTCAGCAAAACATCTAATATCAGAATTGAAAGTAGTCTGGCGTTAATGTCAGGTTAAATTACCCACCTGTCTATGCACAAATTATAATTAACAGCCAAAAAAAAGTTGGACAACTTTCTCCATCTGTTTGTTCAATGACAAAGCCACTCATGGCTTCACTCATGACAAAGACATTTCACTCTAAATTTTTTTTTGTTGACTCTTAAGTATTTGCTTTTAACTGATGAAAAAATTTTGTTTAAACTATAAAAACTGTTAACTTTCAACAAGACATAACTGCTTGATATCTTTAATCTGCTCTATTTATTGACCAGTCGTTATAACAGCCCAGTGGAAGATCTAATAGATATGTTTGAATTGGGTGTGTTTATTTTTTCTACAAAAGTACCCGGATTCTCAAAAAGAAACTATTTATATTTTAAACGAGATATTGTGGGACCACTGTCAATGCTGAAAAAATCAAACTTTTTGAAAATTGGCGGTTAATGCACTGCAAGTTAAATCTACTATTGAGGCTTTGAAAAGAACATTTTGTCATTTTTAAGCGTAGATCTTGCATAATTCTGCGTTCGGTTTACTTACCTATTTTTGCGTTCAATTTAGCGTTCAATGTTAATCATACCTATTTTTGCGTCCAATTCAGCGTTCCTTTTGCATAATTTTGGGTTTCTAAGCCCAGATTTATTTAATTATGGACTTAGAGGATCGAACCACTGCACTGACCCTCTGAATGCTTGTTTCTTCATCTACCACTGTGACACCATACCTTTTTGATCTCAGATCTTCCACTGCTGAATTCAACGCAAAATTATCTAAGATCTACGCTAACTTCAAGGCGAAATCTTGTAAGATCTACGATAAACTCAAAGCACAGTTGTGTAAGATCAACGCTGAGCTCAACGCAAAATTAGAGAAGATCAGCGCTAAAATCATCGCAAAAAAGTTTAAAATGGACGACTAGAAACAAAAAAATTGTAAAATGAACGCTAAAATCAACACAAAATTTTCTATGATTTCCTACGCTGAGAAACGCAAAATTATGTATGATATTAGCTCAAGCGTTCAAACTAGCTTTTTATTTAACTTTTTGTTTCTAAGATTAGGTCTGAAACAAATTTGCGTTTCATTTAGCGTTGACCATACATAGCTCTGAGTATTTTAGCATAGAACTTTCATAATTTTGCTGCTTCCATGCGTAGATCTTACACAATTCTGCGTTCAATTTAGCGTTGATCTTGTATATTTTTGCGTTTTTAGGCGAGGATATTACATATTTTCGTTTTTAAATTAGCGTTGAGTTTGTATAGCTTCTTGTTTCTGAGCTTAGCTCTTACAAGTTTTGCGTTCAATATATCGTCGATTCTACTTATCTTTACTTTTCTAAGTTTAGTTTTTTTTCACAATTTGGTTGGTTAAATTATAGTTGATCTTCAAAAATGTTTCGTTTCTGCTTTTCTATCTTTGAGTTTCTAGGCAGATACTTTACATTTTTGGCGTTTTTAAGGGTAGATCTTACATAAATTCAATCCAGCATAATTAATTCCATTTTTTCAAGGTTTGGTTGGGTACGATGATAGTTCGTTAACTTTTAGTTCACAATGTACAAACAAATTAAAAATGTAAAAATTATGGAAAGGTTAGATTAAAAGAAACTCACGTTTTAGTTTAATAAAACTTGGCAATTGGATATGTAAAATAAAAACTTTGCTAATTGATAATATGAAGTACTAAAAGTTTTGAAAGTCATCGCTAAATTGAGAGCTAATTTATGTAAGGGCAACGGAAAAATTAACTGTTGAGCTTTTGCAAGATCAACGCTTTTTAGTAACTTCACCGCCAAAAATTGAGCGTAAAATTTATATAAGATCTATGATTAGAAAAAGCAAAAAGTATATTAAGTTCCTCCAGTTAAATCTGGGAAGAATCAAGCGCTTAAGAAAAATAAGGTAATGTGGCTCAGTGGCAGCACAGACGAGAAGAACTCAGAAAGTCAGCATTCACGTATCAAAAATAGAGGTTTAAGAGTAGATGGAAGGCGAGAACAAAGCAAAGAAATGCTAAATTGATTTAAAATCTACTCTTAAATTAGTAGAAAATCAGGTGGGATAAGCGGTAGATAGCGTTGCAATGGATTGTTGCCATTGAAAATAGAACAAGCAGACTTAATTCTGGTTCTAGATTTGAGGTCCTTTCAGTCTGACTTTTCATGATCGAATTCCTTATGGTGTGGGTTTCAGACTCAGAGCAATCATACTAACTCTACGCTTAAATTAAAAACAAGCGTCACTGTTATAAAAGGAGCTAAAAACAGTTTGGGGGGTAATTGTTACAAAAATTCCTGAGCTTTTCTGGTAAAAGCGGTTTTTTCTTGAAAATCATCAGAAAGAAATTGTTGCCTCATAATAAGTTGATATCAACTGGCTTGAGTAAAGACCAGACTTCATCTCCCGAACCACTTTTTACCTCTTTGCAGCGTATATTTCTTTGTTGCTTCCACAAGAATTGCAATTTTCTTTGCAATAAACCAAATATGGTTTATTGCAAATAAGATCATAACTCAATATATCGTCGATTCTACTTATCTTTACTTTTCTAAGTTTAGTTTTTAAGGTTTGGTTGGGTTAGATGATACTTCGTTAATTTTAGTTCACAATGTACAAACAAATTGAAAATGTAAAAATTATGGAAAGGTTAGTTTAAAAGAAACTCACGTTTTAGTTTAATGAAACTTGCAATTGGATATGTAAAATAAAAACTTTGCTAATTGATAATATGAAGTACTAAAAGTTTTGAAAGTCATCGCTAAATTGAGAGCTAATTTATGTAAGGGCAACGGAAAAATTAACTGTTGAGCTTTTGCAAGATCAACGCTATACTAAATCAGCGCTGATTTATGTAACTTCACCGCTAAAAAATGAGCGTAAACTTTATATAAGATCTATGATTAGAAAAAGCAAACAAGTAATTGGGAATTTGGCATTAGTTCTGGACGAGGTGCGGCTATCATATGGAAGAGGCTTAAGGTTAGGGAAAAAGACCTCATAATTTTGGAAGTGTGACTAACGCCCAAAAAGTGAAAAACGCCCAATTTTCGTCATGGCTAATTGGACTAAGAGCAGTACACTTAAGCTAGCAGGTTTCGTTGAACCAAGTAACGTGGTAATATCCTCAAGCTGCAATAACTCTTTATTAATTGCTCTCAAACGAAGTTTGTAGCAATTATATTAGTCCTGACGGTCTTTTTTTATGCGATTTTTCGCTTGACCGATTCTTCGTCTAACGCTTTTGACTTTTTGTCCTCAAAAGCGGGATAAGCAGGTGGCGCCCAAAGGGCTTTAAGTGCTCTTAGAGCCTTTAAGCTCTGTTTCACCTCAAACTGTTTTGGAGACTTATACTTACGGTGTGAAGAGCTGTTCTTAGAGGTTGAAGACCCCCTCACCACTATTAACCCCACAACCCCCCCCACTATTGCCCTCACCCCCCCCACCGCGCTGCTGCCCCCAACCAACTGTTGCTACCCCCATCTGCACCCCCCCCCCCCCCCACCCCCGGGGCTAGCTACTGACGAACAACCGCTCGCTAAAAGCACGCAAATTTATACAAATTTTCACAAATTTTTTCCAGTTTTTTGAAAATGTTTTGTCAATTTTTTAGTTTTATCAACCCTAGATGTCAAGCAACCCACTCTATGGTTTGATAATAGGTTACTGCACAGTTTCTAGTGGTAATAGAATAGTTTTAACATTTCAATGTTGCGATTTTTTGCATTTTTTTGAAAAAAAACTTGCAAATTTTTTCAAGCTTTTTGAAAAATTTTTGTCATTTTTTGAGTTTCGTCAACCCCAGATGTCAAGCAACCCACTATATTCTTTTGATAATAGTTTACTGGGCAATTTCTAGTCGTAATAAAATGGTTTTAACATTTCAACATTGCGAATTTTTGCATTTTTTTGAAAAAAAACTTGCAAATTTTTTCAAGCTTTTTGAAAATTTTTGTCATTTTTTGAGTTTTATCAACCACAGATGTCAAACAAACCACTCTATGGTTTGATAATAGTTTATTGTGCAATTTCTAGTGGTAATAGATTGGTTTTAACATTTCAACATTGCGAATTTTTGCATTTTTTGAGAAAACTTGCAAATTTTTTCAAGCTTTTTGAAAATTTTTGCAAGTTTTTGAGTTTCATCAACCCTAGATGTCAAGCAACCCACTCTAAGGTTTGATGACAGGTTACCGCACAGTTTCTGGTGGTAAAAAATAGTTTTAACATTTCAACATTGCGAAATTTTGCATTTTTTTTGAAAAAACTTGCAAATTTTTTCAACCTTTTTGAAAATTTTTGTAATTTTTTGAGTTTTATCAACCCTAGATGTCAAGCAACCCTCTCTAAGTGTTGATGATAGGTTACCGCACAGTTTCTGGTGGTAATAGAATTGTTTTAACATTTCAACATTGCGAATTTTTGCATTTTTTTGAAAAAACTTGCAAACTTTTTCAAGCTTTTCGGAAATTTTTGTCATTTTTTGAGTTTTATCAACCCCACATGTCAAGCAACCCACTCTAAGTGTTGATGATATGTTACCGCACAGTTTCTGGTGGTAATAGAATAGTTTTAACATTTCAGCATTGCGAATTTTTGCAGTTTTTGGAAACAACCTTGCAAAGTTTTTCAAGCTTTTTGAAAATTTTTTTCATTTTTTGAGTTTTGTCAACCCCAGATGTCAAGCAACCCACTCTATGTTTTAATAAGAGTTTACTGTGCAATTTCTAGTGGTAATAAACGGTTTTAACTTTTCAACATTGCGAAATTTTGCATTTTTTTAAAAAAACTTGCAAGTTTTTTCAATCTCTTTGAAAATTTTTGTAGTTTTTTGAGTTTTATCAACCCTAGATGTCAAGCAACCCACTCTAAGTGTTGATGACAGGTTACCGCACAGTTTCTGGTGGTAATAGAATAGTTTTAACATTTCAACATTGCGAATTTTTGCGTTTTTTTTTGAAAAAAAAACTTGCAAATTTTTTCAAGCTTTTTGAAAATTTTTGTCGTTTTTTGAGTTTTATCAACCCTAGATGTCACGCAACCCACTCTAAGGTTTGATGGCAGGTTACCGCACAGTTTCTGGTGGTAATAGATTAGTTTTAACATTTCAAAATTGCGAATTTTTGCATCTCTTTTGAAAAAACTTGCAAATTTTTTCAACCTTTTTGAAAATTTTTGTCATTTTTGAGTTTTATCAACCCCAGTTGTCAAGCAACCCAATTCATGGTTTGATAATAGTTTATTGTGCAATTTTTAGTAGTAATATGTTGGTTTTAACATTTCAATAATGCGAAAGTTTGCATTTTTTTGAAAAAACTTGCAAATTTTTCCAACCTTTTTGAAAATATTTGTCATTTTTTTGAGCTTTATCAACCCCAGATGTCAAGCAACCCACTCTAAGGTTTGATGACAGGTTACCGCACAGTTTCTGGTGGTAATATGATAGTTTTAACATTTCAACATTGCGAAATTTTGCATTTTTTTGAAAAAACTTGCAAATTTTTTCAACCTTTTTGAAAATTTTTGTCATTTTCTGAGTTTTATCAACCCCAGATATCAAGCAATCCCTTGTATGGTTTGATGATAGTTTATTGTGCAGTTTCTAGTAGTAATATATCAGTTTTAACATTTCAACATTGCGAATTTTTGTATTTTTTTGAAAAAACTTGCAAATTTTTTCAAGCTTTTTGAAAATTTTTGTCATTTTTTGAGTTTTATCAACCCCACATGTCAAGCAACCCACTCTAAGGTTTGATGACAGGTTACCGCACAGTTTCTGGTGGTAATATGATAGTTTTAACATTTCAACATTGCGAAATTTTGCATTTTTTTGAAAAAACTTGCAAATTTTTTCAACCTTTTTGAAAATTTTTGTCATTTTCTGAGTTTTATCAACCCCAGATATCAAGCAATCCCTTGTATGGTTTGATGATAGTTTATTGTGCAGTTTCTAGTAGTAATATATCAGTTTTAACATTTCAACATTGCGAATTTTTGTATTTTTTTGAAAAAACTTGCAAATTTTTTCAAGCTTTTTGAAAATTTTTTGTCATTTTTCGAGTTTTGTCAACCCCAGATGTCAAGCAACCCACTCTATGTTTTAATAAGAGTTTACTGTGCAATTTCTAGTGGTAATAAACGGTTTTAACTTTTCAACATTGCGAAATTTTGCATTTTTTTTAAAAAAACTTGCAAGTTTTTTCAATCTCTTTGAAAATTTTTGTAGTTTTTTGAGTTTTATCAACCCTAGATGTCAAGCAACCCACTCTAAGTGTTGATGACAGGTTACCGCACAGTTTCTGGTGGTAATAGAATAGTTTTAACATTTCAACATTGCGAATTTTTGCGTTTTTTTTTGAAAAAAAAACTTGCAAATTTTTTCAAGCTTTTTGAAAATTTTTGTCGTTTTTTGAGTTTTATCAACCCTAGATGTCACGCAACCCACTCTAAGGTTTGATGGCAGGTTACCGCACAGTTTCTGGTGGTAATAGATTAGTTTTAACATTTCAAAATTGCGAATTTTTGCATCTCTTTTGAAAAAACTTGCAAATTTTTTCAACCTTTTTGAAAATTTTTGTCATTTTTTGAGTTTTATCAACCCCAGTTGTCAAGCAACCCAATTCATGGTTTGATAATAGTTTATTGTGCAATTTTTAGTAGTAATATGTTGGTTTTAACATTTCAATAATGCGAAAGTTTGCATTTTTTTGAAAAAACTTGCAAATTTTTCCAACCTTTTTGAAAATATTTGTCATTTTTTTGAGCTTTATCAACCCCAGATGTCAAGCAACCCACTCTAAGGTTTGATGACAGGTTACCGCACAGTTTCTGGTGGTAATATGATAGTTTTAACATTTCAACATTGCGAAATTTTGCATTTTTTTGAAAAAACTTGCAAATTTTTTCAACCTTTTTGAAAATTTTTGTCATTTTCTGAGTTTTATCAACCCCAGATATCAAGCAATCCCTTGTATGGTTTGATGATAGTTTATTGTGCAGTTTCTAGTAGTAATATATCAGTTTTAACATTTCAACATTGCGAATTTTTGTATTTTTTTGAAAAAACTTGCAAATTTTTTCAAGCTTTTTGAAAATTTTTGTCATTTTTTGAGTTTTATCAACCCCACATGTCAAGCAACCCACTCTAAGTGTTGATGATAGGTTACCGCACAGTATCTGGTGGTAATAGAATAGTTTTAACATTTCAACATTGCGAATTTCTGCATTTTTTTTGAAAAAAAAACTTGCAAATTTTTTCAAGCTTTTTGAAAATTTTTGTCATTTTTTGAGTTTTGTCAACCCCAGATGTCAAGCAACCCACTCTATGTTTTGATAATAATTTATTTTGCAATTTATAGTGGTAATAGATTGGTTTTAACATTTCAACAATGCGAATTATTGCATTTTTTTGCAAAAACTTGCAAATTTTTGGCTTTTTGAAAATTTTTGTCATTTTTTGAGTTTTGTCAACCCCAGATGTCAAGCAACCCACTCTATGTTTTGATAATAGTTTACTGTGCAGTTTCTAGTGGTAAAAGAAGTGTTTTAACATTTCAACATTGCGAATTTTTGCATTTTAAAAAAAAAAAACTTGTAAATTTTTTCAAGGTTTTTGAAAACTTTGTCGTTTTTCGAGTTTTATCAGCCCTAGATGTCAAGCAACCCACTCTAAGGTTTGATGACAGGTTACCGCACAGTTTCTGGTGGTAATAGAATAGTTTTAACATTTCAACATTGCAAACTTTGGCAATTTTTTGAAAAAAAACTTGCAAACTTTTTCAAGCTTTTCGGAAACTTTTGTCATTTTTTGAGTTTTATCAACCCCACATGTCAAGCAACCCACTCTAAGTGTTGATGATAGGTTACCGCACAGTATCTGGTGGTAATAGAATAGTTTTAACATTTCAACATTGCGAATTTTTGCATTTTTCTTAAAAAAACTTGCAAATTTTTTCAACCTTTTTGAAAATTTTTGTCATTTTTTGAGTTTTATCAACCCCAGATGTCAAGCAACCCACTTCATGGTTTGATAATAGTTTATTGTGCAGTTTCTAGTGGTAATAGAAGTGTTTTAACATTTCAACATTGCGAATTTTTGCATTTTAAAAAAAAAAACTTGCAAATTTTTCAAGGTTTTTGGAAATTTTTGTCGTTTTTTGAGTTTTATCAACCCTAGATGTCACGCAACCCACTCTAAGGTTTGATGACAGGTTACCGCACAGTTTCTGGTGGTAATAGAATAGTTTTAACATTTTAAAATTGCGAATTTTTGAATCTCTTTTGAATAAACTTGCAAAATTTCTCAACCTTTTTGAAAATTTTTGTCATTTTTTGAGTTTTCTCAACCCCAGATGTCAAGCAACCCACTTCATGGTTTGATAATAGTTTATTGTGCAGTTTCTAGTGGTAATAGAAGTGTTTTAACATTTCAACATTGCGAATTTTTGCATTTTAAAAAAAAAAACTTGCAAATTTTTCAAGGTTTTTGGAAATTTTTGTCGTTTTTTGAGTTTTATCAACCCTAGATGTCACGCAACCCACTCTAAGGTTTGATGACAGGTTACCGCACAGTTTCTGGTGGTAATAGAATAGTTTTAACATTTTAAAATTGCAAATTTTTGAATCTCTTTTGAAAAAACTTGCAAAATTTCTCAACCTTTTTGAAAATTTTTGTCATTTTTTGAGTTTTCTCAACCCCAGATGTCAAGCAACCCACTTCATGGTTTGATAATAGTTTATTGTGCACTTTTTAGTAGTAATATATTGGTTTTAACATTTCAACATTGCGAAATTTTGCATTTTTTTGAAAAAACTTGCAAATTTTTTCAACTTTTTTGAAAATATTTGTCATTTTTTGAGTTTTATCAACCCCAGATGTCAAGCAACCCACTCTAAGGTTTGATGACAGGTTACCGCACAGTTTCTGGTGGTAATAGAATAGTTTTAACATTTCAACATTGCAAAATTTTGCATTTTTCTGAAAAAACTTGCAAATTTTGTCAACCTTTTTGAAAATTTTTGTCATTTTTTGAGTTTTATCAACCCCAGATGTCAAGCAACCCCTTGTATGGTTTGATAATAGTTTATTGTGCAGTTTCTAGTAGTAATATATCGGTTTTAACATTTCAACATTGCAAATTTTTGCATTTTTTTGAAAAAAAAACTTGCAAATTTTTTCAAGCTTTTTGAAAATTTTTGTCATTTTTTGAGTTTTGTCAACCCCAGATGTCAAGCAACCCACTCTATGTTTTGATAATAGTTTACTGTGCAGTTTCTAGTGGTAATAGAAGTGTTTTAACACTTCAACATTGCGAATTTTTGCATGTTTTAAATAAAAACTTGCAATTTTTTTCAAGGTTTTTGAAATTTTGTCGTTTTTCGAGTTTTTTCAACCCTAGATGTCAAGCAACCCACTCTAAGGTTTGATGACAGGTTACCGCACAGTTTTTGGTGGTAATAGAATAGTTTTAACATTCCAACATTGCGAATTTTTGCATTTTTTTTGAAAAAAAAAACTTGCAAATTTTTTCAAGCTTATTGAAAATTTTTGTCATTTTTTGAGTTTTGTCAATCCCAGATGTCAAGCAACCCACTCTTTGTTTTGATAATAGTTTATTGTGCAGTTTCTAGTGGTAATAGAAGTGTTTTAACATTTCAACATTGCAAATTTTTGCATTTTAAAAAAAAACTTGCAAATTTTTTTAAGGTTTTTGAAAATTTTGTCGTTTTTCGAGTTTTATCAACCCTAGATGTCAAGCAACCCACTCTAAGGTTTGATGACAGGTTACCGCACAGTTTCTGGTGGTAATAGAATAGTTTTAACTTTTCAACATTGCGAACTTTTGCAATTTTTTTGAAAAAAAAACTTGCAAACTTTTTCAAGCTTTTCGGAAATTTTGTCATTTTTTGAGTTTTATCAACCCCACATGTCAAGCAACCCACTCTAATTGTTGATGATATGTTACCGCACAGTATCTGGTGGTAATAGAATAGTTTTAACATTTCAACATTGCGAATATTTGCATTTTTTTTGAAAAAAAAACTTGCAAATTTTTTCAAGCTTTTTGAAAATTTTTGTCATTTTTTGAGTTTTGTCAACCCCAGATGTCAAGCAACCCACTCTATGTTTTGATAATAGTTTACTGTGCAGTTTCTAGTGGTAATAGAAGTGTTTTAACACTTCAACATTGCGAATTTTTGCATGTTTTAAATAAAAACTTGCAATTTTTTTCAAGGTTTTTGAAATTTTGTCGTTTTTCGAGTTTTTTCAACCCTAGATGTCAAGCAACCCACTCTAAGGTTTGATGACAGGTTACCGCACAGTTTTTGGTGGTAATAGAATAGTTTTAACATTTCAACATTGCGAATTTTTGCATTTTTTTGAAAAAAAACTTGCAAATTTTTTCAAGCTTTTTGAAAATGTTTGTCATTTTTTTGAGTTTTTTCAACCCTAGATGTCAAGCAACCCACTCTAAGGTTTGATGACAGGTTACCGCACAGTTTTTGGTGGTAATAGAATAGTTTTAACATTTCAACATTGCGAATTTTTGCATTTTTTTGAAAAAAACTTGCAAATTTTTTCAAGGTTTTTGAAAACTTTGTCGTTTTTCGAGTTTTATCAACCCTAGATGTCAAGCAACCCACTCTAAGGTTTGATGGCAGGTTACCGCACAGTTTCTGGTGGTAATAGAATAGTTTTAACATTTCAACATTGCGAATTTTTGCATCTCTTTTGAAAAAACTTGCAAATTTTTTCAACCTTTTTGAAAATTTGTGTCATTTTTTGAGTTTTATCAACCCCAGATGTCAAGCAACCCACTTCATGGTTTGATAATAGTTTATTGTGCAATTTTTAGTAGTGATATATTGGTTTTAACATTTCAACATTGCGAAATTTTGCATTTTTTTGAAAAAACTTGCAAATTTTTTCAACCTTTTTGAAAAAATTTGTCATTTTTTGAAATTTATCAACCCCAGATGTCAAGCAACCCACTCCAAGGTTTGATGCCAGGTTACCGCACAGTTTTTGGTGGTAATAGAATAGTTTTAACATTTCAACATTGCGAAATTTTGCATTTTTTTGAAAAAAAACTTGCAAATTTTTTCAATCTTTTTGAAAATGTTTGTCATTTTTTGAGTTTTATCAACCCCAGATGTCAAGCAACCCCTTGTATGGTTTGATAATAGTTTATTGTGCAGTTTCTAGTAGTAAAATATCGGTTTTAACATTTCAACTTTGCGAATTTTTGCATTTTTTTGAAAAAACTTGCAAATTTTTTCAAGCTTTTTGAAAATTTTTGTCATTTTTCGAGTTTTGTCAACCCCAGATGTCAAGCAACCCACTCTATGTTTTGATAATAGTTTACTGGGCAATTTCTAGTCGTAATAAAATGGTTTTAACATTTCAACATTGCGAATTTTTGCATTTTTTTGAAAAAAAACTTGCAAATTTTTTCAAGCTTTTTGAAAATTTTTGTCATTTTTTGAGTTTTATCAACCACAGATGTCAAACAACCCACTCTATGGTTTGATAATAGTTTATTGTGCTATTTTTAGTAGTAATATATTGGTTTTAACATCTCAACATTGCGAATTTTTGCATCTCTTTTGAAAAAACTTGCAAATTTTTTCAACCTTTTTGAAAATTTTTGTCATTTTTTGAGTTTTATCAACCCCAGATGTCAAGCAACCCACTTCATGGTTTGATAATAGTTTATTGTGCAATTTTTAGTAGTAATATATTGGTTTTAACATTTCAACATTGCGAAATTTTGCATTTTTTTGAAAAAACTTGCAAATTTTTTCAACCTTTTTGAAAATATTTGTCATTTTTTGAAATTTATCAACCCCAGATGTCAAGCAACCCACTCCAAGGTTTGATGCCAGGTTACCGCACAGTTTCTGGTGGTAATAGAATAGTTTTAACATTTCAACATTGCGAAATTTTGCATTTTTTTGAAAAAAAACTTGCAAATTTTTTCAATCTTTTTGAAAATTTTTGTCATTTTTTGAGTTTTATCAACCCCAGATGTCAAGCAACCCCTTGTATGGTTTGATAATAGTTTATTGTGCAGTTTCTAGTAGTAAAATATTGGTTTTAACATTTCAACTTTGCGAATTTTTGCATTTTTTTGAAAAAACTTGCAAATTTTTTCAAGCTTTTTGAAAATTTTTGTCATTTTTCGAGTTTTGTCAACCCCAGATGTCAAGCAACCCACTCTATGTTTTGATAATAATTTATTTTGCAATTTATAGTGGTAATAAAATGGTTTTAACATTTCAACATTGCGAAACTTTGCAATTTTTTGAAAAAAAACTTGCAAACTTTTTCAAGCTTTTCGGAAATTTTTGTCATTTTTTGAGTTTTATCAACCCCACATGTCAAGCAACCCACTCTAAGTGTTGATGATAGGTTACCGCACAGTATCTGGTGGTAATAGAATAGTTTTAACATTTCAACATTGCGAATTTTTGCATTTTTTTGAAAAAAAACTTGCAAATTTTTTCAAGCCTTTTGAAAATTTTTGTCATTTTTTGAGTTTTGTCAACCCCAGATGTCAAGCAACCCACTCTATGTTTTGATAAAAGTTTACTGTGCAGTTTCTAGTGGTAATAGATGTGTTTTAACACTTCAACATTGCGAATTTTTGCATTTTTTAAATAAAAACTTGCAAATTTTTTCAAGCTTTTTGAAAATGTTTGTCATTTTTTTGAGTTTTTTCAACCCTAGATGTCAAGCAACCCACTCTAAGGTTTGATGACAGGTTACCGCACAGTTTTTGGTGGTAATAGAATAGTTTTAACATTTCAACATTGCGAATTTTTGCATTTTTTTGAAAAAAACTTGCAAATTTTTTCAAGGTTTTTGAAAACTTTGTCGTTTTTCGAGTTTTACCAAACCTAGATGTCAAGCAACCCACTCTAAGGTTTGATGGCAGGTTACCGCACAGTTTCTGGTGGTAATAGAATAGTTTTAACATTTCAACATTGCGAATTTTTGCATCTCTTTTGAAAAAACTTGCAAATTTTTTCAACCTTTTTGAAAATTTTTGTCATTTTTTGAGTTTTATCAACCCCAGATGTCAAGCAACCCACTTCATGGTTTGATATTAGTTTATTGTGCAATTTTTAGTAGTAATATATTGGTTTTAACATTTCAACATTGCGAAATTTTGCATTTTTTTGAAAAAACTTGCAAATTTTTTCAACCTTTTTGAAAATATTTGTCATTTTTTGAAATTTATCAACCCCAGATGTCAAGCAACCCACTCTAAGGTTTGATGCCAGGTTACCGCACAGTTTCTGGTGGTAATAGAATAGTTTTAACATTTCAACATTGCGAAATTTTGCATTTTTTTGAAAAAAACTTGCAAATTTTTTCAATCTTTTTGAAAATTTTTGTCATTTTTTGAGTTTTATCAACCCCAGATGCCAAGCAACCCCTTGTATGGTTTGATAATAGTTTATTGTGCAGTTTCTAGTAGTAAAATATTGGTTTTAACATTTCAACTTTGCCAATTTTTGCATTTTTTTGAAAAAACTTGCAAATTTTTTCAAGCTTTTTGAAAATTTTTGTCGTTTTTTGAGTTTTGTCAACCCCAGATGTCAAGCAACCCACTCTATGTTTTGATAATAGTTTACTGTGCAGTTTCTAGTGGTAATAGAAGTGTTTTAACATTTCAACATTGCGAATTTTTGCATTTAAAAAAAAAAAACTTGCAAATTTTTTCAAGGTTTTCGAAAACTTTGTCGTTTTTCGAGTTTTATCAACCCTAGATGTCAAGCAACCCACTCTAAGGTTTGATGACAGGTTACCGCACAGTTTCTGGTGGTAATAGAATAGTTTTAACATTTCAACATTGCAAATTTTTGCATTTTTTTGAAAAAAAACTTGCAAATTTTTTCAAGCCTTTTGAAAATTTTTGTCATTTTTTGAGTTTTGTCAACCCCAGATGTCAAGCAACCCACTCTATGTTTTGATAAAAGTTTACTGTGCAGTTTCTAGTGGTAATAGATGTGTTTTAACACTTCAACATTGCGAATTTTTGCATTTTTTAAATAAAAACTTGCAAATTTTTTCAAGGGTTTTGAAAGTTTTGTCGTTTTTCGAGTTTTTTCAACCCTAGATGTCAAGCAACCCACTCTAAGGTTTCATGACAGGTGACCGCACAGTTTTTGGTGGTAATAGAATAGTTTTAATATTTCAACATTGCGAATTTTTGCATTTTTTTGAAAAGAAACTTTCAAATTTTTTCAAGCTTTTTGAAAATTTTTGTCATTTTTTTGAGTTTTTTCAACCCTAGATGTCAAGCAACCCATTCTAAGGTTTGATGACAGGTTACCGCACAGTTTTTGGTGGTATTAGAATAGTTTTAACATTTCAACATTGCGAATTTTTGCATTTTTTTGAAAAAAAACTTGCAAATTTTTTCAAGCTTTTTGAAAATTTTTGTCATTTTTTGAGTTTTGTCAACCCCAGATGTCAAGCAACCCACTCTATGTTTTGATAATAATTTATTTTGCAATTTATAGTGGTAATAAAATGGTTTTAACATTTCAACAATGCGAAACTTTGCATTTTTTCAAAAAACCTGCAATTTTTTTCAAGCTTTTTGAAAATTTTTGTCAATTTTTGAGTTTTGTCAACCCCAGATGTCAAGCAACCCACTCTATGTTTTGATAATAGTTTACTGAGCAGTTTCTAGTGGTAATAGAAGTGTTTTAACATTTCAACATTGCGAAATTTTGCATTTTTTAAAAAAAAACTTGCAAATTTTTTCAAGGTTTTTGAAAACTTTGTCGTTTTTTGAGTTTTATCAACCCTAGATGTCAAGCAACCCACTCTAAGGTTTGATGACAGGTTACCGCACAGTTTCTGGTGGTGATAGAATAGTTTTAACATTTCAACATTGCGAACTTTTGCAATTTTTTGAAAAAAAACTTGCAAATTTTTTCAAGCTTTTCGAAAATTATGTCATTTCTTGAGTTTTATCAACCCCAGATGTCAATCAACCCACTCTATGGTTTGATAATAGTTTTTTGTGCAATTTCTAGTGGTAATAAAATGGTTTTAACATTTCAACATTGCGAAATTTTGCATTTTTTTCAAAAAACTTGCAAATTTTTTCAACCTTTCTGAAAATTTTTGTCATTTTTTGAGTTTTTTCAACCCTAGATGTCAAGCAACCCACTCTAAGGTTTGATGACAGGTTCCGCACAGTTTTTGGTGGTAATAGAATAGTTTTAACATTTCAACATTGCGAATTTTTGCCTTTTTTTGAAAAAAAAACTTGCAAATTTTTCAAGCTTTTCGAAAATTTTTGTCATTTTTTGAGTTTTGTCAACCCCAGATGTCAAGCAACCCACTCTATGTTTTGATAATAGTTTACTGTGTAATTTCTAGTGGTAATATAAAGGTTTTAACATTTCAACATTGCTAAATTTTGCATTTTTTTGAAAAAACTTGCAAGTTTTTTCAACCTTTTTGAAAATTATTGTCATTTTTTGAGTTTTATCAAACCCAGATGTCAAGCAACCAACTCTATGTTTTGATAATAGTTTACTGTGTAATTTCTAGTGGTAATAAAATGGTTTTAACATTTCAACATTGCTAAATTTTGCATTTTTTTGAATAAACTTGCAAGTTTTTCAAACCTTTTTGAAAATGATTGTCATTTTTTGAGTTTTATCAACCCCAGATGTCAATCAACCCACTCTATGGTTTGATAATAGTTTTTTGTGCAATTTATAGTGGTAATAAAATGGTTTTAACATTTCAACATTGCGAAATTTTGCATTTTTTTCAAAAAACTTGCAAATTTTTTCAACCTTTTTGAAAATTTTTGTCATTTTTTGAGTTTTTTCAACCCTAGATGTCAAGCAACCCACTCTAAAGTTTGATGACAGGTTACCGCACAGTTTTTGGTGGTAATAGAATAGTTTTAACATTTCAACATTGCGAATTTTTGCCTTTTTTTTGAAAGAAAACTTGCAAATTTTTCAATCTTTTCGAAAATTTTTGTCATTTTTTGAGTTTTGTCAACCCCAGATGTCAAGCAACCCACTCTATGTTTTGATAATAGTTTACTGTGTAATTTCTAGTGGTAATATAATGGTTTTAACATTTCAACATTGCTAAATTTTGCATTTTTTTGAAAAAAACTTGCAAGTTTTTTCAACCTTTTTGAAAATTATTTTCATTTTTTGAGTTTTATCAAACCCAGATGTCAAGCAACCCACTCTATGGTTTGATAATAGTTAATTGTGCAATTTCCAGTAGTAATAGATTGGTTTTAACATTTCAACAATGCGAATTATTGCATTTTTTTGAAAAAAACTTGCAAATTTTTTGCTTTTTGAAAATTTTTGTCATTTTTTGAGTTTTGTCAACCCCAGATGTCAAGCAACCCACTCTATGTTTTGATAATAGTTTACTGTGAAGTTTCTAGTGGTAATAGAAGTGTTTTAACATTTCAACATTGCAATTTTTTGCATTTATAAAAAAAAAACTTGCAAATTTTTTCAACTTTTTTGAATATTTTTTTTTTGAGTTTTTTCAACCCTAGATGTCAAGCAACCCACTCTAAGATTTGATGACAGGTTACCACAAAGTTATTGGTGGTAATAGAACAGTTTTAACATTTCAACATTGCGAATTTTTGCATTTTTTTGAAAAAAACTTGCAAATTTTTTCAAGCTTTTTGAAAATGTTTGTCATTTTTTGAGTTTTGTCAACCCCAGATGTCAAGCAACCCACTCTATGTTTTGATAATAGTTTACTGTGTAATTTCTAGTGGTAATAAAATGGTTTTAACATTTCAACATTGCTAAATTTTGCATTTTTTTGAATAAACTTGCAAGTTTTTTAAACCTTTTTGAAAATGATTGTCATTTTTTGAGTTTTATCAAACCCAGATGTCAAGCAACCCACTCTAGGGTTTGATAATAGTTAATTGTGCAATTTCCAGTAGTAATAGATTGGTTTTAACATTTCAACAATGCGAATTATTGCATTTTTTTGAAAAAACTTGCAAGTTTTTCAAGCTTTTTGAAAATTTTTGTGATTTTTTGAGTTTTATTAACCCTAGATGTCAAGCAACCCACTCTAAGGTTTGATGACAGGTTACCGCACAGTTTCTGGTGGTAATAGAATAGTTTTAACTTTTCAACATTGCGAATTTTGGCATTTTTTTGAAAAAAAACTTGCAAATTTTTTCAAGATCTTTGAAAATTTTTGTCATTTTTTGAGTTTTGTCAACCCCAGATGTCAAGCAACCCACTCTATGGTTTGATAATAGTTTATTGTGCAATTTCTAGTGGTAATAAAATGGTTTTAACATTTCAACATTGCGAAATTTTGCTTTTTTTTCAAAAACTTGCAAATTTTTTCAACCTTTTTGAAAATTTTTGTCATTTTTTGAGTTTTTTCAACCCTAGATGTCAAGCAACCCACTCGAAGGTTTGATGACAGGTTACCGCACAGTTTTTGGTGGTAATAGAATAGTTTTAACATTTCAACATTGCGAATTTTGGCATTTTTTTGAAAAAAAACTTGCAAATTTTTTCAAGATTTTTGAAAATTTTTGTCATTTTTTGAGTTTTGTCAACCCCATATGTCAAGCAACCCACTCTATGGTTTGATAATAGTTTATTGTGCAATTTCTAGTGGTAATAAAATGGTTTTAACATTTCAAAATTGCGAAATTTTGCTTTTTTTTCAAAAAACTTGCAAATTTTTTCAACCTTTTTGAAAATTTTTGTCATTTTTTGAGTTTTTTCAACCCTAGATGTCAAGCAACCCACTCTAAGGTTTGATGACAGGTTACCGCACAGTTTTTGGTGGTAATAGAATAGTTTTAACATTTCAACATTGCGAATTTTGGCATTTTTTTGAAAAAAAACTTGCAAATTTTTTCAAGATTCTTGAAAATTTTTGTCATTTTTTGAGTTTTGTCAACCCCATATGTCAAGCAACCCACTCTATGGTTTGATGATAGTTTATTGTGCAATTTCTAGTGGTAATAAAATGGTTTTAACATTTCAAAATTGCGAAATTTTGCTTTTTTTTCAAAAAACTTGCAAATTTTTTCAACCTTTTTGAAAATTTTTATCATTTTTTGAGTTTTTCAACCCTAGATGTCAAGCAACCCACTCTAAGGTTTGATGACAGGTTACCGCACAGTTTTTGGTGGTAATAGAATAGTTTTAACATTTCAACATTGCGAATTTTGGCATTTTTTTGAAAAAAAACGTGCAAATTTTTTCAAGATTTTTGAAAATTTTTGTCATTTTTTGAGTTTTGTCAACCCCATATGTCAAGCAACCCACTCTATGGTTTGATGGTTTGATAATAGTTTATTGTGCAATTTCTAGTGGTAATAAAATGGTTTTAACATTTCAAAATTGCGAAATTTTGCTTTTTTTTCAAAAAACTTGCAAATTTTTTCAACCTTTTTGAAAATTTTTGTCATTTTTTGAGTTTTTTCAACCCTAGATGTCAAGCAACCCACTCTAAGGTTTGATGACAGGTTACCGCACAGTTTTTGGTGGTAATAGAATAGTTTTAACATTTCAACATTGCGAATTTTGGCATTTTTTTGAAAAAAAACGTGCAAATTTTTTCAAGATTTTTGAAAATTTTTGTCATTTTTTGAGTTTTGTCAACCCCATATGTCAAGCAACCCACTCTATGGTTTGATAATAGTTTATTGTGCAATTTCTAGTGGTAATAAAATGGTTTTAACATTTCAAAATTGCGAAATTTTGCTTTTTTTTCAAAAAACTTGCAAATTTTTTCAACCTTTTTGAAAATTTTTGTCATTTTTTGAGTTTTTTCAACCCTAGATGTCAAGCAACCCACTCTAAGGTTTGATGACAGGTTACCGCACAGTTTTTGGTGGTAATAGAATAGTTTTAACATTTCAACATTGCGAATTTTGGCATTTTTTTGAAAAAAAACTTGCAAATTTTTTCAAGATTCTTGAAAATTTTTGTCATTTTTTGAGTTTTGTCAACCCCATATGTCAAGCAACCCACTCTATGGTTTGATGATAGTTTATTGTGCAATTTCTAGTGGTAATAAAATGGTTTTAACATTTCAAAATTGCGAAATTTTGCTTTTTTTTCAAAAAACTTGCAAATTTTTTCAACCTTTTTGAAAATTTTTATCATTTTTTGAGTTTTTCAACCCTAGATGTCAAGCAACCCACTCTAAGGTTTGATGACAGGTTACCGCACAGTTTTTGGTGGTAATAGAATAGTTTTAACATTTCAACATTGCGAATTTTGGCATTTTTTTGAAAAAAAACGTGCAAATTTTTTCAAGATTTTTGAAAATTTTTGTCATTTTTTGAGTTTTGTCAACCCCATATGTCAAGCAACCCACTCTATGGTTTGATAATAGTTTATTGTGCAATTTCTAGTGGTAATAAAATGGTTTTAACATTTCAAAATTGCGAAATTTTGCTTTTTTTTCAAAAAACTTGCAAATTTTTTCAACCTTTTTGAAAATTTTTGTCATTTTTTAAGTTTTGTCAACCCCATATGTCAAGCAACCCACTCTATGGTTTGATAATAGTTTATTGTGCAATTTCTAGTGGTAATAAAATGGTTTTAACATTTCAAAATTGCTAAATTTTGCATTTTTTTGAAAAAAACTTGCAAGTTTTTTCAACCTTTTTGAAAATTATTTTCATTTTTTGAGTTTTATCAACCCCAGATGTCAAGCAACCCACTCTATGTTTTGATGATAGTTTATTGTGCAATTTCTAGTGGTAATAAAATGGTTTTAACATTTCAAAATTGCGAAATTTTGCTTTTTTTTCAAAAAACTTGCAAATTTTTTCAACCTTTTTGAAAATTTTTATCATTTTTTGAGTTTTTCAACCCTAGATGTCAAGCAACCCACTCTAAGGTTTGATGACAGGTTACCGCACAGTTTTTGGTGGTAATAGAATAGTTTTAACATTTCAACATTGCGAATTTTGGCATTTTTTTGAAAAAAAAACGTGCAAATTTTTTCAAGATTTTTGAAAATTTTTGTCATTTTTTGAGTTTTGTCAACCCCATATGTCAAGCAACCCACTCTATGGTTTGATAATAGTTTATTGTGCAATTTCTAGTGGTAATAAAATGGTTTTAACATTTCAAAATTGCTAAATTTTGCATTTTTTTGAAAAAAACTTGCAAGTTTTTTCAACCTTTTTGAAAATTATTTTCATTTTTTGAGTTTTATCAACCCCAGATGTCAAGCAACCCACTCTATGTTTTGATGATAGTTTATTGTGCAATTTCTAGTGGTAATAAAATGGTTTTAACATTTCAAAATTGCGAAATTTTGCTTTTTTTTCAAAAAACTTGCAAATTTTTTCAACCTTTTTGAAAATTTTTATCATTTTTTGAGTTTTTCAACCCTAGATGGCAAGCAACCCACTCTAAGGTTTGATGACAGGTTACCGCACAGTTTTTGGTGGTAATAGAATAGTTTTAACATTTCAACATTGCGAATTTTGGCATTTTTTTGAAAAAAAACGTGCAAATTTTTTCAAGATTTTTGAAAATTTTTGTCATTTTTTGAGTTTTGTCAACCCCATATGTCAAGCAACCCACTCTATGGTTTGATAATAGTTTATTGTGCAATTTCTAGTGGTAATAAAATGGTTTTAACATTTCAAAATTGCGAAATTTTGCTTTTTTTTTCAAAAAACTTGCAAATTTTTTCAACCTTTTTGAAAATTTTTGTCATTTTTTAAGTTTTGTCAACCCCAGATGTCAAGCAACCCACTCTATGTTTTGATGATAGTTTACTGTGCAGTTTCTAGTGGTAATAGGAGTGTTTTAACATTTCAACATTGCGAATTTTTGCATTTTTTAAAAAAAACTTGCAAATTTTTCTCAAGGTTTTTGAAAACTTTGTCGTTTTTCGAGTTTTATCAACCCTAGATGTCAAGCAACCCACTCTAAGGTTTGATGACAGGTTACCGCACAGTTTTTGGTGGTAATAGAATAGTTTTAACATTTCAACATTGCGAATTTTGGCATTTTTTTGAAAAAGAACTTGCAAATTTTTTCAAGATTTTTGAAAATTTTTGTCATTTTTTGAGTTTTGTCAACCCCATATGTCAAGCAACCCACTCTATGGTTTGATAATTGTTTATTGTGCAATTTCTAGTGGTAATAAAATGGTTTTAACATTTCAAAATTGCGAAATTTTGCTTTTTTTTCAAAAAACTTGCAAATTTTTTGAACCTTTTTGAAAATTTTTGTCATTTTTTAAGTTTTGTCAATCCCAGATGTCAAGCAACCCACTCTATGTTTTGATGATAGTTTACTGTGCAGTTTCTAGTGGTAATAGGAGTGTTTTAACATTTCAACATTGCGAATTTTTGCATTTTTTAAAAAAAACTTGCAAATTTTTCTCAAGGTTTTTGAAAACTTTGTCGTTTTTCGAGTTTTATCAACCCTAGATGTCAAGCAACCCACTCTAAGGTTTGATGACAGGTTACCGCACAGTTTCTGGTGGTAATAGAATAGTTTTAACATTTCAACATTGCGAATTTTGGCATTTTTTTGAAAAAAAACTTGCAAATTTTTTCAAGATTTTTGAAAATTTTTGTCATTTTTTGAGTTTTGTCAACCCCAGATGTCAAGCAACCCACTCTATGGTTTGATAATAGTTTATTGTGCAATTTCTAGTGGTAGTAAAATGGTTTTAACATTTCAACATTGCGAAATTTTGCTTTTTTTTCAAAAAACTTGCAAACTTTTTCAACCTTTTTGAAAATTTTTGTCATTTTTTTGAGTTTTTTCAACCCTAGATGTCAAGCAACCCACTCTAAGGTTTGATGACAGGTTACCGCACAGTTTTTGGTGGTAATAGAATAGTTTTAACATTTCGACATTGCGAATTTTGGCATTTTTTTGAAAAAAAACTTGCAAATTTTTTCAAGATTTTGGAAAATTTTTGTCATTTTTTGAGTTTTGTCAACCCCATATGTCAAGCAACCCACTCTATGGTTTGATAATAGTTTATTGTGCAATTTCTAGTGGTAATAAAATGGTTTTAACATTTCAAAATTGCGAAATTTTGCTTTTTTTTTCAAAAAACTTGCAAATTTTTTCAACCTTTTTGAAAATTTTTGTCATTTTTTGAGTTTTTTCAACCCTAGATGTCAAGCAACCCACTCTAAGGTTTGATGACAGGTTACCGCACAGTTTTTGGTGGTAATAGAATAGTTTTAACATTTCAACATTGCGAATTTTGGCATTTTTTTGAAAAAAAAACTTGCAAATTTTTTCAAGATTTTTGAAAATTTTTGTCATTTTTTGAGTTTTATCAAACCCAGATGTCAAGCAACCCACTTAATGTTTTGATAATATTTTACTGTGTAATTTCTAGTGGTAATAAAATTGTTTTAACATTTCAACATTGCTAAATTTTGCATTTTTTTGAAAAAACTTGCAAGTTTTTTCAACCTTTTTGAAAATGATTGTCATTTTTTGAGTTTTATCAAACCCAGATGTCAAGCAACCCACTCTATGGTTTGATAATAGTTAATTGTGCAATTTCCAGTAGTAATAGATTGGTTTTAACATTTCAACATTGCGAATTATTGCATTTTTTTGAAAAAACTTGCAAGTTTTTTCAAGCATTTTGAAAATTTTTGTGATTTTTTGAGTTTTATCAACCCTAGATTTCAAGCAACCCACTCTAAGGTTTGATGATAAGTTACCGCACAGTTTTTGGTGGTAATAGAAACGTTTTAACATTTCAACATTGCGAATTTTTGCATTTTTTTTAAAGAAAAACTTGCAAATTTTTTCAAGCTTCTTAAAAAATTTTGTCATATTTTGAGTTTTGTCAACCCCAGATGTCAAGCAACCCACTCTATGTTTTGATTAAGTTTACTGTGAAGTTTCTAGTGGTAATAGAAGTGTTTTAACATTTCAACATTGCAAAATTTTGCATTTTTAAAAAAAAAACTTGCAAATTTTTTCAACCTTTTCGAAAATTTTTGTCATTTTTTTGAGTTTTTTCAACCCTAGATGTCAAGAGACCCACTCTAAGATTTGATGACAGGTTACCGCAAAGTTTTAGGTGGTAATAGAATAGTTTTAACATTTCAACATTGCGAATTTTGGCATTTTTTTGAAGAAAAAACTTGCAAATTTTTTCAAGATTTTTGAAAATTTTTGTCATTTTTTGAGTTTTGTCAACCCCAGATGTCAAGCAACCCACTCTATGTTTTGATAATATTTTATTGTGTAATTTCTAGTGGTAATAAAATTGTTTTAACATTTCAACATTGCTAAATTTTGCATTTTTTTTTGAAAAAACTTGCAAGTTTTTTCAACCTTTTTGAAAATGATTGTCATTTTTTGAGTTTTATCAAACCCAGATGTCAAGCAACCCAATCTATGGTTTGATAACAGTTAATTGTGCAATTTCCAGTAGTAATAGATTGGTTTTAACATTTCAACATTGCGAATTATTGCATTTTTTTGAAAAAACTTGCAAGTTTTTTCAAGCATTTTGAAAATTTTTGTGATTTTTTGAGTTTTATCAACCCTAGATGTCAAGCAACCCACTCTAAGGTTTGCTGATAAGTTACCGCACAGTTTTTGGTGGTAATAGAAACGTTTTAACATTTCAACATTGCGAATTTTTGCATTTTTTTTAAAGAAAAACTTGCAAATTTTTTCAAGCTTCTTAAAAAATTTTGTCATATTTTGAGTTTTGTCAACCCCAGATTTCAAGCAACCCACTCTATGTTTTGATTAAGTTTACTGTGAGGTTTCTAGTGGTAATAGAAGTGTTTTAACATTTCAACATTGCAAATTTTTGCATTTAAAAAAAAAAACTTGCAAATTTTTTCAAGCTTTTTGAAAATTTTTGTCATTTTTTAAGTTTTGTCAACCCCAGATGTCAAGCAACCCACTCTATGTTTTGATAATAGTTTACTGTGTAATTTCTAGTGGTAATAAAATGGTTTTAACATTTCAACATTGCTAAATTTTGCATTTTTTTGAATAAACTTGCAAGTTTTTCAAACCTTTTTGAAAATGATTGTCATTTTTTGAGTTTTATCAAACCCAGATGTCAAGCAATCCACTCTATGGTTTGATAATAGTTAATTGTGCAATTTCCAGTAGTAATAGAGTGGTTTTAACAATTCAACTTTGCGAATTATTGCATTTTTTTGAAAAAACTTGCAAATTTTTTTCAAGCTTTTTGAAAATTTTTGTGATTTTTTGAGTTTTATTAAACCTAGATGTCAAGCAACCAACTCTAAGGTTTGATGATAGGTTACCGCACGGTTTTTGGTGGTAATAGAATAGATCTAACATTTCAACATTGCGAATTTTTGCATTTTTTTTTTGAAAAAAAAACTTGCAAATTTTTTCAAGCTTTTTGAAAATTTTTGTCATTTTTTGAGTTTTGTCAACCCCAGATGTCAAGCAACCCACTCTATATTTTGATAATAGTTTACTGCGCAGTTTCTAGTGGTAATAAAATGGTTTTAACATTTCAACATTGCGAAGTTTTGCATTTTTTTCAAAAAACTTGCAAATTTTTTCAACCTTTTTGAAAATTTTTGTCATTTTTTGAGTTTTTTCAACCCTAGATGTCAAGCAACCCACTCTAAGGTTTGATGACAGGTTACCGCACAGTTTTTGGTGGTAATAGAAAAGTTTTAACATTTCAACATTGCGAATTTTGGCATTTTTTTGAAAAAAAAACTTGCAAATTTTTTCAAGCTTTTTGAAAATTTTTGTCATTTTTTGAGTTTTGTCAACCCCAGATGTCAAGCAACCCACTCTATGTTTTGATAATAGTTTACTGTGTAATTTCTAGTGCTAATAAAATGGTTTTAACATTTCAACATTGCTAAATTTTGCATTTTTTTGAAAAAACTTGCAAGTTTTTTTCAAGCTTTTTGAAAATTTTTGTGATTTTTTGAGTTTTATTAACCCTAGATGTCAAGCAACCCACTCTAAGGTTTGATGATAGGTTACTGCACGGTTTTTGGTGGTAATAGAATAGTTCTAACATTTCAACATTGCGAATTTTTGCATTTTTTTTTGAAAAAAAAAAACTTGCAAATTTTTTCAAGCTTTTTGAAAATTTTTGTCATTTTTCGAGTTTTGTCAACCCCAGATGTCAAGCAACCCACTCTTTATTTTGATAAAAGTTTACTGTGCAGTTTCTAGTGGTAATAAAATGGTTTTAACATTTCAACATTGCAAAATTTTGCATTTTTTTCAAAAAACTTGCAAATTTTTTCAACCTTTTTGAAAATTTTTGTCATTTTTTGAGTTTTTTCAACCCTAGATGTCAAGCAACCCACTCTAAGGTTTGATGACAGGTTACCGCACAGTTTTTGGTGGTAATCGAATAGTTTTAACATTTCAACATTGCGAATTTTGGCATTTTTTTGAAAAAAAGCTTGCAAAAAATTTTTTCAAACTTTTTGAAAATTTTTGTCATTTTTTTGAGTTTTGTCAACCCCAGATGTCAAGCAACCCACTCTATGTTTTGATAATCTTTTACTGTGTAATTTCTGGTGGTAATAAAATGGTTCTACATTTCAACATTGCTAAATTTTGCATTTTTTTGAAAAAACTTGCAAGTTTTTTCAACCTTTTTGAAAATGATTGTCATTTTTTGAGTTTTATCAAACCCAGATGTCAAGCAACCCACTCTATGTTTTGATAATAGTTGATTGTGCAATTTCCGGTAGTAATAGATTGGTTTTAACATTTCAACATTGCGAATTATTGCATTTTTTGAAAAAACTTGCAAGTTTTTTCAAGCTTTTTGAAAATTTTTGTGATTTTTTGAGTTTTATCAACCCTAGATGTCAAGCAACCCACTCTAAGGTTTGATGATAAGTTACCGCACAGTTTTTGGTGGTAATAGAAACGTTTTAACATTTCAACATTGAGAAATTTTGCATTTTTTATGAAAGAAAAACTTGCAAATTTTTTCAAGCTTTTTGAAAATTTTTGTCATTTTTGAGTTTTTTCAACCCTAGATGTCAAAAAACCCACTCTAAGATTTGATGACAGGTTACCGCAATGTTTTTGGTGGTAATAGAATAGTTTCAGCATTTCAACATAGCGAATTTTTGCATTTTTTTGAAAAAAAAACTTCTAAATTTTTTCAAGCTTTTTGAAAATTTTTGTCACTTTTTGAGTTTTGTCAACCCCAGATGTCAAGCAAACCACTCTATGTTTTGATAATAGTTTACTGTGTAATTTCTAGTGGTAATAAAATGGTTTTAACATTTCAACATTGCTAAATTTTGCATTTTTTTGAATAAACTTTCAAGTTTTTCAAACCTTTTTGAAAATGATTGTCATTTTTTGAGTTTTATCAAACCCAGATGTCAAGCAACCCACTCTACGGTTTGATAATAGTTAATTGTGCAATTAGTAATAGATTGGTTTTAACATTTCAACTTTGCGAATTATTGCATTTTTTTTTTGAAAAAACTTGCAAGTTTTTTTCAAGCTTTTTGAAAATTTTTGTGAGTTTTTGAGTTTTATCAACCCTAGATGTCAAGCAACCCACTCTAAGGTTTGATGGTAGGTTACCGCACGGTTTTTGTTGGTAATAGAATAGTTTTAACATTTCAACATTGCGAATTTTTGCATTTTTTTTTTGAAAAAAAAACTTGCAAATTTTTTCAAGCTTTTTGAAAATTTTTGTCATTTTTTGAGTTTTGTCAACCCCAGATGTCAAGCAACCCACTCTATGTTTTGATAATAGTTTACTGTGCAGTTTCTAGTGGTAATAGAATTGTTTTAACATTTCAACATTGCAAATTTTTGCACTTTTAAAAAAATCTTGCAATTTTTTTCAAGGTTTTTGAAAAATTTTGTCGTTTTTTTAGGTTTATCCAGCGTCAAGAGCCAAGGAGCCCCCTCTAGGATTTGATAATAGGTCAGTGTATAGTTTTTAGACGTAATAGAATTCTTTTTCAAGATCTTAACATCAACAATTTCAGCATTTTTTTTTTGAAAAAAAAGCTTTTTTTAATTTTTTCTTCTCATTTATTGTCATTATTCAAGATTTTTCAGCCTGTTAGTTCAGAAAATCTGCTTAAGGGTTTGCTAATACGTGGCTGCATAGTTTTTAGGGGTAATGGATTGGTTTCCAACTTTTTCATATCACAAATTTTATCGATTTGTTTATATAAACTTGCAATTTTTTCAAATTTTTTTGATTTTTTTGTCATTTTATAGGTTTATCTAGCCCCAAGAGCCAAGGAACCGCCGCTAGAGTTTGATACCAAGTTATTGTATCTTTTCTAGATGCAATGGAGTGTTTCTAAAGATATTAATATTTAACGAGTTTTAGCATTTTTTTGCAAAATTTTTTGGCAGTCTTCAAGTTTTTTGAAATTGTTTGTCATTTCTTTTAGGTTTATCCAGCCTCAAGAGGCAAGAAACCTCCAACGAGGTTTGATACTAAGTTACTGTCTAGTTTATAGAGTTAATGGAGTTCTAATCTTTATTTTAATGACTCGAGTTTGAGCAATTTTTTGATAAACTTTAGCTTATAAAAAATTTTGAAAAATTGTCATGTTGCAAGTGTATTGATCATTATGAACCAGTGAAACTGTTAAGGGCTTGAAATTGGCATCCTGGATAGTCTCTTGTGACAATGGAATGGTGTTCTCAACATTTAACATCACGAATTTTGGCAAGATTTTGTTAAAAATTGCAATTGTTTTTAAAATTTTTGAATATTTTTGTCCTTTTCTGAGTTTAACGATCAATACAGGCCAACGAAGCTTTTTAAGTCTTGCAGATGGGTTACATGACAAATATCCAGAGTCAAAAACTGTTTTTGAACATTTTCTCTACTGCAAAATGTGTAAACTTTTTCTTTTGCATTTTGCACTTTCAGTTTTTTTTCTATATGATTTAGTTGCTAACAAGTCTAGAAAACTTGAAGTTGTAGAGTCGATTCTTATCATGGAGAAAAATCCTAGCTCTCACTCGCTCTCTCCGTGTTGGCGGGCGTTTCTTTCCTTCTCTTTCTCGCTCACGTTTAATCTCGCATTCTCTCTCTCTCTCTCTTCTTAACTTTTTTGTTGATGCCGCATTTCAGCGGCTGTTATGTGGCGTGATGTCATTGTCCATTACCCTAATCTCAGGTCCCTTCAACCAACTGCTCGCCGGTCGTTTGAGAGCACTTCGCCCGACGTTAGTCGGTTATGTTCTTAAGGTTTGACAACTTTCTTAAGGTTTTTGGCATTTTTCCAACTGATTCTTAAGTTGGTCTGCTCTGGTGCAAAGCTATTTAGTCTTGCTCTGGTTCTGCTTCTGTATGTACAGAAGCAGTAGAAATTTTTTTTTAAAAAATTAATTTTGAAAAAAAAGACTTATGAAAAGACTACTGGTGAACCCATGAAACGACATTAACTCGACTTTGTTGGTTATGAGATGACCAATGGTGGACCCATGAAAAAACCTTACCTGGACTTTCTTCGTCATGAAAAGACTTTAGCCCGACCCATGAAAAGATAGTAGCTCGACTTTAACTAGGAAACTCGACCGTGTATTTAGTCAATATTGACCCTCCCTACTAGACTTTAAAAGTCTTTTCATAAGTCGAGGTTTAGACCTGGGTGGCAGTTCTAGTGTCAAACGTAGCTGTGATTGTTTAATTGCCATAAATCTACGCAAGAGGTTTTGCACCGTCTTTTTTAGCATTGCACAACAAAAGTCTTGAGTTGTAGAAGTTTTTCAGTGGTGAGTTTGATAATTTTATTTTAGATAGATTTCATTGTATCGGCCGCTCAAAAACGCCAACGAGTTGCAAAAAAACTTTTTTTCACCGCTAAATAGTGGTGGCAATACTGCTGCCCTTGCTGGAGGTTGACCGGTTCAGATTTCATTTCGGTTTGGAACGCATACCTGGCTGACTTCAACTAAAGAAACTAAAAAGTTCTTATTTTTTCCACAGGTTATGCTAATAACAGTCAAACCCGATGGAAGTCAATGTCCTTGTGAAATTTATGACCAAAGTCCAACTGGACAAATAGTAATCGGAGATGTGGACACACATCCACTGACACCCGGAGATGAATACTTCGTCACTATCCGGACATCCGGTTTCTTCGGACTTCAATCAATGGCCACCTACATCGTGAAATCCTTACCCGTTGGTTCTATTACTTGGAATTCCTGGCTTGATGGGACTGTAGCCAGGTTTCAAGCGGAAGTTGATGGTGGAGTTGGGAGTTCTATAACGTACACAATTAAGGATGATGGCGTCTCTCCAAAAACTATAGAGCAGGGAACTATCATGCCTTTTAGGTTAGCATAGTACTGTTTGCATGCGACAAGGCGTCAACGCTTCTCATGGCAACGTTAGTATCAACAGTGGAATTTTTTTCGTGGTCTCGAGGGCAACCCTAGTTGCTAGTCGAGGCATCGACTCTAAAAAATTTTTAAAAAAGTCGAAAGGGGATGGTAAAAGTTGACTTTAATTGCATGACCTTAGTTAAAGTCGAGTCAAAATCTGTTCGGAGGTGGAGCTTAGTTATTCTCTCCAGCCAACTCCTCTTTTTTAAAGAACTCTGATTTAATCCTGGCAAATTGTTTTGATAAATTTACAACACGGCATTCCTTTTCAATTATGCGCTTCATAATCCGATTCTAAAACAACATTATATCCGTTTTCTAAGGCTGTTAGTAGGTTGAGAGAGAACAACCTAACGTAATACATGCAAAAGATAAGCTTGTCATAGCTTGACAAGAGGCTCTACTTGTTCAACGTATCTTTGGCAAGAGAAAAAAGACTTAAAGAGTAAGAAAAAACACAGCTGACATAGTAAATAGTCGAATAGAAATATAGCCCAAAAATAGTCGCGATATATTCGTAGATCCGCAATACTATTGTATAACTATGCACATCAGGTATTTCGGCGGAGTTTTTTCATGGCCGTCAAGACGTCATCTGGTACTGGCATTTTTTAACGTACAGATTAGCTTCAATTATTATAACTTTGTAACGTTTGTTTGATACGGCAATTACAGCAAAATCATACAGAGACCTTCTCATTGAAAACCACAGGGCGGCATCATTAAAGTAAGTGATTATCGTAGGTTAACAAATCAATCGCTGGCGTCGCAATGAATAATTATTTCTGAGAGTTTGATACAAGAAATTACCTAGGCGCCAATTCGTCGGTTCGACCAACGGTGACGTAAACTTTTGGCCGTTCACACAGAAAAATCATTCATAAAGTAGCGACGTATTGTTTGCTGCTTTCTGGACAAAAACTCAGTCTCAATGAAAAACCTTATACAATTTCCGTTATTGTTTAATAACTTAACATCATTTGCGGATACAACGGCTTTCGAAAACAAAATTTGCAATGCATTGTTGCTGAAGTATGGTTCTTTGAGTTTTATTAAACCTAGATGTCAAGCAACCAACTCTAAGGTTTGATGATAGGTTACCGCACGGTTTTTGGTGGTAATAGAATAGTTCTAACATTTCAACATTGCGAATTTTTGCATTTTTTTTTTGAAAAAAAAACTTGCAAATTTTTTCAAGCTTTTTGAAAATTTTTGTCATTTTTTGAGTTTTGTCAACCCCAGATGTCAAGCAACCCACTCTATATTTTGATAATAGTTTACTGCGCAGTTTCTAGTGGTAATAAAATGGTTTTAACATTTCAACATTGCGAAGTTTTGCATTTTTTTCAAAAAACTTGCAAATTTTTTCAACCTTTTTGAAAATTTTTGTCATTTTTTGAGTTTTTTCAACCCTAGATGTCAAGCAACCCACTCTAAGGTTTGATGACAGGTTACCGCACAGTTTTTGGTGGTAATAGAAAAGTTTTAACATTTCAACATTGCGAATTTTGGCATTTTTTTGAAAAAAAAACTTGCAAATTTTTTCAAGCTTTTTGAAAATTTTTGTCATTTTTTGAGTTTTGTCAACCCCAGATGTCAAGCAACCCACTCTATGTTTTGATAATAGTTTACTGTGTAATTTCTAGTGCTAATAAAATGGTTTTAACATTTCAACATTGCTAAATTTTGCATTTTTTTGAAAAAACTTGCAAGTTTTTTTCAAGCTTTTTGAAAATTTTTGTGATTTTTTGAGTTTTATTAACCCTAGATGTCAAGCAACCCACTCTAAGGTTTGATGATAGGTTACTGCACGGTTTTTGGTGGTAATAGAATAGTTCTAACATTTCAACATTGCGAATTTTTGCATTTTTTTTTGAAAAAAAAAACTTGCAAATTTTTTCAAGCTTTTTGAAAATTTTTGTCATTTTTCGAGTTTTGTCAACCCCAGATGTCAAGCAACCCACTCTTTATTTTGATAAAAGTTTACTGTGCAATTTCTAGTGGTAATAAAATGGTTTTAACATTTCAACATTGCAAAATTTTGCATTTTTTTCAAAAAACTTGCAAATTTTTTCAACCTTTTTGAAAATTTTTGTCATTTTTTGAGTTTTTTCAACCCTAGATGTCAAGCAACCCACTCTAAGGTTTGATGACAGGTTACCGCACAGTTTTTGGTGGTAATCGAATAGTTTTAACATTTCAACATTGCGAATTTTGGCATTTTTTTGAAAAAAAGCTTGCAAAAAATTTTTTCAAACTTTTTGAAAATTTTTGTCATTTTTTTGAGTTTTGTCAACCCCAGATGTCAAGCAACCCACTCTATGTTTTGATAATCTTTTACTGTGTAATTTCTAGTGGTAATAAAATGGTTCTACATTTCAACATTGCTAAATTTTGCATTTTTTTGAAAAAACTTGCAAGTTTTTTCAACCTTTTTGAAAATGATTGTCATTTTTTGAGTTTTATCAAACCCAGATGTCAAGCAACCCACTCTATGTTTTGATAATAGTTGATTGTGCAATTTCCGGTAGTAATAGATTGGTTTTAACATTTCAACATTGCGAATTATTGCATTTTTTGAAAAAACTTGCAAGTTTTTTCAAGCTTTTTGAAAATTTTTGTGATTTTTTGAGTTTTATCAACCCTAGATGTCAAGCAACCCACTCTAAGGTTTGATGATAAGTTACCGCACAGTTTTTGGTGGTAATAGAAACGTTTTAACATTTCAACATTGAGAAATTTTGCATTTTTTATGAAAGAAAAACTTGCAAATTTTTTCAAGCTTATTGAAAATTTTTGTCATTTTTGAGTTTTTTCAACCCTAGATGTCAAAAAACCCACTCTAAGATTTGATGACAGGTTACCGCAATGTTTTTGGTGGTAATAGAATAGTTTCAGCATTTCAACATAGCGAATTTTTGCATTTTTTTGAAAAAAAAACTTCTAAATTTTTTCAAGCTTTTTGAAAATTTTTGTCACTTTTTGAGTTTTGTCAACCCCAGATGTCAAGCAAACCACTCTATGTTTTGATAATAGTTTACTGTGTAATTTCTAGTGGTAATAAAATGGTTTTAACATTTCAACATTGCTAAATTTTGCATTTTTTTGAATAAACTTTCAAGTTTTTCAAACCTTTTTGAAAATGATTGTCATTTTTTGAGTTTTATCAAACCCAGATGTCAAGCAACCCACTCTACGGTTTGATAATAGTTAATTGTGCAATTAGTAATAGATTGGTTTTAACATTTCAACTTTGCGAATTATTGCATTTTTTTTTTGAAAAAACTTGCAAGTTTTTTTCAAGCTTTTTGAAAATTTTTGTGAGTTTTTGAGTTTTATCAACCCTAGATGTCAAGCAACCCACTCTAAGGTTTGATGGTAGGTTACCGCACGGTTTTTGTTGGTAATAGAATAGTTTTAACATTTCAACATTGCGAATTTTTGCATTTTTTTTTGAAAAAAAAACTTGCAAATTTTTTCAAGCTTTTTGAAAATTTTTGTCATTTTTTGAGTTTTGTCAACCCCAGATGTCAAGCAACCCACTCTATGTTTTGATAATAGTTTACTGTGCAGTTTCTAGTGGTAATAGAATTGTTTTAACATTTCAACATTGCAAATTTTTGCACTTTTAAAAAAATCTTGCAATTTTTTTCAAGGTTTTTGAAAAATTTTGTCGTTTTTTTAGGTTTATCCAGCGTCAAGAGCCAAGGAGCCCCCTCTAGGATTTGATAATAGGTCAGTGTATAGTTTTTAGACGTAATAGAATTCTTTTTCAAGATCTTAACATCAACAATTTCAGCATTTTTTTTTTGAAAAAAAAGCTTTTTTTAATTTTTTCTTCTCATTTATTGTCATTATTCAAGATTTTTCAGCCTGTGAGTTCAGAAAATCTGCTTAAGGGTTTGCTAATACTTGGCTGCATAGTTTTTAGGGGTAATGGATTGGTTTCCAACTTTTTCATATCACAAATTTTATCGATTTGTTTATATAAACTTGCAATTTTTTCAAATTTTTTTGATTTTTTTGTCATTTTATAGGTTTATCTAGCCCCAAGAGCCAAGGAACCGCCGCTAGAGTTTGATACCAAGTTATTGTATCTTTTCTAGATGCAATGGAGTGTTTCTAAAGATATTAATATTTAACGAGTTTTAGCATTTTTTTGCAAAATTTTTTGGCAGTCTTCAAGTTTTTTGAAATTGTTTGTCATTTCTTTTAGGTTTATCCAGCCTCAAGAGGCAAGAAACCTCCAACGAGGTTTGATACTAAGTTACTGTCTAGTTTCTAGAGTTAATGGAGTTCTAATCTTTATTTTAATGACTCGAGTTTGAGCAATTTTTTGATAAACTTTAGCTTATAAAAAATTTTGAAAAATTGTCATGTTGCAAGTGTATTGATCATTATGAACCAGTGAAACTGTTAAGGGCTTGAAATTGGCATCCTGGATAGTCTCTTGTGACAATGGAATGGTGTTCTCAACATTTAACATCACGAATTTTGGCAAGATTTTGTTAAAAATTGCAATTGTTTTTAAAATTTTTGAATATTTTTGTCCTTTTCTGAGTTTAACGATCAATACAGGCCAACGAAGCTTTTTAAGTCTTGCAGATGGGTTACATGACAAATATCCAGAGTCAAAAACTGTTTTTGAACATTTTCTCTACTGCAAAATGTGTAAACTTTTTCTTTTGCATTTTGCACTTTCAGTTTTTTTTCTATATGATTTAGTTGCTAACAAGTCTAAAAAACTTGAAGTTGTAGAGTCGATTCTTATCATGGAGAAAAATCCTAGCTCTCACTCGCTCTCTCCGTGTTGGCGGGCGTTTCTTTCCTTCTCTTTCTCGCTCGCGTTTAATCTCGCATTCTCTCTCTCTCTCTCTCTTCTTAACTTTTTTGTTGATGCCGCATTTCAGCGGCTGTTATGTGGCGTGATGTCATTGTCCATTACCCTAATCTCAGGTCCCTTCAATCAACTGCTCGCCGGTCGTTTGAGAGCACTTCGCCCGACGTTAGTCGGTTATGTTCTTAAGGTTTGACAACTTTCTTAAGGTTTTTGGCATTTTTCCAACTGATTCTTAAGTTGGTCTGCTCTGGTGCAAAGCTATTTAGTCTTGCTCTGGTTCTGCTTCTGTATGTACAGAAGCAGTAGAAATTTTTTTTTAAAAAATTAATTTTGAAAAAAAAGACTTATGAAAAGACTACTGGTGAACCCATGAAACGACATTAACTCGACTTTGTTGGTTATGAGATGACCAATGGTGGACCCATGAAAAAACCTTACCTGGACTTTCTTCGTCATGAAAAGACTTTAGCCCGACCCATGAAAAGATAGTAGCTCGACTTTAACTAGGAAACTCGACCGTGTATTTAGTCAATATTGACCCTCCCTACTAGACTTTAAAAGTCTTTTCATAAGTCGAGGTTTAGACCTGGGTGGCAGTTCTAGTGTCAAACGTAGCTGTGATTGTTTAATTGCCATAAATCTACGCAAGAGGTTTTGCACCGTCTGTTTTAGCATTGCACAACAAAAGTCTTGAGTTGTAGAAGTTTTTCAGTGGTGAGTTTGATAATTTTATTTTAGATAGATTTCATTGTATCGGCCGCTCAAAAACGCCAACGAGTTGCAAAAAAACTTTTTTTCACCGCTAAATAGTGGTGGCAATACTGCTGCCCTTGCTGGAGGTTGACCGGTTCAGATTTCATTTCGGTTTGGAACGCATACCTGGCTGACTTCAACTAAAGAAACTAAAAAGTTCTTATTTTTTCCACAGGTTATGCTAATAACAGTCAAACCCGATGGAAGTCAATGTCCTTGTGAAATTTATGACCAAAGTCCAACTGGACAAATAGTAATCGGAGATGTGGACACACATCCACTGACACCCGGAGATGAATACTTCGTCACTATCCGGACATCCGGTTTCTTCGGACTTCAATCAATGGCCACCTACATCGTGAAATCCTTACCCGTTGGTTCTATTACTTGGAATTCCTGGCTTGATGGGACTGTAGCCAGGTTTCAAGCGGAAGTTGATGGTGGAGTTGGGAGTTCTATAACGTACACAATTAAGGATGATGGCGTCTCTCCAAAAACTATAGAGCAGGGAACTATCATGCCTTTTAGGTTAGCATAGTACTGTTTGCATGCGACAAGGCGTCAACGCTTCTCATGGCAACGTTAGTATCAACAGTGGAATTTTTTTCGTGGTCTCGAGGGCAACCCTAGTTGCTAGTCGAGGCATCGACTCTAAAAAATTTTTAAAAAAGTCGAAAGGGGATGGTAAAAGTTGACTTTAATTGCATGACCTTAGTTAAAGTCGAGTCAAAATCTGTTCGGAGGTGGAGCTTAGTTATTCTCTCCAGCCAACTCCTCTTTTTTAAAGAACTCTGATTTAATCCTGGCAAATTGTTTTGATAAATTTACAACACGGCATTCCTTTTCAATTATGCGCTTCATAATCCGATTCTAAAACAACATTATATCCGTTTTCTAAGGCTGTTAGTAGGTTGAGAGAGAACAACCTAACGTAATACATGCAAAAGATAAGCTTGTCATAGCTTGACAAGAGGCTCTACTTGTTCAACGTATCTTTGGCAAGAGAAAAAAGACTTAAAGAGTACGAAAAAACACAGCTGACATAGTAAATAGTCGAATAGAAATATAGCCCAAAAATAGTCGCGATATATTCGTAGATCCGCAATACTATTGTATAACTATGCACATCAGGTATTTCGGCGGAGTTTTTTCATGGCCGTCAAGACGTCATCTGGTACTGGCATTTTTTAACGTACAGATTAGCTTCAATTATTATAACTTTGTAACGTTTGTTTGATACGGCAATTACAGCAAAATCATACAGAGACCTTCTCATTGAAAACCACAGGGCGGCATCATTAAAGTAAGTGATTATCGTAGGTTAACAAATCAATCGCTGGCGTCACAATGAATAATTATTTCTGAGAGTTTGATACAAGAAATTACCTAGGCGCCAATTCGTCGGTTCGACCAACGGTGACGTAAACTTTTGGCCGTTCACACAGAAAAATCATTCATAAAGTAGCGACGTATTGTTTGCTGCTTTCTGGACAAAAACTCAGTCTCAATGAAAAACCTTATACAATTTCCGTTATTGTTTAATAACTTAACATCATTTGCGGATACAACGGCTTTCGAAAACAAAATTTGCAATGCATTGTTGCTGAAGTATGGTTCACCTGCACTTACCGGGTCAGTGGCTGACCTCAATTCAGAATCATTGTTTCGAGAAATCGTCCATTTAATCTCAGGGACCATTTTATAAATCTAACAAAATGTTTCTATCACTGAAAAACTTCAAACTAACGCATTGGACCGTATGGGAGAATGATGGCTCTACTTTTCGAGTAAAAAAGTATCAGAGGTATTAGGCAGGAGCTGTTTTTCGAACAAATCAACTGTGGTGTGTGTTGCCTCTAACGGCAGTAGAATGGCTATTAAAGGAAATCTGATGAACTTATTGTCAATGGCTTCTCCTTACGAATGACTTCATTTAGTTTTTGACCGTTGGTTCTCAATTCATGCAATTTGTCTGTATTTGATCCACTACCATTTTTTTGTAAAATTTTTGCTCAATCGAACTCACTGTTTGTTTGGGAGATTTTTTTAAATTACCTATAACAGCTCAGGAGCTACTTGAACATTTATTTCACGTTCAAGTTTTCTGACTATAGGCGAAAAAACTTTCTTGCAAAGGGCAATGCGGATCTGCCATTACCTGCTGATTGATTGAAGTCAATGTAAATTTTCTTTTACAGGTGTATGGAACGCATTGTCCAGTTTGTGTTATCAATTGACTAAAAATGTTTCGTTGTTATCTTTTCCAAAATGATTAGACAGTTCTATGTGTTGATTCTTTTTTTTGCTGGAGATACCGTTTTTCAGTCCTTTGTTCGAATTCATGACTGCAAAAAGAGCAGCTTCAGTATCGCCTACGGAATGATACATGGCCAGAGTTCCAAAAGTGACCAACAGCTTGTTCCCAATATGTTGACTGGACCGTTGATACCTAGTATGCTTGGATTTTTGTAAAAAGGAATCAGGAAAGGATTCATTCCTCCGTTTATAAAATACCTCTTGTTGTGTTATATTGATAGTCAGAAAGAGGTAATCCGTTAGCTGTCTTTAAGATAAAAGTCGATCACGGTTTTTGTTGGAACCAACAACAATGGTAGCTCTTTCTCCTTCGAGATCTCTGCAGCATGAAAAAACTTCAGGACTTCAGGAAAATATCTTCAATTCGTTGTTGTTCACTTGATTTAAATTAACGGAAAGATGATTTGACCTACTGCAGCTCACCATTCCCACTCCACATTATTTTTCCCGATTGAAATACTTTTTGACAGAGGACCAGCTGTTTTGAGGAAAAATGATCATTGAGGCAAATGAAACTAAGTCTACAGTGAATTCTGTTCTGTTTTGGTTTTTTCACTGATTTTATCTCTAATTTGATCCCTTCTAACTCATAAGACATTCCTTTCACTGGTTCCAGAGAAAACAAGAATATAATTAGGAGGATTTGTTATATGTATATCGTAAATCTCAGAAACAATGTAAAGAAATGTCGGCTTCCATCGTTTCCGAAGTAGAAGATCGGTTTTCGATGTTTGCACAAGGATACCAACGTAAAACTATGGCCGATGAACAAGTTCTGCTGAGGCGTTGAAAGGATATCAAGGAAGAAAAATCTTCTTTTGTCACTTTCATAATCGCAAACTTTGTTACCCCGTTGACATCAGATTTAAAGGTTTGTGCCTAGCTCTGCAATTGATTAATAACAAAAAAACATTTGTCCACTCAATATATGCCTCGGTGACTTTTTCGCTGAAAATTTTATGGCCTTCAAATTGACTTTTCTGACAAAGAATGCTGGAAGAGTCCTATTATTCTGTACCAGCATCTTCCTGCACCTTTTTAGATAGGTTGTTCTTTAACAGTTTCTCGACTGCATCTGCTGTTGTTCTGACGTACTTTTGTAACTCATAGAAAGGGTTCAACTTGTAGTTCATGTTAGAGACAGTCAGATGCAACCAACAGATATTTCCCATCTCTGATCTCTTTTATCAAATTGTCTACATAAGCGAAATCTAGCAAGCAACGTTTGTTTTTTGTTTTGACAATAAACCTGAGTGCTGGAAACTCCGTTATAAAAGTTCACTTTATCTTTGTCGCCCTCCAGGAAAAATTTTAAAGCTTTTTACTCTTTGTGACTGTTTTCAGTTGGTCGCATTTGATTCAAAAGGAAAATATAGTATCTATGTGGTGATTTTTTGGATCATTTAAAAATGGCAATGAAGATAATTGCTCCCTAAAAATTGATTTTTGAAAATCAAAAAACAATTTCAGGCAATTGATATGGTTTTACCAAATGGATGAAACAAAATTAACAAAAGTTTGAATTCATTTGAAACCGGTTTTTTGTTATGAAAGTGATCGTATTTTATCCTTTATGTTCTTCAGAACGCGTTCAAAAACGTTCCTGTAAATTTCTACGTCTCTTAATTTCACTTCAACTTGACCCAGTGAAACATTGAGAAGACATTCAGAAAAAAAAACAAGATAGCATTGCTATCTTATTTAGGCAAATATTTTCTTATACGCTTTGGCTGCAAAAATGCCATGAAGTTAAGTATAGATAATTTTTTCTCTTCAATCCTCGTTTCTAATTTAGCAGAGGGAAGACAGAGCATTGTTGGAAGCGGATCAATTTCAATTGGACAGTATCGTAAACAAAAACACATTTTTGGATCAAATTTGACAAGCAAATGCGCAAACAATTTTTTCGTTGGTAATTGGTAGCATGGGTTTAAAAAGTTTAATTGCTTGCTTAAAAATTCGACTCAATGAATATAGCTGATTTGATTAAAATGATGGGCGTTGTGTTTCAGTCTATTGTAGAAAACCATCTGCTCCGAAGATAAAGATTGTGTTTACATAATAAAAATATTGTTCTCGCGACCCCATAATTTTTCTAACTTAACAAATTTTTCGTCTTTATAATTTTTTTTTCAAACTTGAAAGTTTGCAAGGACATCCAGAAAATTTAAAATGCCATATTTTTTAAGAATAACACCCTCTTTTTGCTCCAGTTTGATCTATTTTTTGCCTTTCCCCATATAAAAGATCAATGAGGTTAATTTTCGTCTAAAACGATTTCACTCAACATGTAACGTCCAATTTACCGAAGAACAATAACAATTGTTTTGCCCTAACCACGCTATGCAGCAGCCATGAAGACGTTATAATGAAGAGATATAATTTTCATCGTAGCCTTGGATTTGATAAAAAGGTATCCTACTAAACTTGAAATCAGGGATACCCAAACTGGACATTATTCGCAATTAGTTCTTACCACAATTAAATGAACAATACAAAGTGATATTACCAGTATTACAACAACGACTTGCACAAAAGTGTCATTTCTTGGCCGTGGCAAAGTTGTTTGCCTCCAAAATAATTTCAATGAAGATTTGATGCTCATTTTTTTAAAACACTTTTTTACAACAGCATCAAATTGATCGACTGTTTTCTTCTTCACCTCTCCAAAACTTTGATGCATAGAACAAAAATCACTTTACATAAACAAACTCAAAGCAATTGAAATTAGTTAGAATGTCTTTCATGAGAAAATAGAGGAACTCAGAGATTCTCTCAGATTTGTCATATAACTTTTAGTTTGGAAAGTCTTTTGCAATCGTTTTTTCTTGACTACGATTTGAATTTTCTTTTTGCAGTAAGATATCCTTTTTGTTAATCTGTTCTTCAACAAGGTGGCTCGACATTAGTAAGATTTTTGGAGGACAGATTCTGGGTTGGGTGTTTGGCATTCTCCGATAAAGAAAAGATACAATATAATATATAAGATAATTGAATGAACAAAATTCTACCTCAGTCAGCATGAATTTAACACTTCTATACAAAAAAGTTTTTTGTTTTTTTATGATTTTGTCTTTGGAATTTGAAATAGAGTTCCGTATCCCATGGCGCACTTTGTTGCACTCTGTTACCGGGTTGCTTCCACTTCCGTCAATACCTCTCTCAAAGGTTAACCAGTTGCAATATTATAGTAGTCTAGCAACTCTGACTTAAAATTTACTTTCCCTTCTCCCATAGCGCAGAATTTTAGGCAGGGTTTTCTCAAGAATGTTTTGACATAATTGTGTAACAAGGAACAATATGAATAGTTTTCTCTTTCCAATTCAACAACTTGCAAGTCTCTAGTCAAGCAACTAAACTATTGCTTTTTTGCATTGTGAATTCACTATACCTTTGGTGGTAAACATGACAAACAGTGAAGATAGTCATTGCTACAAATTCCAAATTAATTTAAAAAGATTTTTTTTGTGACGAATCCTTCAACCTCTAACACAACCGATTAGCGATAAATATTGCAATAAACGAGAAAAATTTTGAAGTACTCAAGTATGACCGCTCAAATAATTGTTACTTTTCCACAGAGGCATTAAAGTAAAACAAAGTCCTGGGTAAAATTTTTCGTATTTGAAAGCCTTGCCTCATTTAAGGTAGAGTGCAAAAGTAAAATTTCTGAAAATTTCAAGTATTTATCTATTGAAGTGTCATCTATTCAAATATTATCACCGTAGGGCCTCAATTTTTAAAATCAAAACACCGTAGAGCTAGTTCAAAATCAAAACCTCTAAATTCACAAAAAATTTTCACTGGTAGCCATTAGGCAATTCAAATTTACACTGTTGTTGGGTAGTTTGATGAAAAAGTTTTATAATTTTCGTGGATTTTGTTTAAACAGTTTCTGCTAAGAATGGGTTCTTTGAGACTCATACTGCTTTGTCACTAGCATTTATGCGCATTAAAATGATTTGTAGCAATAAAATATTTTTATTGATTGCGTCGGGAAAAAGTGTTTACCATGAGACAAAGAACAGCACGATTTTATTAAGTATGCTATTATGAAGCAATGATGATACATGAGTAAAACCCCTTGAAAACACTTCAAGATAAGGCGACTTTAGAAGAAAGCTCCCTGCAAACGCCAGTCCTGTTTGTAAGTATCCCTATTTCTAGTTAAAACAGCACGACTGTAGGCAAACACAAAGAAAACACAAAGATGTAGACACAGGACGCTGAAAATACGCTATAATGTTCATTACTGTTGACATAAAATGTTTTGGGGAAGTATGTAAAAAGTAACTAAGCAACGTAAAAGGACTAAAAATCACATTTTATTTGACAATTTTTAAACACAGGATTGTAATTAAACTTTGTGTGAAGTATCAGTTTAACTAAATTCACTCTATGAAAAAAGGAACACTTTGCAAGAACACATGTTAAAACAAAGATGTAACCCAGCCATAAAAATATATTAAAAAATTTGATTTAGTCCGTTTTCTTCATATCAAAGATGTTTGGTATTTTAAGCAGTTTACTATAAAAATTCCTTGCTCTAGACAGGAAAGTGATAAAAATTGATGCTTTTTTGCAACTGAGCTAGAATAAAGATGTTGGAAAAATTAAAGTGAGAACTAACCTGAAGTTTAAAAAAATACAAGGACGGGAGTGATATAACACTTTGTGTAATAGTTAACTAAAAAAATATTTTACAACACAAACTGAACTGAATACAACGGAGCGAAGTGATTGAACACGCCTCAGGATCAACTAATTACCGAATTCCTAGTTTCTGCTTAAAGGCCTAAAATTTCAGTTGCTCTGCTTCGTGCATAAGTTAGCAGAACTGTTACAACAGTCTATCAACAGATAACTTTGATTGATTGTTTCACAAAATCTCTCCACAACCAACTAAATTAGTTCAAATGTCTCCTCTAGCATTTGAAAACAGACTGTTGTCAATGCAGAGATAATCAGTTAATTGAGTGGATTAAAAAAAATTTATATGGCAACGCCTGTTTTTGTTTTCGATTTTATTCAGTTATTTCGGTTTCAGAAATATCCCAAAAAAGCACTGACAGGAGCTCAATACATGCTGGTTTTTGTGATGTCTCATGTCAGAGAGTTTGTAATAGCTCCGTGTGCATTGGAGGATGGGGTACAAAACTTTTTTTAACGATTATGAGGTGGGAGAGTTTCCGATGTATGAAAATCGGGAAGGCTATTGAAGGGATCTTGAACCAGTCGAAATGTTTTTGAAAATGAAAACAGTTTTTGAGAGCCCAGAGAAAGTAGTGGACCACCAACACAGGCCACTGTCAACGTCAACTATTCATGTAAACCTGAAAGTAAACCAATTGATGTTTCGAGCAGCGAGAGCCTTGCGACTCTAACCGTAAGCAAGTGTTTTGATCCAAAGCGCGTGTTGAATAATCGATCTCAATTGTGACAACTAACTCAAAATTACAAATTTGCTGATCTTCTTTGTTGCTTGTTTGTGTGATAATCTTTTGTAGAGATTACTTTCGTATTTGAAGACTACTTCACAATTTATTCTCAGATCACTTTGTTTATTTCAAGCATCAAACTCCAAGGAAAAAACATCAGTTTTGTCGTGGTAAAAACAGTTTTTACTTGAGAAAAAACTTAATCAGTCATGCCTTCGTTTCTGTCGAAAAAACAAACACACTTCAACTGGTTTAAACAGCCTCAAGCAATTTTTAGAATGCATTTCATTTTGAGTTGAATTGACAATAAAAAACAACACCAATAAAAACTATTTGAGAAAAATTTTTACTGCTTCAGTTTTAGCTTCTCGGTTGAAGAAATATGCTAAAAAAAAGAACTAAAACTCTAGCTGAGCCGCCGATTCCACGGTTGCTTGAACCGAGTTTTGTCCAACATATATTGAGGTCATACCTTAACAAGACAAAGAGGTTTTTATTAGAAAAAAAAAAGTGAATTACGTTGGCACAAATTTCAAAAACTTTCTTTGTTTTTTTATCATACAATTACCCACATTATTAACACAAAAAATTGAAACGACTTTGAGCTCACAACCCTGTTCAAAACGACAGCATGAATTAAAGCGGACAGTGTCCTTTAAAACTTTTCATGTAAAAGGTTTTGATATTTTGAATTAAAAAGGCAAAAAAAAACAAAAAAAATATCGAAAAAGACATATATTCAACGACCACTTAGTCAATGTTATGTGTTTTACCAAGCTAATAACTGACAAAAAATCTTGTAATAATAATCCTTGTATATCCTTTAATTCAACTACAAAAGTCTATTTTTGTTCTACATTCCTACCCCGAGAAACGACATTTGGTTCTCTTTTTATAAAAAAAACCTCAAAAATTTTCGTATCAACGACAATGTTTGCTCAGTTTTGATATTTTTAAATTAAAATAAAAACAAAATTATAGGAAGAAAATAACGCTAAAATTCAGGTTAGTCAACATTACTTGCTTTGCCCAGCTGTTATCTGACAAGACTTCCATCAAAATTTTGTTTCAACTATGAATTTTTTTTATTCTATATTTGCTCCCAATAAGCAACCATTATCATGCTTTTTTTAAAAAAAAAATCAAAAAAACTGTGTAGTTAACTCCCTTTTAACTAACAATAATTTTCTTTGTTTCACAATCTTTCATCGAGAATTACCAATTTTTGTTCAGTTTTCTGCTTTTTTCATCGAAAAATATAAGAATGTAGTCAAAACTATTGCTAAGATTAAAGTTAGTTAATAATGTTTGATTGATTTTAAATTTTTTTATTGTAAAGCTGACTTTTTTAGAACATTTTTTCCGTGGTAAAAGTCACTGTTAACTTGGAAGGAGAATTTTTCAGTCATTCCTTTGACTCCGTCGTTGAAATGGCACACTTTGTCCGGTTTTAACAACCTTAAGCAAATTTTAAGATTGCAGCTCATTTTGAATTGAATTGACAAGAAAAAGCAATACCAATAAAACTATTTGAGGCACTTTTGTTACTTCAGTTTTTTTCAAGTTCAGTTTTTTGTAACAGTATTATACCAAAAATAGAACCCAAAATCAAGCTTAGTCAATTTTATGGTTTAATCAACCGAATTTTGTCCAACTTGTTTTGAAGTTATATATTAGCAATCCTGGGAGGTCTTTGTAGAAACAAAAATGTGCAATACGTCGACAAAAAAGCTAAAGCAATGTTTTATTGTTATCTTCTCAAACTTTCCACTAGCAATATCATCATGAATAATCAAAACGACATTCAGCGCTAAACACTTATCAAAATGGCAGCATCTATTTAAGCGGACTTTGTCCTTTTTTAAACTGATTGAAAAAGTATAGGTATTTTCAAATAAAAACACAAATGTGTATTGAAAACAATATATATTCAACACCCTTTTAGTCAACATCATTTGTTTCACCAAGCTGCTTACTGACAAAACGCTTTTATAAATTTTGTTTCAAATATGAAAATCTATTTTTTCTACATTTCTACCTCGAGAAACACCTTTTGTCTCTCTTTTTATTATAAAAACCTCAAAAATTTTCGTGTCAACTCCACCTTATCTGACGAAAACTAATTCAATTCACATTCTGACCTCGCGCATCAACAGTTGTTGCTCAATTTAGAAATTTTTAAATCAGAAAATACAAAAATGTAGGTTAAGCTAAAATTAAGGTTGGTCAATATCATTTCTTCACAAAGCTTTTGTCTGACAAAACCTCCTTGAAAATGTTTCACCTGCGAAAACCCATTTTATCCTGTATTCTTACCCCCAAAAACAGTATTTGTCTCACTTTGATTAATAAAAACAGGCAAACTGTCTCTTCAACTTCATTTTAACCATAGAAAACTATTTTATTCCACATTCTTGCCTCGAGCATCACCAATTGTTGCTCAATTTTGACTTTTTAAAATAAAAAAACACAAAAATGTAACCAAAAAATCACTAAAATTAAGGTTAGTTAACATTACTTATTTCAACAACCTGTTATATGAAAAAACTTTTTTGAATATTTTGTCTCAACCTTGAGAATCTCATTTGTTCTATATTCGGTACACCAATTTTCCAATTTTTTTTCATCAGAAAACAAAAAAAATTGTCTTGTCAACTCCATTCTAACTCTTGAAAACTGTTTTAATCCACCTTCATACCTCAAGCATCAACAATTGTTGCTCAAATTTGACCTTTTCAAATCGAAAAATACAAAAGTGTAGGCAAAATTCATCTCTAAAATTAAAGTTAGTCAACATTACTGATTGCAGCAAGCTGTTATATGACAAAACCTACTTGAAACATTTGTTTCAACAAAGAAAATCTCTTTTACTCTGCTTTTGTACCACTAAAACACCAATTGTCTCACTTTTGTTTCGTCAGAAAACAGAAAACTATGTTAACGGAAACTCCATGTTAACTATTCCGACCCATTTTTTCTCAAAAAAAAACAAAATTTTTGGCAAAAATTATCTCTAAACAACATTTAATATAACCCGATTCCTAACCTTTTGCAAACTATCATAATTTTACATAATTTAAAATTTAGAAAAAAAATTTTTTAAAAATTTTTACCGTAAAAAGCACCACATTTTGAACTTTTTCAAATTTGGTCTGGTTTTGACGCAAAATGTCTCCAAAAATACCCCTCTAGTCAAACTTCTCTCGTCTCTTAAGGTACTTTTGATTTGCCTATATAGCACACGTTTTCTGACACATTACTGAACAAAGAAACCTTTTAACAACTTATCAGGCAAATTTTGATGCTTACATAATTTTCTCTCAACATAGAATGGAAAAACAAATTTTAAGGTAAACTTGTAATTTTTCAACAATTGTTGCAAATGATTTTACGTTACATTGCAGATATTTTTTGGTCTAGTGATATGTCGTACCAAAAGGCTTATAAAACAATTTCAATGGTGTATAGGTTGAAGACATTATAGGTTGCAGCATCTTTGCCTAGGGCGCAGAAAACCAGTGCATTTTTGGCCTCGGAGTTTTTTTGTGAATTCCTTTAAGTCAATATCATTTTTTAAGTAGCTAATCTTTTACAAATAATTAAAAATCAGCTTCTTTTTTCGTTTAAATAAAGTAATTGTAAATATTTTTAAACGCTGAAATAATTTTTTTTCGAAGATCTTGCATGGTTATTCGAATTTTATATAAATGTTAGTTTTTTTGCACTTATATAAATGATTAACTTCGATGTTGAGTAAATAAGCGTTTCTATGGTCGATCTTGAGATAATTGCACTTTTTACGTTAAAAACACGCCTAAAGTCTGGACGTGAGAATCTGAGACGTATTTCGATGCATCGTGATGATCTGCGCATGCCCAGGTTTAGGTGCGCGACCCTAGACTTCTCTGATTGGACCATTTGGATCGCACACTGATGGTGTGGCACGACCCAAAAAACATTGTCTGGGAAACGCTTGAGTCGCAAGATGGTCTGGACAATGGTCGCACTACGGCTGATCAGAGGGCAAAGTCTGGGAACTGGTATGGACAATGGTCGAACTACGGACTGATCGGAGGGCAAAGTTGAACTCTAGTCTCATCATAGGTCGCACGAAAGTTTGGACAATGGTCGCACTTCGTTCTGATCAGAGACCAAAGTCTGGACAGAAGTCTGGACAGAAGTCTGGACAGAGACCAAAATCTGACCACAGAGCATTAACTGACTATATTTATTTGACTGCAGTTCTTTATCACTGTCTTTGATGACTCAAAAGAAAGATGAGGCACTTCAAAATGACTTTCTGTTTATATTTTTATCAGTTAGTTTTGTCCTAACCTTAACAAGATATACTAAAATACTAAACTTAAGTTGTGTAGTGTATAGGTTTGAATTGAAAAATTTAAACAATTGACAACGATTACAAAACATATTCAGGAATGGTCTGATCAGAGGGCGCGTTGGTCGCACTACAGTCGCACAAAATTTTGGGTCGCACCAGAGTCGCACAAAGTATTGGGGTCGCACGATCGTCTGATCAGAGGTCTTTTGGGTCGCGCGATGATCTGATAAGAGGGCAAAGTCTGGGAAATGGTCTGATCAGAGCGGTCTAAGGTCGCGCGCCTGAACCTCGGATGGGGATCGGAACGTAAATTTCCTCGGCTTTAGCTTAAAGATGTTTTGGAACTAAAAAATGAACGAATTCAATAATTTCACCGTATTCATCAGAATGTAAGATACATGGTGTTGCATTCTAACTGTGAACGTATACTGATCTTACTGAACCTGAGATATGGTGAAACAGTGATGGGAGAAGCGACAAGCTTGCAGGAGGACAATGATTTGAGTTCAAAGACAGCGGTCTAATCATTGAGACTGTGCAGGATCTACGCTAGGTTTCAGCGCGGAAATTTAATATCTTTTTTGCAGCTTTTGGTGTTTACGGTACATATGCATGCTTTGTTTTTTTTTGCGGTGATCTTATATAAATATGCGTGTTTTGGAGTTGAATTTACATAATTAAGCGTACTGTGTGTGTCTTTAATAAGCGCGCGTTTTTTGATATTACATAATTTCTATTCACCACAGACTGGAAGAATTAATTTGGGGTAAACCTTTCCATTTTTCAACAATAGTTGCAGTTGATCTTACGTAATACCCAGTGCGACGATTCCCGGTAAATCCTGTTGGGAAAACCGGGAAAATTACCATTCCTGGTATTTCCCGCTAAAAATGCCAATTCCTGTCAGGAAATTACCAGGATTGACAGGAAAGAGCAGAGACTGCTATGATTCCCGAATTTCTTGGTATTTTCCTGACGTAGTTCCTGGTAATCTCGGTCACGATGTTGAGAAATTCATTAAATGGCATTCCCGGTAGAATTCCTGGTTTTTTCCCGCCGGGAAATTAAGGAAAACTATCGGGAAAACTACCGGGAAAGTTCCATTTTTACCGTGAAAAGTTGCACTGGTTATTGCAAACATTTATCGGTCTAGGAGTATGTTGAAAAATAACGCTTATAAAACGAGTTTAAGGGGTTATAAGAGGCCTAAACCAGTGCGTATTAGGCCTCGGAGTGTTTTTTTTGCAAAACTTTTGTGAAACTGTTTAAGTTTCTATCAAATTTTTATTTCATAGTGAAACCTCTACGGATAAATGAAAATCAGCATCGGCTTCATTTTTATGCAAATATAATAATTCTATAATAATTTTGAAGGCTGGAAATGCAATCCAGATGTCAAAAACTTTGAAAATGGAGATGAACAAAAAAAGAATGTTTGCAAGTTGCTAAAAAAAATTACCTGTTTCAGCCACCATGTCCAGTTTGATGTGCCGTCTGCTGTGGTTGGAACTTGTACAAGATTAATCATGAACTTCCACAGCAGAGGATCTAAACCTCACAGAACCTATCAAAGTAGAAGAGTGACTCCACCCCCTCTCGCACCCATGACTTCTGGCACAAGCAAAATCACCTGGGTCCTGTTTGACAACCCTGTAAGTCACTGCCCAGGTTGAGGTCCAGACCCAAATTGACTTATGATCAGACCCAGTCGAGCGCACACCCGTGTGTTCCCAGACCGAAATTACATGGTCTGGACGGAAGTTCGAGCGCAATACAGTCTGGATGATGATCTGGAAATGGTCTGATCAGAGGTAATTCTGGTCTCAAAGTCTGATCATAGGCGGATTCGAGCGCACTTGAGACTGATCATAAACGGTTCGAGCGCAATTGGGTCTGATCAGAAATGTTTTTGAACGCAATTGGGTCTGATCAGGGACCATTTCAAGGGCCTTTTTTTTCATTTTTTGTTTTTTCACTGAGAGATGTTGGCTCTGCCATGAGGCAACAATAAAGCAGCGTTCTGATCAGAGACTCATCTAAAGTCCGATAGCTCTGACCAGAAAAAAGGAGTCCAGCCGATAGCAAAGGCCTGTCCCCTTCAGAGGAAATTTTGATTAACTGGAGACCACGGTGTTTCTTATGGAAAGCTGACTAAACTCATCCATTGAGTCAGAAACGTAAACTAAACGGTTTACGAAATAAAATTTGTTCTCAACAGTTGGGTTTCGCTTTCTTTAGCAATATTTTTATAATTATTTCCTTAGATGAATTAAATATTGCAAACATCAGTTTTTATGAAATGAATATATTATAGCAAAGTTACGAGATTTGTTCATGAGTAAATTTTTCTCTGATCAGACTATTTCGAGCGCACTTGAGTCTGACCAGAACTGGTTCGGAGCGCGCTTCAGTCTGATCATAAGTGGCTGCAAGCGCAACTGGGTCTGACCATAAAGGCTTTGAGCGCAACTGGGTCTGATCATAACCTCTTCGAGCGCACTTGAGTCTGAACATATTCTGATTAAGGTCTGGGCAATGGTCTGAATTTCAGTCTGGGCCATGGTCTGAAGATGGTCTGATCAGAACGCCTTCGGTCTGAAAAGTCTGATCAGAAACCCTCTTTGTCTGGAAAGTCTGATCAGAGGTTATTTGGGTCTGAAAAGTCTGATCAGAAGAATATTGGGGTCTGGACCTCTACCTGGGTAGTCAAATTTAACAATCAGACAAACGTTGATGGCTTATAATAAATGTATGACTCCATCCGAGCGCAATTAATGAACTTTAGGAATTAGAAAGGTCTTTATTGTTCTTTTACGGTTGTGTTCGTGCTTCCTTTTTTGTACTTGTGTGTATGCCGCCCAGTTCGAGGTGGCCAGACCGAAGTTACCTCTGATCAGACGATCTTCGAGTGCACGCATGTTCTCGGTGCGCTCAAATTACATGGTCTGGAAAAAGCTTCGAGCGTACTTTAGTCTGGACAACTGTCTGGGACTTGGCTTATCAGAGGTCACTTTGGTCTGGGACGGTCTGATCAGATGAAGTTTGAGCGCACACTGGTCTGATCAGAGACAATTTCGAGCGCACGCTGATCAGAGAACGTTTCTTACGCACGCTAGTCTGATCAGAGGACGTTTCGAACGCACAATAGTCTGTTCATTGACGTTTCGAGAGCTAAACATAGGTAAAATAGTCTAAATACTGTCGGACTGTCGGAAAATCAACAGTTGAACTAACGAACAATATTTTGAGATTTTCCCGTATGTTTTTGGTGTGTTCCCCTCCTCCTACTCTCAACCCAGCTTGGGGACCGGCTACGGTGGAGTTAGAGACAAACAACTATAGAAGATCTTGGGAAGAGCGCTAGGTAAAAAACCAGGCTCAAACTCTTCTCCAAACAAAACAAAGCATAATAAATCAAAACTCAGCCAAGAAATAGCACATTACAATCTACATTCTTCGATTTTAAGCACTCTAAGATCCTATATATTTTCATTCCTCTTTTGAAAATATAAAAAGCGAAAAAACGGATAAGAGCGGATATGAGAAACTTACTTTTTTCTAGGACCATCAGGCCAATCATTCTTTTTGCAATACAACCTACATATTACTTGTAGACAGGGATCTCAATTTGGTTTCCTTCAAGAATCTCTATGATCCGGTAAAATTTCACTTTTTTGGAAAAACAATAAGCAAAAATGGATTTTTCTGTGTGTCAAACCAGTTAAGAGAAATGTTTTCAACCTCCTATATTCTTTGTAATCACAATTCATTCACTCCTTGTCATTTTTTAGTGAAAAGAACCTACTAGTTGATACTGCTTTTGAGCCCTGATTTGGCGAATAAATGCGACTATATGTACAAAAGAGACTCGGTAATGTGCGTTTGCATATAATCTTCCAACTCATGCAAATCTACACTTTTCACGTAATTGTCTATCGAAGAAGGCGGGACTTCAAAATTTGGAAAAAACTTACCTTTTGTTTAACAAAGCATTAAATGTAGAAAAAATAATGCCGCAATAGTGGGCAGATGAGACCTGTCTTTAATGACAGTGAAAAACTACACTGTCCGTCTCCTTTCTCGGGTTTATGTTAATGATCTTGAAATTAAGCAATGAAAACAACGCTAAGCCTCTTTGCTGACGATGTCAGTTTTTTAACGTCAAATCGAAAACGTAGTCTGAAAGACCTGATTGATGGTCAAAAATTAATCCATGCATGTGATGGTCCATGCATAAAATCTAGGCATTTGATAAAATGGTCTGGGACAACATTTCGAGCGCACTTTGGTAAGGATAATACTTTGAAATTCGTATGGACAATGGTCAGATACTTGTCTTAGCAGAGGTCATTTCTGTTTGAAATTCATCTGATCAGCGGCGGCTTTGAGCGCACTTCGAATGCACACTAGTCTGATCAGAGATCACTTCGGTCTGGGACGGTCTCATCAGAGGTCACACTTGTCTGGGCGTTCTGATCAGAGACCATTTTCTAACGCGACCTCAAACTAGGTGGGTCGAGGTTTTAACAACAAGAAATGCAATCAACAGCGTGAGCAAATTTTTTTTTCACCAACTCTACATATGACGAATGCGTTAAAACTGTGATTTTTTTTGTAATAATTGAAGTTTTTAGCAGTTGTTTTCATAAATTTGTGCTTTTCAGCGCAGCAATTTTCAACCCATTCACCGGAGTTCTTCACAAAAGAACTTCCTAGCCAAAAGTTTGAACCTCTGACTTCCTGCATTTCAGACACTTTTTGTTTTACTGTGAAACTCTCACTTCTACCTTAGATATCTGTCATTTCTTTCAAAACGCATTAATTTAGTGTTGCTTTCAGTGCCTTTGCCAACTATAATGTTGAATACTGCAAAGATTTATAATGTTTTTCCTCAAGAATAGTTTGTCTCTATGCACATGAGAGGTCTCTTTTTAGAAATAGATTTCTGAAATTTCTTGGCTTTCTGAATTCAGAAGATGATCAATGGTCTTTTCTCTTTATAAGTGACTTTGCATATTGCCTCATTTAGTTAGTAATTTGATACCCGGATTGAACATTTTCCCTAAAATTATTTAAGAAAATTCAGCGCAAAAACCTTACCTAATAATGTTGAAATGCTCTGAACTGCGCTGAACTTTTGCTAGAAATGAGCTGAAAACCTTATTTTTTTCAAAAATGAGTCGACTGAGCTTTCTTGTGACGTTTCCACTCTTAATTTGCTGCGCCAGCGTTTCCCAAATCTTTCCCATTTCATTTGATTTTATTTTATTGGACAATTGTGTGAGAAACGCGGTAAGAATTGCACTGAAAATTCAGCGTTTTTATTACTCATTTTCAGCTCAATTCTTACAAAATGTCAATAGCTAATTTCCGACAAATTTTAATGGTACCAACTTCAAGAATCAGAGCTAAAAAGCTCTGAAATCCACTAAAATTACCTACGAAAAACGCCGAATTTTGTATGCGAATTTGCCAAGTTTCAGCGCATTTCAGCGCAGTTTTATGAAAGATTTTTGCGCTGAAAAGATTGAAAAGTCACACTTTCAGCACACTTCAGCGCAATCCAGCGCATTCAGTGCATTTCTTACATAATTTTTGCACATTAGCTTTGAAATGGCTCTGACATCTCGACCAGGGGAACTAGAGCTAGTTTATTTGGGACACTGTTCCCACTCACTTTAGAGTGGGGAACTATATGATCATGTTAAATCAATTTTGGCCGATCTAAATATTCATCGAAGAGAAAATGTCACTCTTATCACTATAGAGCCCGTAAAACGTAGAATATAAAGATAAATAGATTCTTTGAATTTCGTTTCCTCCAATCAGATATCGAGGTTTAAAATTTTGTGATTGTTCGAATGACTTTCATTGGTTTTTTAAAATCTATAAATTTTTTGAAAT
>NC_134479.1:46992547-47066401 GCF_964194025.1 Convolutriloba macropyga
TGTGCCATAAACACAGAAGGTAACAGATACATATATCTGGGACAGATAATACACACATGCCTTCATATACTTGAAACTTATTGTATTTAAGTTAAGTTTCAAAGTGCCAAAGTCAGCTTGTTGAGAGAAAGCTGCGTCACAAACTTTCAATATCTGATCACTCTAATAATGGCCTACGGGTTCTTGTAAGCTAGAGGATAAGATTGACGCAAAAATCAGTCAGCAATTTTACCCTTGTTATCCAAAAGTAAGACGAATAAATTCGATAGAACGACAAAACAATGAAAACATAAACAGAAGAACTCAAAAGCTATTCAAACCTTCGCTAACAAAAAAAACAATAACCTGAATCAGTTATGTTTGCCTTGAAACAGTTATTAGTTAACTCATCAAAGCTTAATAAAAAAAACTGTTTTAAATTTTAACATCCATGTGTCATGTCGGGAAGGTTTCCAGCTTTCACATCAATGATGCAACAGAAATAAACAACAATTACGACATCAGAAACCAAATGTACTCTCCACGGTACCTTGAAACCAAATTATTTTGTACTGCTACAAAAATCTGGGATATGGGTAAAAAGTAGCCAACAGTTTTATGATGCACATGATCCGTTAAAAAAAGAAAAACAAACGGGCAAATAGTCGTCAGAAATCAAATAGTCGTAATACAATAGTGCTCTGAAGTTACTTTTACTACCCAAAAGATGCCATGTGAGAGCGGACACAATGGGTATGACAGACACTTCCTCATAAACGAACTTATTGGAAGTTTGTATATCTAAAACTAAATTTAATAACAAGGAAAACAACTTTTTGGTTATGGGTTCCAAGCTATTCAAAAATCTTAGAAACTAGAGTTGTATTAATTAGAGTTGTATCTTTGAGAAATTGAATTCAATTTAAATTGAAATTCCAATTTAACAAGAAAAGAACGAAAGAAACGGATCAAAGCTTTTAAAAATACCAAATCAATTACCAATTTATTACAAATTTTTCATATATGCAAATCCATACTTTCTGTCGTAAAATTCAGTTGTACTTTTTTTAACAATAATACCAATATTGTTTTCACTTAAACAAATAAACAACTGCCTAATATACCGGTTGATTTAGTGCAAATATTTACCATTCAATTTCAAACGTGATGTAGAGAATTTGAAATTTTTGTAATGTTGCTTTTTCATGCCAGTTCCTCAAACCTTCCTCAAACTAAGTTCTATACTTTTGAGATTATTTGTTTTTTTTAAAAAAAAAAGGTGTTGGATATCTGGAATGAACCAGTCGGTGGCTCTTGTCCCTGTACTCTGGACCCAATCGGACTTTTATCCCATGAAGTGACTGGACTTGTAGCTGGACAGGACTATACATTCTCCATGCAACTCACAAGTGCTTATGGGAAGAAAGGACTTGTGACGTCATTCAAAGTGGCCACTTACACTGATGTGGTTTGATAAAGTTCCCTTTTTCACACATTTTAGGTTCCCTCAGCGATATGTTAACTTACAAAATTGTGTGGATAGTTAGGTTAAGTGAGAGAGATATGAAAAAAATCTTTTAGAACTAAAAAATAACATAGCTTTCCATACAAGCAATCCTTTATTTTTGCCGTACCTTTGAAACCATCTAAATCATATTGAACTGCTCTATCTAAATTTCAAAAAATTTATGAATCTCTACCTTTCTTCGTATTATGTGAGACAGTTTAATAAGTTTTTGTAAGCTGATTAATAAATAATACGATGCTTTGACGCTCCAAGGAGAGATGGCTTTTTATGACTTCATTGAATATTAAATTGCGTAATTTTTTTCCAAGCTAAAACTTGCGTTTTATTGTAAACGACAACAACTGTGACCAACATAAAAAGATATGGTATCTGTTCAAAAATTAAACGATAATCTTAAGTCCACCTTTGTGTCAGTTCTGTTTTATATAGTTTTTAATGTTATTTAATCAGATAAGCTAACATATGAACAATTATTTAAGAATAAGTGTTCCATGAGGTTTTTTCAATCTTTATATAGCAAGTTGATTTGCATACTTTTAATGGCTGGCAAAAACTTAATCTTTTATGACGTTCTACATTCAATATTGCATTATGAGCTCAATCAAACAGATGTCACAATAATAAACCATCAAAAAGAATAAATTTTCTTACATATTTACATAGAATTTTTTCAATCTGATCAGTAGTTTAATTCTTGCGCCGCCATAACGCGCCATAATTAAGTATTCAAAAATCTTAAGTAAACTGAAAGCTATTCGACCACAAAATTTCCGGAAAAACGCTACACATTATGACTGGCGCCAAAAACCAATAACCTTCCGATTGAAAATATTTTTAAATCAGCGGATCAAAGAAATATCAATTGCACTGAAAAAGAGGTCCATCTGGTTTTCAAACCGAACTAAAAATAGACAGCATCATAGTCAATAAACATAGGTTCTCTAAATAAACAATTGCGCAATTTTCACCAATAATCAAAAAATTAAATTAGAAATAAATGTCAAAAACTATCGGTGTTTATCAATTAACAATTAACTTCAGAGCTTGTACAGATAAAATAGCCATCGTTGCAATTTTTTTATAGTTTCTTTCTCTTTCACTGATAGCAAAAGTTCTCTTCAGTCAATGTTTTCGTCGTTGTGAAAATTGAAAACTTCCCTAGAACAAAAATTTGAAAAGTCGACAATTGACATTGTCTCTTTCTCAGGGCAGTAACTAGCTGTTTTTTCAATTAATTGTCAAGATCATTTTACGAAATCAAAACATAAATTTTGGACGAAAAAGTAGTACTTCTTCCATTCAAAGTTTGTAGACAATTTTCGCACCCTTGATCCCTTGACTAGTGATCTTACCTAATTATGAAAGTCAAAAAATATGTACGGGTAACTTGCCAGAGAAATCAACGAAAAATTGATGAAAATAATTTGTGTTTGATGGTTTAAAATTGTCTCAAAATTTTATATGTTTCACGTTTATTCAGTCATTATTCAAAATGCATTTGCGTTAGAAAAAAAAGAGAGAAAAGAAATATAACATAATTCTCTGACAAAATTCTTTTTTTTTGTGAGATTTGAGTGAAATTCTTCCTTTCTACAATGGGGTAACTGGTAGGTTACTCTTAAGTTTTATTTTGAAGTAGGCAAACCATTAGTCAAACTAGCCATTGGGATCCACGATGTAAACAAAATTCAGATTTTTGTTAGTTAATTTTTTTATAGCTATGAGGTGTACTAATATGGAGTATAAAAAAGAACTTTGATTTCGTGATACTACTAGCTTATTTTCGATGTTCAATGTACTTTGATCTGTGCATCGGGTTTGAGATGCTTCGTGTATACTTGTATTCTGTCAATAATGTCAATTTTTTTGAAATTTCAGACTCAAAGAAAGATGCATATATATTTTTTTTTTTTGAAATAATCTATTAAAATCATCTTGAAATAAATTAAAGTGGTCAACGACAACCTAACAGACCTTTTCAGCACCGCAGTTCATAAATAAAAAGATAATATAGTACATATTTTCAAGGTCGATGTCAAGTTGCAGCCTTTGAAAAAAGGTTTCTTATATATAAAAAAACTTCTTCATTATAATATAATCCAATGTACAAATTTAAGAAACAATACAAAACCCCGGTTGACTGAATTAATTTACAATGAAGCTTACTGCATGCAGTAGAAAAAGTTATCCCGAGGAAAGTATGCTCCTAATGGGGTATAAAGTATTTACTTAGAGCTGTTTCTTAGCTCCTATTGCAATTCTCAAAAAAGTAATGGAGTAATCTATTTGTGAAAACTTTTACCTTTTGACAGGTTTCCATTAAATGCCTTGGTTGTGTTTCGGTAATTGTAATTACTGTATAGAAGAAGATTTCTTACTTGATCCTGTCTTTTTTTTCAGATCGAAAACTCGACAAGTGTTGGAACGGAGGATTTGTTTCTAAGTGTAACAATTGAATCTGGAACTGGCGCAAGCATCAAATTCAGAATTACTGGGCAACTCGGAGGAATAGACAGATCCTATTTCCACGACTTTGGGTAATCTCGGAGTTTTCAACGCGCATCATTGTCTAGAATCCTTATTTCTTAATTTTTTTCTAGGAAATCAGAATCTTAGTTTGCTTGCTTTGTGATATATGAACAAGCTAAAGTAAAGACAAGGTGAAGAAAATTTTGGTAGAATTTTCAGGGACACAAAAACTCAGCTAACAATTATTATAAAATTTTTTCACTGAGAGCTAATTTTTAGTTATGTATCCACTTTGGCCTTTTACTTAATTTCTCTGCCACCGTACGCCAATTAATCATCACATGCAAACTTTGATGTTTTTTCAAACTTTTAACAACGTGTAAAGACTAATAAGGATGTTAGGAAGTTTTCAGTGTCTTGAACAAGGTCAACTCTTGAAAAAAAAGAACTCATTTTCACTTAAGAAAATTATAACAATTACCCAAGAAGATCATATTAAGCAGAATGCAATGCTTTCTGATCTATGCTTCCGATATATTGACAGTAAGTCTGGTACACGACTGATGTCCAAAATTAGGAACTGATCACAAATTTTCATTGATTGTATGTATATTGAAATACATATATAATAATTTTTTGAACCATTACCTCGCATTGAGCTCAGTTCGGTTTTTGTTGACTAAGATAACAACATTTTTTTGTTCTGATTCATGACCATTGATTTGATGTGTTCATATATTATATCTGAATGGCGAAAGGCGCCTGATACTTCATTTTTCGAGTCAATTTAGACATTTTTTATGTTCACACCTTCCCGGGTCGAGGTGTCACCGCTAAAAATCGCTAAAAGATGTAAGATTTGCGGTGAATTTGAGTAAAAGTGTAAGATTTGCGTTCAATGCGATGAATGCGGTGAAAAAAAACTTTTAAGCGGTGAAATTTTTTTTTCAGCGCTTTAGCGGTGAAAGAAAATTTTTCACCGCTAAAAGCAGGATGCGGTGAAAAAAAATTTTTCACCGCTACCAGCAGAATGCGGTGAAAATAAATTTTTCACCGCTACCAGCAGAATGCGGTGAAAAAAAAATTTTCACCGCTAAAATCGCAAATCTTACAAATATCCAACGCGCTAATTTCAACGCTTATCTTATATTCACAGGAAATATCATTAAAGTAAGTGACAGATGGGGCAGTGGATTACGAATTTGGTCACACGCATGAGGTAGAGGTTCGAACCATTGTACGGTAGTTTCTTTTTTGTAAGAATTCCGATGAATGCGGTGAAAAAAAATTTTTCACCGCAAAATTCAACGCAATTCTTACAAAAATTCACCGCTTTCAGCGCATTCAACGCTAAAAGATGCGGGCGCTTTGCGGTGAAAAAAGTTTTTTTTCACCGCTATTCACCGCTAATCTTACATTATTTTTTGTCAAAACCTCGACCCGGGTTTTTTCATACGAGATTCAAACAACTGCTTATCTTGAAGCCGAACTAATTTGTTTGTGCACTCAGTACTTATACACTCCCAGTCACTTAGTGCGTGCCCTTACATTGTAAATTCATCACACAAAAATGTGACTCGTGTTGTTGGGGGGGGGGGGGGGGGGTTGCAATTAGTATGCAGCCACTTAGATTGAGGTAGGCGGCAAAAAAGGAAAAATAAAAATACCTGAGGACATATACTGCTTAAGCGCGTGCCAGTATATAAAATGTTTTAAAAAAATTAGATGTGGGTTTATAACTTCTACCCTCCCGCCCCCAAAGTACTAAATTTAACATAAAATGTGCTATACAACAACACATGAATTGTAATGGGGCGCTTATAAAAAACGGGGCGAAACAGAATAGACCCCATTGTTTGTGAATAAGTACCCGAGAAGTCCAAACGCAGTAATAAGTCAATTATTATTCAGTCGGTACTGCGTCAGAGACGGATTCTTGTCTCTTTTTCGGAGATGATCTAATTTCAGAGCAAAACTTCAGTCGAGTAAGGGGATCGTAGCGCGAAAAATAAGGACTAGCACTGATCCGCTAAACCTTCCGGGCGAATTTTTTCGCCCACAAAAGGTAAGATTGGGGCTGCAATAAAAGGATTTTTGAGGAGTATGCAGTTTAAAACTCTTAAACCTTGGGCTTCGATGGGCTTCCAAGGGGGCGTAAATTGATGTAAGAATGAAGGGGTAATTTATTCAGAGTGGATAAAAATTGTGCACGAATCCGGCATGAATGGGAATAAAATGATGTAAGGGGGGACTTGTTGGGAAGGAGTAAAATGGTGTAAGAGTGGGACTATCGTGGGGGTTAAAGTGATGTACGAGTGAGAGGGGGTAACTTGATGAGAGGGGGTAAAGTTGTGTGAGAGTGGGCTGCTCAAGACTCACAAAAAAAAGTCTGACAGTAATTTCTCCATTACCCCCAAACTCCCACACCATCTCCCCCTTGACAGCCTATGGAGGCCCAAAAAAATCTAAAATTCATCAGCTGACTCTTGATTTTCCCAAAAAAAACATTTTCACTGAGACCCCACTCACACATCATTATAAGCCCACCGCAGACCCCTTCTTACACCACTTTACGACCTCTCAACAAATTACCCCTTCAATCGTACATCATCTTAACCCCTATCATCAGGTTACCCCTTGTGACATGCTCTTATCGCCTAGGAATCCCTTACCTTACATTAGTATAGCCCCCTCCCATAATTGAAGACTGTCACTCTGGAAGCCACCAGCTCTGTACACTCAGCTGATTCTCCATAGCCTCCGGACATCTAATGCATGACCCATTTTTGGCGGTCCATCTATCAGAATTTTTTAATAAAATTATTCCCCTCTTCACTCTTGCATCATTTTACCTTTTTGGCGGCCAAGTTCTTACGCACTTTTGTCACTTCCGAATAACTTACCCGCTCATATTTACATCTTTTTACCCCCTCGGACGACCTAATCTTACATTATATTAGTCCCAATACTCGTAGACTGGCAATCTTGAACCCACAATATCTGTACCTTCAGTTGTTTTCCATAGCCTCCAGAACAACATGTTTGTAAGTATGCATGTATGTATGCATGTATGTATGTATTATGTAAATGTATATATGTATATACATGTATATATGTAACGTGTATATGTATATATGTGTATGTATTCATGTATGTATATATGTTTGTGTGTATTGTTGTATGCATGTATGAATGTATTTGTGTATGTAAATGTATGCATGTATGTGTATGTGAGTATCTATATATGTATGTATTGATGTATGTATACATACACACATTCCTACATACATACATACATACATACATACATACATACATACATACATACATACATACATACATACATACATACAGATTTGTACAAGAAAAACAAGTTTTTACCTAAGTATGTACACAATTATGGTCATAATCACCTATGTCCTTAAATGCATACATAAATTGGTGAAAACAACAGTAAAACAACTAACCTGTTAGTAGATGTATAAAATCATTAATGATATATTAATTGGAGCGTCATCAGATCATGCCCAAACATGTTCAGGGTCACAAAACTTTCCAAAACAAATTGACCAATCGGAGTGCTTGATTTTTTATTCAAATTGACAACCAATCAGAATTGAAAGATTTATAAACAAAAACTCTAAACGCTCACGTTCAGTAAACAGTAAAATAATGAACACAATAGGAACAAAAGACATCAAGCTCATTCATGAGAAAGTTTTATCACTGAGAGGTAACATAAATTATACACACATATCTTATCGACAATTATATTTCGTAGCTGCTTGTTCTTTGTTAGATCCAGAAGTTGACGGAGAAATAGCACTTAAATTTAGACCCTATGGTGGTTTCATTGGAATTGATAATTCAAGACTAGATCCTTTATTGGAACGGAGCAAAGTGCTACGACTTCATGCTGCATTGCATGACGCCGCTGGATTTATAAAAGATTGTCGAAACAAAGGCCCTGGATATGTTTACGCTTTCCGTTACTCACCAGTAAACAATTGTCTTTTTGGACACCTGACAGGAATATTATTCATTCTATCAGTGAAAATTTTTCATTCACAATTGTTTCGTGAATTGGAATGCTAGAAAATTTTGGCAGCAAAACCACAAATATTATTGTCCTCGATCTCGAAGGTTTCGAACTCAAGTCACTTGGATTCATTATAAAAGAACTCAGTTTGTGTTCCAGTTACAACGATACAATATTTTTCAAACCGCCGCTTAAATTCGCTGATTTACCCGCACACGATAGACAAACTGTTATTTGGCTGACCAATAACCTACACGGTCTTGATTGGGACGAAGGTGATATACCTTACTGTGATTTGAAAACAATCTGTCTGAGTTTCAGTTTCCGATTCACACGAAAAAATTTTTTTGCCAAAGGCATTGAAAAGTGTGAGCTCCTCAGTAAGCTTTTACAAAAAACTGTTTATAATCTGGAGGATCTAACTTGTCCCCGAATCTCAGAGATAATATCAGAAGAACAAGTTCCCTCCTGTTATCATCATTCAAACTTTCGTTCAACAAACGATCAATTATCAAATCACTGCGCGGAACGTAAAGTAAGAATATTTTCACAGTGGACACAAAGTGATGCACAGAGAAGACCCAGCAACTTTAATAACTTATCTGTCAGACAACTTGAAGATATTCACTTGCTTGACTCCACTTGACGATCAGCCGATTGTAATATTCAACAGAGTTCAGGATCCCTCTCCACCAATACAGAATAATTTTTCAAGTGATCAACAGAACCGAGCGAACTATCTCAACAACAAGCCAAACACAGCACAACAACCGCGTTACAACTCGCTTAATAGTACCGCAGCAAAACCTTATTTTGCAACCATTACTCTTTCTCCCGACGAGCTGGACAGCTTTAGGGCTTTCCTGCCCGTGATAGATAATTTCTATCACTTCCAACTGTACGTAAAAAATAAACAGAGAGCTCAAGAACATCAGAATCAGTTCAATTATGGCTATGAACAAAACAAATCAGAAGCCTATGCAGTACCCCAGAGAGCAGCGAATCCCACGTTGGAAGCAATGGGCGGACAAAAAAGTTCCTCAATTTAGATTGAAAAAAACACCACCAGAACGTGAGCTATCACTTAATGAGATGCCAAATGAGTTGCGGTTATATGTCTTGGAGCACCCCGAATTTGACAAAGTCTTCAATCAACCACCATCGTTCGAGGAAAATGACTCATCAACCGTTTGTTGAAAACTAGAGATAAAAAGTCATATTAAAGGTTTCAATTTGTTTGAGTTCTGGTACATGAAACAGTTGCCCAGTAAATAATTCAAAAATTTAACATTTTATATCATCCTTGTTTCGATTCACTTTTCAATTAATTATTTTTCTCCAATGAATCAAAGAGACGAGGCTGACGCCGGTATCAGTAATTTAGTCTTTGATGTGAACAACAAGGAGAGGCCCCCATGGCGTTGTTGTTCAAATTCAACAGTGCCAAGGTCCGAAGTAATATTTTTTGTTCAAGTTAGTATCATTGTCTTAATGATCACTCTTCGCTTCTCTATGCTCTTTCTATTATCAGAAAGCTGTGAAGAGAAATCAATTTGGATGGCTCTCTTATCGAGTTTAGTCGGTTACATTTTACCTAATCCCAAACTATGAACAAAGTTATTCTTACACATGACAGGATATTCATGTCAACTGTAGGACCAAGTGGTTGTGGTAAAACAGAACTCTTATTTCGAATGCTAAAAAGTTCGACCTTTTATCCACGCTTTGAAAAAATTTATTATTTTTACAAAGAGTTCCAACCACTTTTCAAAGATATGTAACGAGTTATACCAGGGATTGAGTTTCTAAAGTACTCAGGTTTTGATATAACAAAAAATCTATCACATTGTCTGCTTATCTATGACGATTCATGTGAAGAAATCTTCAACGATAAAGAATTTGTAAAAATAGCTACCTCAGGACGTCATCGCAAATTACATGTTATATACGTCAAGCATAATTTGTTCCATCAAAGCAAATGGTCCAGAACCATTGATCTGAATACAACACACATAATATTATTCAAGTCGCTTCGTGACATTCAACAAATTGAATATCTTGGAAAACAGTTGAATTGTCTCCAACTGATAAAAGAAGCATACAAACTAGCAACTGCGGAGCCCTTTGGACATTTGATGATTGATCTCGACCCAAAAACCAGTCAGGGTTTACGTTTTTCATCGCAACTAATTGGACCGGATCCTTCTATTTTTTTACATTTCGTCCCCTGAAGCAGTCATTACAACAATTACAAATGAAAAAGAAACATTTGCTTATGTTCAAGCAATGGGCAAATAAGAGGAATGAGAACACAGCTCAAATAGAAATATTACATCAGGGCGATTTCAATTGGTTCTTGAGTGACTGTGTGATGAACGTGCTCTCTGGAATTGTACCAATCAATAAAGTTGAATTGAAAAAATTCGAGAAACCACTACGTAAACTTGCAGACAGGCGAGTTGAAAAAAGTGAGAGAATCAAAATTTTTCGATCAGATTCTAGAGTTCGTCTAATTAAAATGATTGCGTTGCTTTTCTGGAGCAAAATGAACACTGAAGAGTTTGTGCTAATTCCTCGTCAAATGTATGCGAATGAACAACCTCAAATTGCTCAACTTCTCATCAATAAAATTGTCCGAGAGAGAGCAAAACAAATATCACTGTTGCAAAGAAGCAAGTCTCCAACAGCACCTTCTACCACGCAACAAGACACTCAACAGCAGACCGATAATATTTTGAAGAATATCAGAGATGAGTTGAATGAGACTAGAGATGACAAAATTGATACAAAAATTTCAACTAAATCAGGGAGCGAGTTTTGGGAGATATTAAACACCTTGATAGAAAAAAGTTTGAAAAAGCGAGCATAATATTGGAAAAAATAGAAGAGTCAGAATCTCTATCCCTGGATCAGACATCAAGACTAATGGTTAATAAGTCAAGCACGGGAATTCTTGTAGCAGATTTTCTTTACGATCTACAACAAACAACATCTAAGCTTTCACTTGAACATTACAAAGTCCTGACCTTTCTAGATATCAGTTCACAATTAACTTGTAATACATACGCAAAAAAATTTCTTGCCTTATCACTAAACGAAAAGTTACAGTTGTTTGAGGATGAACCAGAAAACGAAGAATCAGGAGTCTCGAGAACAAAAGAATCAAAAGCTTCTGGCGACGATGAAGGAAGCCTTGAAGATGCAAAAGACGAAATTCAACCGTCTAGCTCGTGGACAAATTACTTCCTCTCACGTTAAACAACTGAACAAATTATACACAAAAGGTAGTGCAGCTTTGGTAGCATTGCTAATTTGATGAAAGCCAGTGGTTTACCAAGATCCAAAGTGGTTCAATACCTTCAGTCGAAAGCCCCATACACAAAATACAAACAATTCAGAAAAACTTTCCCGAGACTAAAAGCTGGTGCATACAGAATAAACGAAATCTGGTCTGTCGATGTGGCGTATATGGATAAAATTGCCCAACACAACAATGGAGTCAAATATTTACTGGTGGCTGTTGGTGTTTTATCGCGATACCTACGGGTGCAACCAATGAAAACTTTATATGCAAAAGATGCTGTTGAAGCGTTCAAAAAAATGATCAAACAGAAAAAACCAGAAAGGGTTTGGACAGACAAGGGATCCGAGTTTAAAGGTGAATTCAAAAAATTTTGTGAAAAGAAGGAGAGATTCATTTATATACAACAGAAAACGAAACCAAGTCGGCATTTGCTGAGAGGACTATTCGATCGCTCAAAATTATTATTCACAAATACCTGGAGGAAAATTGGACTTGGACTTATATTAAAGAATTGCCCCAGTTTGTAAATACTATAAACAGTCGTGTTAATCGTGTTACCGAACTTGCACCTAACAAAACTTTTAAAAAACATGAACCGTTTCTAATATCCCTAGCAATTAGCACAAAAAAGTACAAGCCGAAATACGAAGAAGAAGACCTGGTTCGGATTGCAAAGCCAGACGAAATATTTAGGAAAGGTTATAAACAAAATTACACCGACGAAGTCTTCACAGTATTCAAGGTTGCCACCCTCAGTCCAACAACATACAACCTTATAGACGCAAACAACGTTATAATTAAAGGTAAATTTTATGAACCAGAATTAGTCCAAGTGAACGTCATTCCTGTCAAAGACTAAACATGAGTATTAATAAAGAATTTACTATTGATTTGATATCGAATGCATCAATGGGAATTTTTACCAATAATACTATGGCCAAGTTTTGAAATCAACTTGCCCAACCATTACAGTTAGATGGAGATTGGCAAGTTGCCCTTGCTTCAATATCATTTCCATCAAACATCAATAATGTAAACTCAGCCGAAATAGTTGCGTATGTCAGTTCTGGCGCTGAACTTGATGCTTCACATAACCGCACCGGACAACTTCGAAGAATTCGCAAAGGTATATACAACAGTTCAGAAGAGCTTCTGGAAGAAATTTTTCGAATCGCTCATTTGAAACAGTTTGACTATGATTTTGACACTGTAACGCAAAACTTAGTTTTGAAATTTGGACCTACGAAGGTTTGTCATTCAAAGATGAAGAAGTACCCAGTATTCTTGGTTTTAAAGGAATAAGAGATATTTCGAATCATGGTTTTATTCATATTGGTTACAAGTCAGAAAATGCAGGCAACTCTTTGAACCGACATGTTGGAGATTTTCCAGTTGATATTACTTGTGGATCACAGCTAATATTTGTATACATTGATATAATTGAACATCAGAACGTTGGTGATGTGAGAGCTCCGGTAATAAAAATCATTGAGTCTGAAAGACGTTTGAGAAACGGTAGCATAAACACAGTGACACCCATACACCACAAGTCCTACACAAATTTGGATTACAAGCCAATATTATCAAACAACATTCAGAACATCCAGGTAGAGTTGAGAAACGAAACTGGAAAACTAATTCCTTTTACTGGCACCGGAAAAATTATAGTCAGTTTAAAATTTCAAAAAATTATTTGATATTGAGGCATACTACAGCAATCAAGCATCTCAATCAATGCCGCATTTTTCCGGACACTACAGACAAAGAGGCAGCGGTTTTGGAGCGCATGCAGCAGGTATTGAAGATTTGCTCTGCCATTAGCACGCCAATTTCTCTGGCCCGCAGCGAAAAAGATTGGTCGTGATTTATTGGTTCAGGGAGCACAAGAGTTAGTAGAAGTTGCAACCAAAAGAAAGTCAGCAAAACAAGCACTGAAAAGTACAGTAGCCAAAACAGCTCGCAAACAAATAGGTGGATCTCTTCAATCACGTAATGCATCAGGTCGTAAAATAATATGACGAAAAAGACGACAATACACGAGACCTCGCTCAAAGCAAAAACGAAAAATCTCAGCCAGAAGAATCATTTCTCGAAAACCGCGTCCAAAAAGGAGTCGTCTGGATTTTTTCTCGCGAGTGAAAAATGCGAACTAATATTGTAATACCATCTGAAGCTACTCACAGTTCTTTAGACTTATTTGAAAAACCACCTTTGCTGGTAACATCTGATCAATCATTCGAGCAAAAAACAGGACCGCTTTATTCGCCTTCAGGATCTTCATTGGAATTTGAAGTTGTTGGTGATCGCAACAATTTTATTGACTTGCAAAAATTTACCTGGAGATCAAGTGTCGAATACTTCAAACAAATGGAACGGATTTGTGCTACACAACTGATGACGCTAATGCCAGTGATCTTCAATATTTTGCTAATAAAATCCTTCATTCACTTTTCGCCGACTGTACTGTTTATGCAAATGGTATCAAAATTTTAACAGCTAATGGACACTATGCACACAAAAGTTTCATAGAAACTGAATTCTCTCACGGTACAGACGCAAAAAAAAACCTGGCTAAAATGTCAGGGTTACGAGTATGAGGAAAACCCGGGCACTATTCCAGCAGCAATCTCAGATATAATAAAAAGAACAGTGCGATATTCCGCACGTATAACGTTATATGGAAAGTTGGCGGTTGATTTCTTTTCGTGTGAGAAACATTTGGTTAGTGGAGTTACCTTACGAATTTCAATGAGACGATCTCAAGATGACTTTGCCGTCATCAGCGAAGACGCAGCGAAACACTACAAGGTTAAAATAGATGAGGCTAATTTATTTATCAGGAAAATGACGGTGTCAGATAATGTTGTAGGTGCAATTGAGAAGACATTATTGAAAACTCCGGCAATTTACCGATACAATGAAGTAATTACCAAAACATGCTTGGCTACAACAGGCCAACAAAGCTGGAAACATGAGGATATTTTCACTAAAGAGCCAATCAGAAGAGTCATTGTTGCATTATGCGTTGGTACGGCATTCATCGGTACCAACACCGCTAATCCATTACATTATCAAAAGTTTGGTTTTAAGAGAGATAACCATTTATCGAAACGGTTTTGCAACGGCTGGAACTCCAATGTCAACAACTGACAACAAGAGGTTGTACTACAATTCAATGAGTGCATTAGCTTATGTAGAAAATGGCCATGGAATACCTCTGAGTGAGTTCGCAAACCATTATATAATGGTGTTTGATGTGACCAGCACTCAAGAGGCAACTCATGACCTTATTCATCCAGAGCTAACAAATTCATCATTGTTTGTTGAACTCAAGTTCGATGCAGCGTTAGCTCATAACGTTGAAATATTTTTTCTTGGAGAAAAAGCATCTAGTATCTCTATTGACTCCGCAAGAAACGCATCTAAGAACGCTCTTCCCATGATCACAAACTAATGGACGAAGACCAAATTCATCACCAAGTGAAAAAGTGTAAACATCTCAAATTCAAATTCAGAGGGGTTTATGCCTCTGATAATTTTCCGCTGAACTTGCAAACCAACACATTTATTATTGTTAATGCATCACGATCCAACTCTATTAGAACCCACTGGGTAGTGCTAGCTAAACGATATGCATACCCAATAATATACTTCGCAGATCCATTGGCTCTACCCTTGACTGCCTACAAGGATATTTTCAACCGTTTACAACAGTGTAAAGACTTGGAGATAATGATGGATATCATGGAACATAGAAGAGACGTTCAGTCTCCATCCTCAGACTCCCAGATTTGTGGTTTATTTTGCATATATATTGTTCATTATTTTTATAGTGAGAAATTCCCATTCATACCTGATGTAAATGAATTAGAGTTGCTAGTTTTTGTAAAACATATGAAGTAAAAGTTAATTTGATTTTGAAACAACAACATTTTTTGAATATCATTTTTTACAAAATTGAAAGGTTATGAAAGAGTTTGAGGTTTCTCGCACAAAACCCCCGTGGCCACTAAGCAGAATATCCATTATCTGATACAGAGTTGAGGAGTGTTCACCTTGCATAAGCTGGCAAAATCGTTTCAAAGTTACATCAGGGACTGTAGAAGAACGTTTGTTGGCCGTAAAAGTACTAATAGATTCCGCTGCTGCCTCACTCAAGGGTGCTGGAATTTGTTTCTGGTTCTTGGTAACTGAAGAAGAAGTTGATTTTGAACGGTACTCAACAGCAACATGTAATCGTGAAATTATTGCACCACGTTTAACAAAATCTTTTTGCGTAGGCTGAATAAGTAATTTGAAACAGTTAACGAGACACGGTATCACCGCAGGTACATAAAGAGAATCGAATATATTTTCATCCTGCGAACCAAATTCATACATAACATGATAATGATTGGAGCCAAATGTACAACCTTCGATAACTGTTGCAGATGAATGATAACCATATGCATAATTTTCAATTGTTGTGTTTTCAAGTTTTGGTTCCGTCTCACTAATATTGTACTTGAAACGTTTTTGAAATTTCTTGAAATATTCGGGACTGTTCTCATACATTGCCTCAACCATAACGAACAAAACGAACAAACTATGAAAGCATAAACAATGACAGGAAGCAAAAGGTATAATAGAAATTATTCCGAATCCTCATCGACTTTTACAGACGTTTTTGGTATTTTCTTTTGGCGCTGAGTTGGTGTTTTGCCGGCTCGTTTTGCTGGACGTTTTGAGTCATCAGTTGAATCTGGTTTTAGAAGTGAATCGATCAAGCCAACTGGTTGATCAAGCATTTGTTCTAGTTTTTCAATGTTCCGACATATCAACCGAAACTCTGCCGCCGAAACTCTGCCGTGTAATTTTTTGATTGAAATCCCAATCGACGTGTTTACTATCACGTTTGAACAATTTCAAGGATAAGTAGGTGCCAGTGGTATGATAAGTCTTAACAGCAGCCCTAACAAGCCGTTTTTCATTGAGCGAGAGATCCAAATGAAAGTCGCTGTACTCAGCATCCTTAGATAAAACATTACCCATAATGTTGTATATATCGAGGCAAACTGTATCAAAGTAATCTGAAATGATGAATGACTAATACATTACTGTTTGTTGGAATGTAAACAATTTTAAACCCCACGCCAAAATGTCTAGAAAATATAACAGCTGAGCAAACAAACCCATCCACCCTAGCGTGTAAACAAATCTATACTCCTCTATATCAGCTCTGATGTTTATACGAAATATGAAATTCAAAAGATCGGAAAAAATATACCCTGCTGAATCAAGACCCATTCAATGTCACAATTTTCCAAGGCAATTTAAAAATTTCCATTCACTAATGCAACATCGTCGGGCCAAGCATTATAAAGGCCATAGCAGAAAACAGTTTTACAAGTCCCGACCTTTAAGTCTAAAAACTGACAAATTTTCATTAGCAAGGGATAAATTAGCTCGCCTCCTCGAGTCTATTTATATTTCCCGAGAGCACCCCACTTCAACTTAGTTCAATATGACACAATTCTATTTATAGACATGACGGAATAATGATGAAATGATTAAGTCAAATAAACAAAAACGTCTGCAACAATTTTTCATTCTTTCCGCCATTGTTCTTTCTTGTTGTTCAATATAAGTTTTGTGAAAATTGTTTAGTTCTTTGGCATCTTATTACATTACTGCAAGTCTTTATTACTTAACCTTCTTCTAGAATTAGCTTTCATCCTGCTTGTCCATTCAGTTCCATATCATATAAAAACAAGATTTCAATTCTCTTGTTCTCAGAATTGATTCTAGACTCGGTGCTGTTAAGTCTTTATAAAACTTTCCTTACAAAGAAAAGTGTGCGCTTTGTTACCGTTTGAATGCATAAAATCGGAACAAAAACATCTCAATTGTTTATCCATTACCTGCAATATGGCTGCTGAATATTTAGAAATTGCAAAAACAAGTGAGCGAGGCACTCGAACCCTTGTGCGAATGTGTCACAACTTCAAAAATATTGTCCGTGTAAAGGAAAGCTTTGATGATCAGACAGAATTATGGCGTAAAAAAAACAGCTTTATTGTTCCAGTTAATTACATTGAACCAATACTTGAACACACAAAACAAAACGATTTATTTCATCTTACAAAAACGCCAGAAAAATCACCAAGACAAGAAGAGTCTCCATATGCTCATCGATATTATGGATGTATTACTCCCATTCAAACAAAAAAGCAGGATGTGAAAAAATTGGCGAAGCGAACATGAAAACTTTTTGCAGACTACGATCATGAGTGCATTGAAATTTGGGAGAATCAATTGGGGCAGCTTGAAGAAGTTGAGCAAATATCTGGTTTTTGGAATTTTGATCAGTCGCCAAGTGAAGTTACAAAAACCCCAGAAAGCCTCCCGTTGCTTGTCAACAATTTTTCTGATGATGTCAACATCGATGAAACACCTCCATTGAGACAATGTTATGCCCCCGTGAAGAAGGTCATCAAGTTATCTCGACTCTAAACAAAACAAACCCACCTCAAACTCATTGTGCATATTGAACATTTCATTTGTTGCTGTTCATTGTGTTCCAACGTATGAACTTTGTGTTTCCTTCTTTAAACTAGTTCTTAATTTAATTTTCTCTAACAATCAATCTTAGCGCTAGACTTTGCATGATTTTTTGAGAGAAGGATTTAGGCGATGCGGCGAAATTCAGACATTGAACAGACAAGTATGTGAGACATTGCCGTAAACAAATAAGCAAAAACAGACCGGGTTGAAATAAACCAGCTAAAGCTTGGATTTTTCATATCATGACAAACAGTCAATAAACATATTTCACCAATTGCTATTATTCAGTAGAGAAAGTGAAACAAAACTAGGCTATGTATATAAGAAGTAAAACTGTGAGCTCGGAATCACCTGTGATGAACCAACAAAAACTAGCAAAGCAGGTAAACAAGTGCATCTGTGATATTGACACAACAGTCTGGTAGACTTGCTGCCCCCAACCACTATTTGTAGAGCAGTAGCTTTCAGTCCCAAAAGTAAACAAAAAAGACGCGCACTCTGATTGGTTGAGAGTGTTGTAAAAATGTGTCCACTCCAACTATAAATTTTTCTCATTTGCTTTTTGCCTTAACTTTCAACTCAAGTTACTGAAATAATTTTCAACAGTCTTATCAAAACTAATCAGCAACAGCAAAAAACTTTCATTCTTTCCTCTTGAAAACTTTCACCCCCGTTCCGTATTTGTCTCAAGTTCCTACACCTGTAATGAATTCAGAGAAGTGTAGAGTTTGCAAAAAGACACTTTCGGACAAACGAAGCTTACGTCGGCACATGAAAGATGTGCATAAACATTATGCACAAACAAACGTATTCGTGTGCGATGAGTGCGCATTTGCTAATGAAATAGTTATCGAACTTGAGACGCATATGAGACAACAACGCAACTCAACCCACCCACGCTATTGCCTATACTGCAACAAGTTTTTCACAGACAACCTCAAGTACATGGAGCACATGAATAAAAATCATGGACTGCCAGTATGGGATGCTGATGCTGAAAACAATCAAAACTTGGGAATTCTTCATTCCGAGCAAGCATTCGGCGGTGTGTTGAAAACATATGACATACCTATGGGAGAGCATGAAATAGACTTGCTAAGTTTCATGCGTAGCAAACGCGATGAGATTGAAAACGTTGTTCAACTCAACACCCAAAATCAAGCACAAAAACTTCAGTTTAGCACACTGGTACAACTCACAAAACCATCGAATGATGAAGACGTTAGCAGTCAGCCAGATTGCATCAAAATATACATCAACTCAAAAATGCAGCGGGTCGACTTCACAGGCTTGAGCAAATCCTGTTTCGCTGGAATGGTTGAACAAATGCTGCTCGCACTGAACAACTTTGCATCCCATGGTAGCGGTTGGACATTAGATAGAATTGAAAACATTGAACTGAGACTCGCCAGATCAAAGCCGATCACAGCATCGTCGTATTTGGCCTTGCCTACTGACCTAGCAAAAAGCCAGTACCTGTTGAATATTCGCAACCGACAAGATGAGAAACGTTTTTTCTACTGCTATACAGATCAATTTCATAAGACATTCGGGCCACAATTGATACCGCCTAATGCTCCATGGAGACAAAAGACAAATCCAATCATGTACAGTTCGGAAAATCCAAGAGCAAAATAACCGGTTGGTGAATTCATGATGCCTATGGCTTTTCACCAAATGGAAAAATTTGAAGAGCTGAACAATGTACGCGTTAATGTTTTCCAACACTCGAATAAGAAACTGATTCCTTTCCGCATATCAAATAGTCGAAACTTTAGTTTCAACCTGGATCTGCTCTTGCTAAGTGATGGTTCAATGCATCACTATGTCCTGATCACCAACATCAGGGGGCTTATCCATAAGTATCTTGGAAAAAACCAGCGCACTGACAATCATTTGTGTCGTAACTTTTTCCATATCCGCACTTCATTGGATAGACATGGGAGACATGAAGAAATTTGTCATCAAAACACGCAACCAAGCAATAATAAAAATGCCCAAAGTGGAACAGCAAAACTTTGAATTCAAAAAAGTTCAAGCCCGATGGTTTGCGCCGATAGTTGGATTTTTCGATCTGGAGTCAATAATTGAACCAGTTGTCCACAATTACAAGACACAACAAAACTCAGTTATTAGGGCATTGGAGGAACATAAACCATGCAGCTATGCTCTTCTCTTCGTTGCTTTGAATGAAACAAAGCCATTTTACTTCGACCTCAAATGTGGTCCGAATGTCATGGTTGAATTTGTTAAGTCACTGGAGCAGATTGCTAGGGATATATACGATGTGAAACAACAACACAAAAATTTTTCCGGCGAACCAACAATCACAAAAGATGAGGCTACCATGTGCTGGATTTGTAAAACCGAACTAAAAACATCTTCAAAAGATCCCACTGTTCTAGACCACTGTCACTTCAAAGGAAAATTTCTGGGATGGGCACATGCGCAGTGCAACTTGAAACGCAAAACTTTAAACATCACACCACTATTCGCTCACAACTTGGCAAACTATGACCTTCATCACGTAGTATTGGCACTGCAAAACCTGAATGAGAAAAATACAATTTCGGTGGTGCCAAGCACAAGTGAGAAATTCATTGCAAATTGGAGTGCATATGAAAACAACACAAAACAAGAAAGGTGTTTGGACCAGTCAGTATGAGTATATCAGACTATTGGACTCATTCAAATTCATGAATGCGTCGCTCGACAAGTTGGTGCAGAACCTGCCAGCTGATCAGTTCACCTCATTGGAACAACATTTCTTATCTTGGCCAACGAAGTCGGCAAATTTGTTAAAACAAAAAGGATCATTCCCTTATTGCTTCGTCGATAGCTTTGAAAAATTACAAGAGGCTCAGCTTCCCCCTCTCAATAAATGGACAAACAGTTTGCAGCAGTACGAGGTAACAGTGAGTGAAGATGAATACAAGCGAGCCATCGAAGTGTTCAATTTATTCGAGTGCCGGAACATTGGTGACTACTACAATTTGTATTTGAGAACAGATGTGTTTCTCCTCGCTGCAGTAGTACTGTGTTTTCGAAAAGTTTGTTATGACACATATGGACTCGACTGCTGTCAGTACTACACCGCTTCCAACTTGTCAGGGGATGCAATGCTCAAAATATGCAATCCCAAACTACATCTTCTAACAGAGAGAGAACACCTTGACATAGTTGAAAGTCTCATAAGAGGAGGCGTGAGCTCGGTTTACAGCAAGCGGCTTTGTCGCGCAAACAACAAGTTTCTTTCGGACTACAAAAAAAAGAACATTTCTTCGTTTATAATAATGATCAACGTCAATAATCTGTACGGAGGAATCATGGAAAAATTCTCCCTACCCCTTCATGAATTTGAAATGTTTGACAAAAGTGAATGGACCAATGAGCAGGCCCAGGAAATTTTGCGCCGAATATTGAATACGCCTGATGACGATGAAGTTGGATACATAGTTGAGGTCGATTTAGGTTACCCCGACACCCTGCACGATCTACATTCGGATTTTCCTTTGGCACCCACAAAAGAAGCGATTGATGAATGCTGGCTCAGCGAGTACCAAAGCAGCTTGTTGGCCGATATGCAAATTTAAAAACCCCAGCAGGTGAAAAAACTCATTCAAACGCTGTTTGATAAACAAAATTACACACTGCACTACCAAACTCTCAAACTCTATGTCGAACTAGGATTGGTAGTGACCAAGCTCCATAGAGTGCTTTCATTCAAACAGCAAAAGTGGCTCGCCCCATACGTGAAACTGAATACGGAAAAGCGAAAGCAAGCAAAGAATAAATTTGAGGAAGATTTTTTTAAATTGATGGTTAATTCATCCTTTGGAAAAACTTGTGAAGGAAAGCGAAACCGAATGAAAGTCAAATTAACCCGCACTGAAGAGGAAACGCTAAAGTGGACAGACAAGCCCGAGTACCAATCGTCAAAAATTTATAGTGAAGATCTTGTCACTGTATGCCTTCAGCAATCGGAAATACTTTGGGACAAGCCAACCATAGTGGGTGGCTGTATATTGGACTTGGCAAAGAAGTTCATGTTCGAGTTTCACTACAAAGTCGTGAAGAAAAACTTTGACTGCAATTTGCTTTATTCAGACACAGATTTTTTTGTATATGAGGTGCGTTCACGAGACTTCTTTGCAGAACTACAGCGGAAAAAGTCGGTCGCTGAGCAGTTCGATTTCTCAAACTTTCCACCAGAACACCCCTTGTACAGCAGGGACAATGCCCGAGTCACGTTAAAGTTCAAAGACGAAATGGGAAGCAAGCCAATTGCCGAGTTTTGTGGTCTGAAGCCGAAGCTGTACTCAATCAAGCTCGCTGAAGGCAAGTATAAGTCTTTTTCAGTACCACTGTATTGCCATCCAAACGCAATCATTCAATAAAAACAAGCACGCATTAGGCATTCAGATAGTTCAGTTTTTTCTGCAGGCAGGAAAGCTCGGATGAATTGCAATTAATCATGTTTTTTTTCAGGTCCTGCTAAGAAGGCAGCAAAAGGAGTGACAAAAGATGCCCGCCGCAGTATGACCCACGAGCTGTACAAACAAACTCTTTTGGGCGGCGAGGTGGTGCGTTTGCTGAACACTCGAATAGCTTCAAGCAACGACAGGCTCCACACAATTGCTGTAAACAAGAAGTCTTTGTCAGGCTACGATGACAAGTGGTTTATTATGAGTGACCAAGTTTCCATGCTGCCCTATGGTCATCGTTCGATACGAGAGGATATGTTCTTCAAGTCAATAATGAAAGAGCCCGATTGGGGAGCGGATGACTCGGGCGAAAGCGAGCAGGAAATCGGGCAGCATGCGCAGGAAAGCGGGCAGCAGGAGCAGGAAAGCAGGCTGCAGGCTTCGGTAGCTGGGCAGCAGGCGCTGGAAGGCGAGCAGCAGCCGCAGGAAAGCCAGCAGCAGGTGCTGGAAAGCAGGCAGCACCAGCAACAACAGTACAAAAACAAGCAGCAAACACAACAAACAACAAACATTCCACATTCAAACAGTATTCTCAACACAAGTTTAAACTCAATTCCCGACCCAGGTTTTCACCAGCGAAATTATAGCGAGGACGAATTGAATCAAAATTTGGTAGATTTTGACAATTTGTCAGAGTTATCGGACAGTGGATCCTCTACAGACCCAGCTCGTGATGGTTTTATACTAAGTCAAGCGGTAGAATCAGACACAGAGAGTCAACAAGTGGAGCAAATGGCTCTACCAGATCACAGGCAAAACAAAAATAAAAGACAAAACATGAGAAAAGCTAGAATTTCGAAAGCGAAAAAATGTCGAGCAGTGTGTTAATGGACTCAAGTAGCGAAGATGAATAAACTAATACGTACCTCAGTGATGTAGTAGACTTTGTTGATTCTCTTCATCTTGGCTATGGAACAAAGAAAATGGTAGTTCACTTCACTCCCGGTGAAGCTGAACAAAACCTTTTTCCCTCCTCGCTTATCTAATACCTTTAATTTTTTTTATATAAACTGTGGCACTCGTAAAATTTTGTGATGGTGGTGCTTGTGAATGAAGTTGGTTTCCGGGGTACTAAATCGGTCATCACAACCCCGAGTGCCTAGGTTGATCAAACGTGGTTCTTCCCCCTTCAGTCCCTGGTGTACTTTAGGCCTTGTGATGTCTAATTTATACTTTATATATGTATATAATAGCTCAGTGGAGTTATTGTAGTTGACGCTGTTGCTAAACGTTCTAAAAGCAAGTGTTGAGCACAAAACACACTGACACACATTGAGAGAGGCAGTTTTTTAAAAGCTTGCAATATATTCAAGTATCCCAGCCAGATTCTTCTAAAAGCCAAAGTTGCTACCCTTTATCCGGTTAATATAAATAAAGGAATGATTTAAACAGAAAAAAAACCGGATAGAGCATATAGTTCCCACCCTTAACCCATGCAATAACAAGTTTTTCTTACTCAATGGTTGCGTAGAGTGATATGAAGTTGTCCGTTTGCACCCACTTGAACAACTCGATCTTGAATGTTGAAAACTGCTGGATTCTTACACTTTCCACAGTGGCAAATGTTCAAGTCAATGACACTTCTGTTGAGACAAAACACCCCCCGACGTAGGTTTCTGATTTTTGCTTAAAAACAAAATTTTCTCAGTTCCTGACACTTACTTTCATGACGATTTAGATACAATGCTCTAAGTTTAAATAGAACGCTTTAATTTATTGATTACGGATCGAAAAGCAACTTAGTAAGGGTTTTTGATAATAACTAATTTGGTATTAACAAAGTTTTTTTTGAAAACTTACGTGAGTAGTAACTTTCGTGAACCAATGGAATTCGATTTCAACTGAGTCGTGAAGCTGCCCGGGGTAACTGGTTAGTAGAGTTTTGGCAAAATCTAAAAAAAATCTATGGATCCTTTTTGGGTTTCATTAAATTGGAACTGCCTCCATCCTCCCCCCCCACACACACACACACACATACGCACCCACGTACACTCATACACACACATACACACATACAAACACACACCCACCTATCTAACCCAAAACCCCTTCCCCTTAGTGAGCAAAATTTACTTACTTACCTTCTCTAGGCACAACCGCTATTATCATACAATTTAAAAAAATTGCCTTGCCCCTCCATCCGACCCCCCCCCCCCAATTAAGAATATGAGTTAAAGACGGGCATGTTCTACAACGGGCGAAATCTTGTATGCCCGCTTATAGGGGAAACAGAATTGATCCAACTACACCAAAAATTATTCGTACATTTTTTTTACTTACAGAATAATTGTTGATTGTGCTGATTGGGTTGTGAAGGACCAGTTGATATGATGTCTGTTGTACCGCTTCTGTTTTTTTTGGGTTTTCGAAAATTGGCGAACAATATGAATATTAAGTCAAAGTTGACAGACAATTAACCTTTCAGTAGAATCCCATAGATTTGAACTGTTCTTCGGAAGAGATTCGGAAAAAAATAAAATGAAAACCACCTCCCATTTTTTATTTAATCTTTTTCTATCCTTTTATATAAAATATATATATATATATATATATATATAAAATATAAAAAATATATAAAAAATTATATATAAATATTTAATATAAATTTTATATTAAAAAAATATTTAATATAATTTATATAAAAAATACAATACCTACCGTAGACCCCTTCTTACACCACTTTACGACCTCTCAACAAAATACCCCTTCAATCGTACATGATCTTAAACCCTATCATCAGGTTACCCCTTGTGACATGCTCTTATCGCCTAGGAATCCCTTACCTTACATTAGTATAGCCCCCCTCCCATAATTGAAGACTGCCACTCTGGAAGCCACCAGCTCTGTACACTCAGCTGATTCTCCATAGCCTCCAGACATCTAATGCATGACCCATTTTTGGCGGTCCATCTATCAGAATTTTTTAATAAAATTATTCCCCTCTTCACTCTTGCATCATTTTACCTTTTTCGCGGCCAAGTTCTTACGCACTTTTGTCACTTCCGAAAAATTTACCCGCTCATATTTACATCTTTTTACCCCCTCGGACGACCTAATCTTACATTATATTAGTCCCCATACTCGTAGACTGGCAATCTTGAACCCACAACCTCTGTACCTTCAGTTGTTTTCCATAGCCTCCAGACCAACAATGATTGATCAATGCTTGACGGTTTATCTCTGTAGAGTGTTTGTTAGAATGACCCCCTCAATGATTTACTGCTCACTCTTAAATCATTTTGTCCTCAATAGGAGCACAATTTTTAAACAAATGTACCTCTCTGGGCAAATTACCCCTCACTCTTAAACCCTTCACCCCCCCCCCCCCCCCACCCGACAGCCCATTTCTCAAATAAATTTGTCTCCTCTGAATAAATTGTTCGCTCACTCTTACATCGTTTTACCCTCTTGTAAGCCTTACTCTTAGTTGGGTGTAATTCCTCGAAAGTCGTAAGATTGCAGCCCATTCTTACATTGAACGTTTGGCCCAGAGATAGTTCATTAACCGTCTTTTTGTTGCAGCCCATTGCAGCCCACACTTACATCTCAATTTTGGCCATGGGGGCTAACTCCGCAAAACTCCTCTCATTGTAGCCCATTGCCGCCCACTCTTATATTTCCGTTTTTTTTCAGCGGGAAGAATTCCTGAAAAATGCCGCCGATTTCAGCCCACGTTTACATCGCAACTTTGGTCATGAGGGTAATTCTTTAACAAGTCCTCACATTGCAGCCCACGCTTATATCGCATTTCTGGTCAGGGGTAATTCCTCAAAAGTCCTTCCATTGCAGACCCACTCTTACATCATATCGTCCCCCTCCGACCAAATTACCCCCCCCCCACTCTTACAGCGAAATGGGAGGACTTTATGGAGGACTTTCGACCCGGGTAAAGCATCTCCGTTTCCGTTTGATGTTAAAGTTTGAACTTTTCAATACAATTCGAAGTAGCTATTGTCAATCGAAAAACTAATCGATATAACTTACATGCATATTTGTAATCTTAATTGTCACGTTTTAATGCTGAGTTCGTAACTTGAATAATGCCTGCCATATCTGCATCTCTGTCTCGAATTGCATGCATGAATGGGAATAAAATGATGTAAGGGGCATGAATGGGAGTAAAATGTTGTAAGAATGGGATTATCGTGGGGGTTAAATTGATGTACGAGTGAGGGGGGTAACTTGATGAGAGGGGGTAAAGTTGTGTGAGAGTGGGCTGCTCAAGACTCACAAAAAAAAGTCTGACAGTAATTTCTCCATTACCCCCAAAATCTCACACCATCTCCCCCTTGACAGCCTATGGAGGCCCAAAAATCTAAAATTCATCAGCTGACTCTTGATTTTCCCAAAAAAAACATTTTCACTGAAACCCCACTCACACATCATTATAAGCCCACCGTAGACCCCTTCTTACACCACTTTACGACCTCTCAACAAAATACCCCTTCAATCGTACATCATCTTAACCCCTATCATCAGGTTACCCCTTGTGACATGCTCTTATCGCCTAGGAATCCCTTACCTTACATTAGTATAGCCCCCCTCCCATAATTGAAGACTGCCACTCTGGAAGCCACCAGCTCTGTACACTCAGCTGATTCTCCATAGCCTCCAGACATCTAATGCATGACCCATTTTTGGCGGTCCATCTATCAGAATTTTTTAATAAAATTATTCCCCTCTTCACTTTTGCATCATTTTACCTTTTTGGCGGCCAAGTTCTTACGCACTTTTGTCACTTCCGAAAAATTTACCCGCTCATATTTACATCTTTTTACCCCCTCGGACGACCTAATCTTACATTATATTAGTCCCCATACTCGTAGACTGGCAATCTTGAACCCACAACATCTGTACCTTCAGTTGTTTTCCATAGCCTCCAGACCAACAATTTTTGATCAATGCTTGACGGTTTATCTCTGTGGAGTGTTTGTTAGAATGACCCCCTCTCAATGAATTACTGCTCACTCTTAAATCATTTTTTCCTCATTAGGAGCACAATTTTTGAACAAATGTACCTTCTCTGGGCAAGTACCCCTCACTCTTAAACCATTCACCCCCCCCCCCCACCCAACAGCCCAGTTCTCAAATACATTTGTCTCCTCTGAATAAATTATTCGCTCATTCTTACATCGTTTTACCCTCTTGTAAGCCTTACTCTTAGTTGGGTGTAATTCCTCGAAAGTCGTAAGATTGCAGCCCATTCTTACATTGAACGTTTGGCCCAGAGATAGTTCATTAACCGTCTTTTCGTTGCAGCCCATTGCAGCCCACTTTTACATCTCAAATTTGGCCATGGGGGCCAACTCCGCAAAATTCCTCTCATTGTAGCCCATTGCCGCCCACTCTTATATTTCAGTTTTTTTTCAGCGGGAAAAATTCCTGAAAAATGCCGCCGATTTCAGCCCACGTTTACATCGCAACGTTGGTTATGGGGGTAATTCTTTAACAGTCCTCCCATTGCAGCCCACGCTTATATCGCATTTCTGGTCAGGGGTAATTCCTCAAAAGTCCTTCCATTGCAGACCCACTCTTACATCATATCGTTCCCCTCCGACCAAATCTGTACGGAGGAATCATGGAAAAATTCTCCCTACCCCTTCATGAATTTGAAATGTTTGACAAAAGTGAATGGACCAATGAGCAGGCCCAGGAAATTTTGCGCCGAATATTGAATACGCCTGATGACGATGAAGTTGGATACATAGTTGAGGTCGATTTAGGTTACCCCGACACCCTGCACGATCTACATTCGGATTTTCCTTTGGCACCCACAAAAGAAGCGATTGATGAATGCTGGCTCAGCGAGTACCAAAGCAGCTTGTTGGCCGATATGCAAATTTAAAAACCCCAGCAGGTGAAAAAACTCATTCAGACGCTGTTTGATAAACAAAATTACACACTGCACTACCAAACTCTCAAACTCTATGTCGAACTAGGATTGGTAGTGACCAAGCTCCATAGAGTGCTTTCATTCAAACAGCAAAAGTGGCTCGCCCCATACGTGAAACTGAATACGGAAAAGCGAAAGCAAGCAAAGAATAAATTTGAGGAAGATTTTTTTAAATTGATGGTTAATTCGTCCTTTGGAAAAACTTGTGAAGGAAAGCGAAACCGAATGAAAGTCAAATTAACCCGCACTGAAGAGGAAACGCTAAAGTGGACAGACAAGCCCGAGTACCAATCGTCAAAAATTTATAGTGAAGATCTTGTCACTGTATGCCTTCAGCAATCGGAAATATTTTGGGACAAGCCAACCATAGTGGGTGGCTGTATATTGGACTTGGCAAAGAAGTTCATGTTCGAGTTTCACTACAAAGTCGTGAAGAAAAACTTTGACTGCAATTTGCTTTATTCAGACACAGATTTTTTTGTATATGAGGTGCGTTCACGAGACTTCTTTGCAGAACTACAGCGGAAAAAGTCGGTCGCTGAGCAGTTCGATTTCTCAAACTTTCCACCAGAACACCCCTTGTACAGCAGGGACAATGCCCGAGTCACGTTAAAGTTCAAAGACGAAATGGGAAGCAAGCCAATTGCCGAGTTTTGTGGTCTGAAGCCGAAACTGTACTCAATCAAGCTCGCTGAAGGCAAGTATAAGTCTTTTTCAGTACCACTGTATTGCCATCCAAACGCAATCATTCAATAAAAACAAGCACGCATTAGGCATTCAGATAGTTCAGTTTTTTCTGCAGGCAGGAAAGCTCGGATGAATTGCAATTAATCATGTTTTTTTTCAGGTCCTGCTAAGAAGGCAGCAAAAGGAGTGACAAAAGATGCCCGCCGCAGTATGACCCACGAGCTGTACAAACAAACTCTTTTGGGCGGCGAGGTGGTGCGTTTGCTGAACACTCGAATAGCTTCAAGCAACGACAGGCTCCACACAATTGCTGTAAACAAGAAGTCTTTGTCAGGCTACGATGACAAGTGGTTTATTATGAGTGACCAAGTTTCCATGCTGCCCTATGGTCATCGTTCGATACGAGAGGATATGTTCTTCAAGTCAATAATGAAAGAGCCCGATTGGGGAGCGGATGACTCGGGCGAAAGCGAGCAGGAAATCGGGCAGCATGCGCAGGAAAGCGGGCAGCAGGAGCAGGAAAGCAGGCTGCAGGCTTCGGTAGCTGGGCAGCAGGCGCTGGAAGGCGAGCAGCAGCCACAGGAAAGCCAGCAGCAGGTGCTGGAAAGCAGGCAGCACTAGCAACAACAGTACAAAAACAAGCAGCAAACACAACAAACAACAAACATTCCACATTCAAACAGTATTCTCAACACAAGTTTAAACTCAATTCCCGACCCAGGTTTTCACCAGCGAAATTATAGCGAGGACGAATTGAATCAAAATTTGGTAGATTTTGACAATTTGTCAGAGTTATCGGACAGTGGATCCTCTACAGACCCAGCTCGTGATGGTTTTATACTAAGTCAAGCGGTAGAATCAGACACAGAGAGTCAACAAGTGGAGCAAATGGCTCTACCAGATCACAGGCAAAACAAAAATAAAAGACAAAACATGAGAAAAGCTAGAATTTCGAAGGCGAAAAAATGTCGAGCAGTGTGTTAATGGACTCAAGTAGCGAAGATGAATAAACTAATACGTACCTCAGTGATGTAGTAGACTTTGTTGATTCTCTTCATCTTGGCTATGGAACAAAGAAAATGATAGTTCACTTCACTCCCGGTGAAGCTAAACAAAACCTTTTTCCCTCCTCGCTTATCTAATACCTTTAATTTTTTTTATATAAACTGTGGCACTCGTAAAATTTTGTGATGGTGGTGCTTGTGAATGAAGTTGGTTTCCGGGGTACTAAATCGGTCATCACAACCCCGAGTGCCTAGGTTGATCAAACGTGGTTCTTCCCCCTTCAGTCCCTGGTGTACTTTAGGCCTTGTGATGTCTAATTTATACTTTATATATGTATATAATAGCTCAGTGGAGTTATTGTAGTTGACGCTGTTGCTAAACGTTCTAAAAGCAAGTGTTGAGCACAAAACACACTGACACACATTGAGAGAGGCAGTTTTTTAAAAGCTTGCAATATATTCAAGTATCCCAGCCAGATTCTTCTAAAAGCCAAAGTTGCTAACCTTTATCCGGTTAATATAAATAAAGGAATTGTTTAAACAGAAAAAAAACCGGATAGAGCATAAAGTTCCCACCCTTAACCCATGCAATAACAAGTTTTTTCTTACTCAATGGTTGCGTAGAGTGATATGAAGTTGTCCGTTTGCACCCACTTGAACAACTCGATCTTGAATGTTGAAAACTGCTGGATTCTTACACTTTCCACAGTGGCAAATGTTCAAGTCAATGACACTTCTGTTGAGACAAAACACCACCCGACGTAGTTTTCTGATTTTTGCTTAAAAACAAAATTTTCTCAGTTCCCGACACTTACTTTCATGACGATTTAGATACAATGCTCTAAGTTTAAATAGAACGCTTTAATTTAGTGATTACGGATCGAAAAGCAACTTAGTAAGGGTTTTTGATAATAACTAATTTGGTATTAACAAAGTTTTTTTTGAAAACTTACGTGAGTAGTAACTTTCGTGAACCAATGGAATTCGATTTCAACTGAGTCGTGAAGCTGCCCGGGGTAACTGGTTAGCAGAGTTTTGGCAAAATTTAAAAAAAATCTTTGGATCCTTTTTGGGTTTCATTAAATTGGAACTGCCTCCCTCCTCCCCCCCCACACACACACACACATACGCACCCACGTACACTCATACACGCACATACACACATACAAACACACACCCACCTATCTAACCCAAAACCCCTTCCCCTTAGTGAGCAAAATTTACTTACTTACCTTCTCTAGGCACAACCGCTATTATCATACAATTTAAAAAAATTGCCCTTGCCCCTCCATCCGACCCCCCCCCCCCCCCAATTAAGAATATGAGTTAAAGACGGGCATGTTCTACAACGGGCGAAATCTTGTATGCCCACTTATGGGGGAACAGAATTGATCCAACTACACCAAAAATTATTCGTACATTTTTTTTACTTACAGAATAATTGTTGATTGTGCTGATTGGGTTGTGAAGGACCAGTTGATATGATGTCTGTTGTACCGCTTCTGTTTTTTTTTGGGTTTTCAAAAATTGGCGAACAATATGAATATTAAGTCAAAGTTGACAGACAATTAACCTTTCAGTAGAATCCCATAGATTTGAAACTGTTCTTCGGAAGAGATTCGGAAAAAAATAAAATGAAAACCACCTCCCATTTTTTATTTAATCTTTTTATATCCTTTTATATAAAATATATATATTTATATATATATATATATATATATAAAATATAAAAAATATATAAAAAAATATATATAAATATTTAATATAAATTTTATATTAAAAAAATATTTAATATAATTTATATAAAAAATACAATACCCACCGTAGACCCCTTCTTACACCACTTTACGACCTCTCAACAAAATACCCCTTCAATCGTACATGATCTTAACCCCTATCATCAGGTTACCCCTTGTGACATGCTCTTATCGCCTAGGAATCCCTTTTCTTACATTAGTATAGCCCCCCTCCCATAATTGAAGACTGCCACTCTGGAAGCCACCAGCTCTGTACACTCAGCTGATTCTCCATAGCCTCCAGACATCTAATGCATGACCCATTTTTGGCGGTCCATCTATCAGAATTTTTTAATAAAATTATTCCCCTCTTCACTCTTGCATCATTTTACCTTTTTGGCGGCCAAGTTCTTACGCACTTTTGTCACTTCCGAAAAATTTACCCGCTCATATTTACATCTTTTTACCCCCTCGGACAACCTAATCTTACATTATATTAGTCCCCATACTCGTAGACTGGCAATCTTGAACCCACAACCTCTGTACCTTCAGTTGTTTTCCATAGCCTCCAGACCAACAATGATTGATCAATGCTTGACGGTTTATCTCTGTACAGTGTTTGTTAGAATGACCCCCTCAATGATTTACTGCTCACTCTTAAATCATTTTGTCCTCAATAGGAGCACAATTTTTAAACAAATGTACCTCTCTGGGCAAATTACCCCTCACTCTTAAACCCTTCACCCCCCCCCCCCCACCCGACAGCCCATTTCTCAAATAAATTTGTCTCCTCTGAATAAATTGTTCGCTCACTCTTACATCGTTTTACCCTCTTGTAAGCCTTACTCTTAGTTGGGTGTAATTCCTCGAAAGTCGTAAGATTGCAGCCCATTCTTACATTGAACGTTTGGCCCAGAGATAGTTCATTAACCGTCTTTTTGTTGCAGCCCATTGCAGCCCACACTTACATCTCAATTTTGGCCATGGGGGCTAACTCCGCAAAACTCCTCTCATTGTAGCCCATTGCCGCCCACTCTTATATTTCCGTTTTTTTTCAGCGGGAAGAATTCCTGAAAAATGCCGCCGATTTCAGCCCACGTTTACATCGCAACTTTGGTCATGAGGGTAATTCTTTAACAAGTCCTCCCATTGCAGCCCACGCTTATATCGCATTTCTGGTCAGGGGTAATTCCTCAAAAGTCCTTCCATTGCAGACCCACTCTTACATCATATCGTCCCCCTCCGACCAAATTACCCCCCCCCACTCTTACAGCGAAATGGGAGGACTTTATGGAGGACTTTCGACCCGGGTAAAGCATCTCCGTTTCCGTTTGATGTTAAAGTTTGAACCTTTCAATACAATTCGAAGTAGCTATTGTCAATCGAAAAACTAATCGATATAATTTACATGCATATTTGTAATCTTAATTGTCACGTTTTAATGCTGAGTTCGTAACTTGAATAATGCCTGCCAATTCTGCATCTCTGTCTCGAATTGCATGCATGAATGGGAATAAAATGATGTAAGGGGCATGAATGGGAGTAAAATGTTGTAAGAATGGGACTATCGTGGGGGTTAAAGTGATGTACGAGTGAGGGGGGTAACTTGATGAGAGGGGGTAAAGTTGTGTGAGAGTGGGCTGCTCAAGACTCACAAAAAAAAGTCTGACAGTAATTTCTCCATTACCCCCAAACTCTCACACCATCTCCCCCTTGACAGCCTATGGAGGCCCAAAAAATCTAAAATTCATCAGCTTACTCTTGATTTTCCCAAAAAAAACATTTTCACTGAAACCCCACTCACACATCATTATAAGCCCACCGTAGACCCCTTCTTACACCACTTTACGACCTCTCAACAAAATACCCCTTCAATCGTACATCATCTTAACCCCTATCATCAGGTTACCCCTTGTGACATGCTCTTATCGCCTAGGAATCCCTTACCTTACATTAGTATAGCCCCCCTCCCATAATTGAAGACTGCCACTCTGGAAGCCACCAGCTCTGTACACTCAGCTGATTCTCCATAGCCTCCAGACATCTAATGCATGACCCATTTTTGGCGGTCCATCTATCAGAATTTTTTAATAAAATTATTCCCCTCTTCACTCTTGCATCATTTTACCTTTTTGGCGGCCAAGTTCTTACGCACTTTTGTCACTTCCGAAAAATTTACCCGCTCATATTTACATCTTTTTACCCCCTCGGACGACCTAATCTTACATTATATTAGTCCCCATACTCGTAGACTGGCAATCTTGAACCCACAACATCTGTACCTTCAGTTGTTTTCCATAGCCTCCAGACCAACAATTTTTGATCAATGCTTGACGGTTTATCTCTGTGGAGTGTTTGTTAGAATGACCCCCTCTCAATGAATTACTGCTCACTCTTAAATCATTTTGTCCTCATTAGGAGCACAATTTTTGAACAAATGTACCTTCTCTGGGCAAGTACCCCTCACTCTTAAACCATTCACCCCCCCCCCCCCCCCACCCAACAGCCCAGTTCTCAAATACATTTGTCTCCTCTGAATAAATTATTCGCTCATTCTTACATCGTTTTACCCTCTTGTAAGCCTTACTCTTAGTTGGGTGTAATTCCTCGAAAGTCGTAAGATTGCAGCCCATTCTTACATTGAACGTTTGGCCCAGATATAGTTCATTAACCGTCTTTTCGTTGCAGCCCATTGCAGCCCACTTTTACATCTCAAATTTGGCCATGGGGGCCAACTCCGCAAAATTCCTCTCATTGTAGCCCATTGCCGCCCACTCTTATATTTCAGTTTTTTTTTCAGCGGGAAAAATTCCTGAAAAATGCCGCCGATTTCAGCCCACGTTTACATCGCAACGTTGGTTATGGGGGTAATTCTTTAACAGTCCTCCCATTGCAGCCCACGCTTATATCGCATTTCTGGTCAGGGGTAATTCCTCAAAAGTCCTTCCATTGCAGACCCACTCTTACATCATATCGTTCCCCTCCGACCAAATTACCCCCCCCCCCACTCTTACAGCCAAATGGGAGGACTTTATGGAGGACTTTCGACCCTGGTAAAGCATCTCCGTTTCTGTTTGATGTTAAAGTTTGAACCTTTCAATACAATTCGAAGTTGCTATTGTCAATCGAAAAACTAATCGATATAATTTACATGCATATTTGTTATCTTAGTTGTCACGTTTTAATGCTCAGTTCGTAACTTGAATAATGCCTGCCATATCTGCATCTCTGTCTCGAATTGCATGCATGAAGTGAAGATGAAATTTTTAAAAATTGTCCTAAGATTATAGTACCGGCAAATCTGTTTTATGGTTTCATCTGTGGAGGAGGGGGGGGGGCTTGCTTGCTTGCTTGCAGAATTCATGAACGTCAGGACAACATTTTTTTTCAAACTCATTCTTTTATTATTTGCAGACTAATCAACCAATACCACTTCGGTGACCTCGACCCTGGTGACTATTACACAGTTGAGATGTGGGTCACAAGTTTAGGAGATGACGTCACAGCTCTAGTCCGGAGTTACACATTTTACGACCACACTTATCCGATTGAGCCAACTATTTCGACGGCTGTTACTGTGGCAGAGCATACGATGCATTTTGGATGGACAAATCCTGTTTATTTTGAGGTATTTTAAATTAAACGAGGCAGACAATCTTGAATTGCACATGAACGTATTTAGTACTTTTGATTCCTCCACACACTATTGCGACCATGTCGAGGCGTCAAAACTGAAAATGTCTCCAGAAAAGTTTTGTAATTGAGGTTTTCATTGCTGAATGCGGTGAAAGCGGTGATTTACAAATTTTTTTTATATTTACATTTACCTTATTTCTGAGGACAAGTTTATCGCTTTCGGTGCACGTAACGATGAAATTTTGATAAATTTTCGTTATAAAATTTCGCGCTTTGCTTGGAAGAATTTTTTATTAATAATATTTTACCTCAAATCTTATAACTTTTCTCTGAAAAATATCTACCAGGGTTTTGCTTTACTGCAGTCAATTATATATATGTAGAGAGTGCAAGTGTTTTAAGGGTTCCACAGTCAGATTTTAATATCTTTTAGAATCTTTAAAATAATAATAAAGGCATCAGTCAAAAGGATTTATCAATGTGGTTTGTCGAATCGAAGATAAAAATTAATTTGAAAAAGTTTTTGAAATATACTAATCAAAAGCATGCAAGTCTTAGTTCCTAGATCAAGCCAAAACTTGGCATGTCTAACTCCACCACTCAGCAAGTAAAAAAAGTCAACAATTGCGGGAACTTGTCAAAAAATGTCTGGAAAACGCCAAAAGAGCCAAGAAGATGTTATAATAGGGACGGAAAACTGTCTGTTCATAATATGTCTGCGATACCACAAAATGGGAAAATGTCCTGAAATGGTTAAAAAAATATTCAAATAGGTCCCCGCATAGACCATTTCTTTTTAAAATTTTGCGATCATCAAAGAAAATAAAAAAAAACGGAAGAAAATGAAAAAAAGATAAATGAAATCTGAATTAAGAAGAAAAGAAAATATTAAATTGGTACTCCAACAGTGTAAAGTTGAGTTGAATTCTTTTTCAGATAGAAAGAGTTTTGCAAATTGACTCCTGGCAAATATAATCAAATATAATCTGATAGATTAAAACATTTTTCAAATTTCCAGAAAAATGTACCTCTGTGAACAATTTAAAAAATTTCGAATTGGAAAGTATGCTTGGGTGAAATTCATTTTTTTTCCGTTTCTCTTTTGGGCAGAAGATTTTTGCTTTCATGCTCAAAGACACGACACTATTCAATTCGAGCTAACTGCAGTTCCAAAAAATCAATATGAGCTATTGTATAAAGGGGAAGCTGATTATTTTTAATCTGTGCAATTGTGATGCAAGTGATATCTGCGTGACTCTGCTTGAAATCATTGAGAACTTCAGACGTTTATCGAGAACTGCGAAGATTTTTTTGCATATTAAAGTAAGAATGCTTAAAAAACGAAGTGAGCACGTCTCACAATGACGACTGTCAATGGAAGTCAACTTCTGGCTAATAAGGAACTCTTGGCATTCTAACTTCTGGTAGTGCAGATTTTCGGCATCTTCAAATTTTCTAATTGCAGGTTCCATAACATAATAGCGAATTTTTTGTGGCTTCTGGCTTCTGAAGGAAAAAGGAAATGATGTATGCAAACAATTCAAATTTATATTACACAACAGACAAAAAGAACATACATTTTTTAAAACCCAGTCAGAAAAATTCGACTTGTTCTATATTTGAGACAATATGGTTTCAGAGTTACTTGTGTTTAAGTCTGACAATTTTCTGCTGCTTTTTCCTACCATTTGCGTAAAATATAATATACAACAATTCTTGGACCATGAGAAATTTGTTAATGGTCGTGAGCTCTCCAAAATGTTTTGATCAAATTCTAAGAAACATTCCAAAATTCCAAATTTAATGTTCTCGTTAATAAAAACGAATTCACACAAAACACTTGAGTGAACTTTTATGCTTATGTTTTCAAAAGTGAACCCAAAATTTTTCGCCTTATTAGACCTCATTTTTAAAATTCGGCTTACTTGCCTATCGGCTTGCTTGACCACCACCGTTTTCACAATCATTTTTGTTTTGAGTATTACGCAACATCTTATTCGATTATGTTATAGAAAATCTACATCTGGCACGAGCCCATAGGTGGAAGCTGCCCTTGCTACAAAGACAACCAAAGGTACGTCCTCTTATTGCAAAATGAAAAAAAATATCATTTTACTGAGTTAGTTATCGTATAATAATCCAAAGTTTTACGCAAATTAATCAAATCTAACTTTTGAATTATTAAGTTTGGAAGCTGATTTTCATTTTTAGTCATTTTGTATATTGTAAAATTGAGGGCTCTGCATAGTAACTAAGTGAATTGTTAACAATTCAATATTCATATGAGAATTTGCAGAAACTCAGAGTACAGACAAACTTGAAAATCAAAGTTTCATTATTATCTGCTGTGTTAAGTGTGATGTGTAATGAACCTTTAATGAATGAAAGAGGTATTGATTGATAGAACTAAAATAAAAATGACAATATACTATGTAAGGCTCCTTGTCGTTTGTTTTAGTTCACTCAAAAACTTATTTATGTTTATTTGTCTTTCTTTCAGAGATTCTATACACGCAATACAAAGATACAAAATTGAGACATTTTTTTCAAATTTGGCTTGATTCAAGGAAATCTGATTTGATGATAATTTTTCCAGCCCAAGTGACGAAACAGTCTCTGACCTCATAGCCGGGGAGGAATACACAACGCACATGTTAGCCGAGAGTGAATTTGGCCGAAACAGTTCTGAGTTGACATTTGTTCACTCTCTCTACACAGACACTGTCACTCTAGACAACACTCTCACCACTCACTCTCTGACAACTGATGTTGACTTCGACTCTGGTGTCGGATCTACAGTGGAGCTCAAGTTGCAGTGCCTCGACTTTACACTGACATGGAGACAGCTGAAAGCATTCAGGTTAATTCACTTGAATTCACCTTAATCGGTACGCCTGGATTAAGGCGAGCCAGCGTATCATATTATTTAAGAACAAAAAACACATATCCGCATCACCCAATTTGAGGTCCGCACGACGCAAGGTACCGGGGTCGAGGTTTGGCGGTGAATTTTCGTAAGAAACGCGGTGAAATGTGGTGAAAAAAAATAATTTTCACCGCGTATTTCTTACATCTTTTTGCGGTGAATGCGGTGAACCGCGGAGAAATTTTCATTTTCACCGCGTTCTCAGTATTCTTACAAAAAATAATCTTCCCTACACGTGTTTGAACCTCGGACCTCCTGCATGCCTTCAGCTGCTTATTCCACTGCCCTAATTGTCACTTACTTCTTTGATATTCCTTGGAAATTTAAATCAGATTGAGTAAACAATGAAAAGCATATGCGGTGAATTTTTGTATGAAATGCGGTGAAATGTGGTGAATTATTTTTTTTCACCGCATTCACCGCTTTCACCGCATTTCTTACATTATTTTGCCACAAAACTCGATGCGGTGAATTTTTGTAAGAAATGCGGTGAATTTTGCGGTGAATTTTTGTAAGAAATGATGTGAAATGCGGTGAAATGTTTATTTTCACCGCATTCACCGCAATCACCGCATTTCTTACAAAAATTCACCGCATTCACCGCATTTCTTACAAAAATTTACCCAAAAACCTCGACCCGGGTAGCTGTGATCAGACCGAATTGGGTTGCGCACGGAGGTGGGGGGGGGGGGGGGGGGCAGACCATTTATTAAATTTTGATCAATTTACAACTCCGAAAAAAATTATTAGTTTTAAATTTTTGAAAAAAGAGGGAAAAAATACGTTAAACTAAACTTTGAAAAATCGACTGATTGCAAGAAAAATAAATTTCAAAGGAAAAGCAAAAACTAATTAGCTTTGTACCAATGAAAGTAAACACATTGGAGTATCAGCAACAACGCCAAAAACAAACAAAGAAGCAAACAACGCACACCAACAAACATACATACATCCATACAAACGTACATAGATACAATCATACTGTTACGGCTGCTATCTAATTACAGATTTAGAATAACGTTACGCCGCTGGTTCGCAGATATTTAAGGTCCCTAAACTGTCAAATCGAAAATCTTCAAAAAACGGATTTCAACCTTTTGTCTCGCAACTTGAAACTTATTGAAAAACGGTCTTCTATTGATATTCCGATTACAACTAGCAAAATTCAATCAACTGATTGATACAGAAACTTTAAACTCTAAAATGAATAACTTAGAACAATGTTTACATAACAAATATACAACAGTATAAAACATTAACAATTTGGTTCGTGGATTATTAAATAACATAACACTCGTTAAAAGGACTGCAGAAAAGGGAAAATTACCCGAAGGTAACAACATCACACCACTTTACACAATTCGTGAAGATTAAACATACTTAACATTTAAATAATTTACTTCAAATTGAACAAAGGGTAAAAGTCACAACATTTTTGTACTACATTCGGCATTAAATAAATGTCAACTACAGGAAGTGGTCAATTGAGTACTGTAGTCATAAGTCATAGCCTTTAGACACACATTGGGTTCAAATGAAGGTTAACAATAACAACAAAACTTAACATATTGAACTTAAACTGATGAGAAACTAATGACTTTCGCCAATTCTCTGACTTAAGCAAAAAAATGGACAAAAAAGTTGAAAGGGATTTCAATGAAACTAGCACCGACCGATAGGGCTTGGTGAGATAGGGTGCTGCTTTAAAGGAAGATTTTTTATACAACCACATCTTCATGTAGAAAAAAGACCTTGAAGATTACGTTTTTGACTGTAAAGCCACTTTTGCAATAAAAATCAAAAACTACTGCACCAAAAAAATGATAACTCATATCAAATCCTACAGGGAACAATACCTAGGAGAATAGGCTTTGAGATGACAACAAATTTTAGAATGATTTCGTGGTACTTTAGGAACTATTAGCACCTAATTGTGAAAAAATGTCTATTTTTGCTTCAAGGTCACCCGTATACCGGTTTTGACCTTCAACCAATCGAGCACTTGATAGCATCAATTGATAGCACAAGATGAGGGAATACTTTGAGCATATACACTGATGACCTTGGTCAAGGTCATTGACTTGTAGCAACATAAAACTTGCATAATATAACAATTGTTGGCTAAAACTCCATTTTTAACTACTAGAAATTATATTAGTCCAATGTTCGTGAAAACTTTTGACTGGTTAGACATTAGCAAGGTTAAATACGTTTAAAGTTATCGACAGAAACATATAAAGGTCAATTTTGAGCAGCAAAAGTGTTTCAACCGCAACATCGCCGGCCCAGATTTTGGCTACTTTCCAAAATTAACATCACTTGCGGTCACTATTGACCTGAGTCAGTTTTACTACTGGCCTCTTGTAGCCTCCAGTTGCAGTTCTAACCCAAACTGAACTTATGACTCTATCATCACTTGGATATACTTCTTCAATTCTCCCCAAAGGATAATTGAAAGGATGAACATTCTGATCCAATATCCAAACCAAATCTCCAGCTTTCGGTTCGCTCAGCTCTTCCTTCGCCCATTTAGATCTCTGCTGTAGGCCAGGAAGGTATTCATTCATCCACCGATTCCACACTGAAACTAGGATGCTGTGTTGATCACGAAACAACTTTCTGTAACTCGCTGAAGTTCCAGAAAACAAAGCATTTGGCCATTGTACACTGATTTGACCAATTAGGAAGTGATTTGATGTTAAAGGCTAAAGATCTGAGACACCTCCAATTACATCAGTGAGAGGTCGGTTATTGACTAACTGTTCAACAATACAAAGCACTATTCGAAGCTTGTCTTCAGTCAGACTTTGCTTCCCAAGAACATTAAACAGAGCTTTTTTGCAAGATCTCACAAGACGTTCCCATACACCACCAAAATGTGGAGCCGCAGGCGGGTTGAACGTCCACTTGATGCCTTGTTCGACTAGGCTGGCTGTAATTTCATCTGCTTTGAGATCTTGAAAAGCTTCTTTGAACTCTCAGGCTGCTCCGACAAAGTTTGCTCCATTGTCAGAGATAATTGACTTAGGTTGACCTCGTCTTGCAATGAATCTATGAATTGCATCAATGCAAGCTGCTGTATCCAAGCTGTCTACTAATTCCAGATGAATCGCTCGAACACTGAAGCACGTGAACAAGCGCACCCACTTCTTGACGGTGCGTCTGAATAATTTAACTTCAAGCGGTCCGAAGTAGTCTACTCCGGTGTTCGTAAAGATTCGAACTTCGCTCGTAACCCTATCGACTGGTAGGTCGCTCATCTGTGGCGATCTTCAGTCAGACTTTGCTTCCCAAGAACATTAAACAGAGCTTTCTTGCAAGATCTCACAAGGCATTCCCATACACCACCAAAATGTGGAGCTGCAGGCGGGTTGAATGTCCACTTGATGCCTTGTTCGGCTAGGCTGGCTGTAATTTCAATTGCTTTGAGATCTTGAAATTCTTCTTTGAACTCTCGGGCTGCTCCGACAAAGTTTGTTCCATTGTCAGAGATAATTGACTTAGGTTGTCCTCGTCTTGCAGTGAATCTATGAACTGCATCAATGCAAGCTGCTTTATTCAAGCTGTCTACCAGTTCCAGATGAACCGCTCGAACACTGAAACACGTGAACAGGCACACCCACTTCTTGGCGGTGGGTCTGAATAATTTAACTTCAAACGGTCCGAAGTAGTCTACTCGGGTGTTCGTAAAGGTTCGAACTTCCCTCGTAACTCTATCGACTGATAGGTCGCTCATCTGTGGCAACTGGCTGTTGCTGAACAATCGACACCTCACGCAGTTGTGCTTCACTGCTCGTAAGGCATTTCGCAAACCGAATATCCAAAATCTTTTCTTTACTTCGTTTCGAATGTATTCTACACCTTCATGGTGCAATACATTGTGTTGGTAATTCAAATATAGCTCTACTGCTCGGTGCTTGCTGGGTAGAATCACTGGATGCATCGAATGATAAGACAAATCTGCTTTTCGTAATCTTCCTTTTGCTAGCATGACTCCATCTGAGTCATTGAAGGGAGATAACGAAACAATTTTACTGTTAGAAGAAACTGGCCTGTCTGAATGTAGATCTTTCAGTTCCTTCGCATAAGTCTCTTTCTGGACAAGTTTCCAGATTACTATTTCTGCTTCGTGTAGAAGGTCTGTAACTTGACAATCTTTATGGCTGAGAGTGAGAATCCATGCAACAGTTCATCGTAGTCTGTTGAACTAACTGAAACGTTCCCATTAAACCGCTGCAACTGTTTCTTCTTCAGAAACAAACACTTGAACGTTCATATCCTGCTCTGCTGGGTGTTGATTGTCTTCATCCAAGACAATTGGCTATTTCAACCATTCTGGACCTTGAATCCAGTTACTGCTAGCAACTTCATCGAAATTGAGGCCTCTTGTCCCCAAATCGGCTGGATTTTTTGCACCTGCGACATGATGCCATTCATCCACTGTTGATGAGTCGAGTACTTTAGCAACTCTGTTGGCAACAAACGTAGGCTGCTTCTCAATGCTCCATCTGATCCACTGTATGACAGTTGTAGAATGAGACCACAAGTAAACTTTGTGGAAATGAATCGAAAATTCTTTCATTATAGAGTCTTTCAAACGATTCCCAGTTATAGCTGCCATCAACTCAAGTTTTGGAATCGTATGATGCTTAACTGGCGCAACTCTGGCTTTACCCATGATGAAAGAGACTTTTCGATCTTGAATGACATCTTCAGTCACAACATACGCAACTGCGCAAAACGCGTCTTCGGATGCATCTCCGAATACTTGCAAGTCGTTTCGAACACTTTCGCTCGAATTCTGATACCATCTCTGAACATCAAACGCTTCACCGGCGTTGAGCTCTGCGACGCAATTGGAAAACTGGTCGTTCAAATTGTCTTCAATATAGAGACCCACTGTTGTCCTTTCGTCTGCCACATTCCCTTGAGTATGATTCGTCCGCGAATGGCAAAAGGCACTAAGAATCCCAATGGATCAAAGACACTCGAAACAACTGACAAAACTTTACGTTGGGTCCAACGACATTCTGGCTCAAACCGCATGCCTCGACATACCTTCAGGGTATCATTTTCGTTGTTCCAGTCCAATCCAAGTATTGTCAAGGCTTTGTCGTGAACTTCATTCTCTTCGAAATTCGTTGCCCACTTGGTCAGTTTGAAACCTCCCTTAGCTAGGAGTGCTGTTAACTCTGTTTTCAACTCAGCAGCTTCTTGCTGACTGCTAAATAACACTAGCCAGACCTCCATGTAGAAGTTATGACACGCAATGTAACTCGCTCGCTCTGAACCATTTGCATTGTCCAAAGCACATCTGTGAAAGGCAAAATTGGCACATGTTGGAGACGATTTTGCTCTAAAGATGTGACGATTGTACTGATATGTCACTACTCGATCCTTTTCATCAAACCAAAGAAACCGCAGGAACTGTCTATCTTCTGGTTTGACTTCAACTTGAAAAAACATTTCTTCAATATCGGCACTTAGAGCATACTTTTGCTCACGGAATCATGCTAAGTTCCCCATCAAACTTGCTAGCAAGTCTGGTCCTGCTAGCAGCATGTCGTTGAGTGAGTAACCGCGAAATTTAAGGGCAGCATTACACACTCTCCTCACTTTATCTGGTTTATAGGGATTCAAAACTGGGTGATGAGGCACATACCACACTGGTTGATTCGTCGTTGCAGCTAATTCGTCAGAAGAAAGTATAAAAACATATCATTTCTTCAAATCCAAAGCAATTGTGTCATTATGTTGCAACTTGAGGGAGTCATCTGCATCTAGACGATGTTTAAGACCTCGAAGTTGACAAAAAGTTGTTGGACAAAGCTGCTTGCTCTCCATTCCAAAGCAAACCGACTTCGTATCAATCTCCGATGAACTTAATCGTGGAATTGAGAATATCGCTCGCCAACTTATGTTCTTTCGTTCGTTTGTCAGCGACCACGAGTTTTCCATAGGACTCCATATCCCACCATTTCTTGACAACTTCAGCTAATTTTACATCGTCTTCGTTAGAAACATGACATGCTGCCCTCAAACGCAACTCATTTACTGGTACTGGACCATTGATTGTCCATCCCAATGGCAACTTGACCGCCCATGGCTTGTTTTCTCCGCCGTTCTTGTATTCTAGCGGAGGAATAAGCTCATAGGCATTCTGGCCTAGAATGATTGTGATTCTCTTCAAGTCAATCTGCTTGAAACCAACGCATTTCAAGTACGGATACGTTTGTTTCATTCTTGGACATTGTAGACACTCTTTCCGATCTCCAAGTTCTTCTGACTGTGAACTGTCAATGACTTTGATTTTTTCTTCATGCTACTAGCCGGCCCAATTGTAGCCTGCACTGCTTGTCATGAAGTTAATTGAGTTTCTCCCTTTACCAAGCTTCTGGAGAAGATCTTCATCAATCCATGTCTGAGTTGATCCTGTGTCACAACAAGCAAGAGTATCTTCGAAATGTCCATCACGTCCGAAGATTCTGACTCGCGCTATCTGCATCAATCCTCGAACTGACTCAGCATTACTGGTAAGATTAGTGCCATCTGTCTTGGTAGCTGGCTTACTGTTCTTAGGACGCTTCGTATAATGTAGAAACTTGTTGTGTGCCTTCTCACAACCATCAATTCCACATTTCCGCTTTCTTGGACAATCTTTAGCAGGATGATTGTCTCCCAGACAACAGAAACACAAGTTCTTCTCTTTCGCAACGTTGCATCGGTCGTCGATCTTCATACTTTTTAACTTCTCACAGTTCCAAAATCTTTGATCAGAACCATCAATAGGACACTTTACTTCTGACGTGTCCTTACTGTCATTTGAATTGAACGAAAACTCATTCTTCGAAGACTTCTTGAAGTCTGGCTTCTTTCCAAACATCGACTGACTTGGCTCAAATTTTGACGTTGTTGGCGTATAGTGGAGCAAGCGCTCGTGCACTTGAGCTTCCTCTTGAAGCTACTTGTTGAACTCGACTAAGTTCGGATTTCCTACTGTTTTCGTTGGAGACTCGATAAACTCAAACCATCGTCTTTTCGTATCTAACGGTAGCTTACTGATCGCAATATCGAGGTTACTCGAGGAAAATAAATCGTTTGAATATCCGAACTGCTGCAAGATATTCACGAATGTAGAAACTGTATCGGCAAACTCAGCCAGAGCTGATAAGTCGTTAAATCTAATCTGGCTGAAGTTCTGTATATTGGCCAACTGAGATGAAACAATGGGATGAGGCTGTCCAAACTTTCTCTGCAACGTGTTCCATGCTTCAACATACATGGTACCTGAATAGCCCAATCCATTGACTGCTCGCTTGGCTTTGCCGGTCAGCAAAGCCTTCAGGTGGCTCATCTTTTCATCGTTGCTGATAGAACTGCTGTCAACTGTGGCCAAAAACATTCCTCTCCACTCGGGCCAATCAAATGATTGCCATCAAACTCGCGCAATTTCAATTTAGGCAAGCTTCTGTGGGTACTGACTGGAGGCGTTACTGGAGGCAAACTATATCCAGAAAATTTACCACCTGTGGGCAGATAGGAACTGGCATATGTCGATCGCTCTGGAGAATATCTTCTTTCCCCTCGACCGATTGGGGTACTTTCGACTTTCGTTTCCATTTCGAATGGATTCTCGTAATCTTTGTCGGACTCGTACCGCTTTCTATACTCGGCAACTCAATATACAAATCTTCGGAACGTCTGGGAAAAGATCCAGATGCTTCTTCTGGCAACTCAACTTGCATGATCTCTGCAAATTTATCCCAACCAACAGAAAGACGTTTGGAGGAATCCTTAGAAGGCTTACGTTCTTCAGAATCAGATTCCAAGGAACTTCTCGATTTGTCAGACATTTCTCCTGTTGAGCTGTTTAACTCAGCCTCTAGCAAACGAAGTCGAAGCTTCTCATCTAATTGCCTCATCTGCTCCTCGGGCTCTCGCTGTTTTCTCTCGAACTCCATTTGAAGCCGTTTCTGTTCGATCTCTGTCTTCTCCTTGGCTTTCTCCTGTCTCTCCTCGATACGCTGAAGCCTTCGCACATTCTTCTCTTCTTCTCGCTCAAAATCATCTTCTAATGATCGACTGTTCAAATCGTCGCTCAAGTGATTTCTTGACTTCTGAGTAGAAGAGTCGTCCTGTTGACTTTGTGAGTTGCTGCTAACTAAATGTACTCCACTGTCTTTTGGTACACTGTCCGTCAGTGTTGGCGTCTGGGGAGCTTTTGGAACTGTTGAACGTTGACTTCGACTAGTGAACGTTGATGCTGTCGTTTCATGAAAAGATACATTCCTTTTAGCAATATTGTCATTTTGTTCCTTGTGACGTGTATCATACGCATTTAGAAGATTATTACAAAATTCTGAGAGCCGGTCTTCAATTATCTTTATATTTTGCTGAGCTTGCTGCTCAAACGAAGTTCTTCTCCATTGCTCCTCAAACTTCATCAACATCTTTCGTTGTGCCGCTTCTACACTGAAATACATATCTAAAGCGGAGCTGCACCTCGAAAGTCGGATGTTCTTTCGACAGAACATGGAATTAGCGAAGTCGAATTTTGGAGTCACTGCGTTGTTGACATGAGCTCTGATTTGATTCCAGCTGTTCTCAAACTGGTTCTTCGAAGCCTGTAATCGCGTGAATAGCATGGCTTGATTTTGCAGGCGTTGGAATCTGTTGGGTAACGGTTGAACTCCTTACTTTTCTTCGGTTTTTCAAACATTATTGTCGTATTATAGTCGTATAAAAGACAACTTCTTCGCAAACAAATTTTCCTATGTCCGGGTCAATGAAGGACCAAAACTTTTTACGGCTGCTATCTAACTACAGATTTAGAATAACGTTACGCCGCCGGTTCGCAGATATTTAAGGTCCCAAAACTGTCAAATCGAAACTCTTCAAAAAACGGGTTTCAATCTTTTGACTCGCTGCAACATGAAACTTATTGAAAAACGGTCTTCAATTGATATTTCGATTACAACTAGCAAAGTTCAATCAACTGATTGATACAAAAACTTTAAACTCTATAATGAATAACTTAGAACAATGTTTACATAACAAATAAACAACAGTATAAACCATTAACAATTTGGTTCGTGGAATATTAAATACCATAACATTCGTTAAAAGGACTGCAGAAAAATGCAAATTACCCGATGGAAACAACATCACACCACTTTACACCATTCGTGAAGATTAAACATACTTAACTTTCAAATAATTTACTTCAAATTGAACAAAGGGGTAAAAATCACAACATTTTGTTTCTGCATTTGGCATTAAAAAGATGTCAACTACAGAAAGTGGTCAACTTAGTATTGTAGTCATAAGTCATAGCCTTTAGACACACATTGGGTTCAAATGAAGGTTAACAATAACAACAAAACTTAAGATATTGATCTTAAACTGATGAGAAAGTTATGATTTTCGCCAATTCTCGGACTTAAGCGAGAAAAGTGGAGAAAAAAGCGGAAAGTAATTTCAATGAAACTAGCACCGACCAATAGAGCTTGGTGAGATAGGGTGCTGCTTTTACGGAAGTGTTTTTATACAACCACATCTTCATGTAGAAAAATGACCTTGAACATGGCGTTTTTGACTGTAAAGCCACTTTTCCAATAACAATCAAAAACTACTGCACCAAAAAATGATAAATCATAAAAAAATTATTACAGGAACAATACCTAGGAGATTAGGCTTTGAGATGACAACAAATTTTTGAATGATTTCGCGGTACTTTAGGAACTTTTAGCACCTAATTGTGAAAAAATGTCTATTTTTTGCTTCAAGGTCACCCGTATACCGGTTTTGACCTTCGACCAATCAAGCACTTGAGAGCATCAATTGATTGGATAAGATGAGGGAATACTTTGAGCATATACACTGATGACCTTGGTTAAGGTCATTGACTTTTAGCAACATAAAACTTGCATAATATAACAATTGTTGGCTAAAAACTCCATTTTTAACTACTAGAAATTATATTAGGGCAATGTTCGTGACAACTTTTGACTGGTTAGACATTAGCAAGGTTATATACGTTTAAAGTTATCGACAGAAACATTTAAATTTCAATTTAAAAGTCTTTCGACCGCAACACATACGAAAATACGCATGGTCATACAAGTTTTTGTTTTTGTTTGCTTTCGAATTATGGAAACTTAAAAATACAGAAGATGGTGCATAGATATTGTACTAATAATTCCAAAAGAAAACAAAAACTTAAAAATAAAAAAAATCTGCAAAAAAATTAGAGACTTCTCTGGAAAATGGATTCCAAAAATCCATACTTTTTTATATTATCCCCTGTTTTTCGACCGGGGTATTATAGGAGTCACTTGGGTTGCTCCTGTAGTGGCAGATTAATTTTTGTGTTACAAAATTGGGGTATCTACTCCATAAGTTTCTAGCAGTGACAATTGCTACGAGTAGTATTCAGAATTAAAGAGCTTGCTTTGGTCATAAACCTGAGTTTACTAGGTTTTTTTAAATCCCAAGAGGCTAATGATTCTTATGGTACATAATATTTTATTGAATTGCAACCCCATATTACTATTACCCTATAGAGAAAAAAGCAATTGTTATGAAAAAAACGTAAAAACTACTGTAAACTATATCTTTCCTCTAGAAAGAGACCATTAATGAAAAACAGGTCCTTTATTAAATCCCAACCAATGAGAAACTCTAACTGACCACAATATTCAACCATTGACCCTAATAGATACTATAAGCACCGGAGCAGATTAAAAACTTTATCTAATCTCTCATCCAAATTTAAAGGGTAAAGGATCAACCTAGCAAAATATCAACCAACAAAATGACTAAATTTTAGACCCCATCTCAAAATTTTTGTGCATGCTCGAAAAATATCAGAATCTCGTTTTTCTGTTTGATCCTTCTCTTCGGTCACTTGGTTTCGATGCTGAATTTTCAACAACTTTTTTTCATGCAACTGGGTTTCACTTTTGTAAATGGATTTTTAGTTACTGTTTATGTATATATTGTTCCTTAAGGTATGTCGACCCTCATTGTTTTGTTGTATCAGAACCACCAATTGCTCATCATAAAACCTAACGCATGATAAGAGTCTTTAGCAATTGCTTTAAGCTTCTTCTTTGGACGATGTTATTGTTAAGATCGGAAGCGCATCTCTTATTCAAAGCGTTTTGGTTGATCATTTTGTTTTATATCAATCGCAAATCTATTTATAGGTGTTTCGTTGAATAATATTAATATTATATTTAGTACGAAAATTAAGTTGTAACAACTTTCGAATTGTTTAAGTTGCTTTGTACGGGACGGCAACATCTGTAGTTCATGTTGGTGCCGAAATAGTTGGGAGAAGAACATATATTAACTGTGATCTTGATCTGTGCATAATTTTTCTTCCGTCCATCTTCCGACATAGTTATTGCGGTTCAATGAGCAATTCAAAGTTAATTCATTTTTTATCTTTTATTATGGAATTGCAACCCCATATTACAATTACCCTATAGAGAAAAAAGCAATTTTTTTAAAAAAAGTAAAAACTACTGTAAACTATATCTTTCTTTTAGAAAGAGACCATTAATGAAAAACAGGTCCTTTTTTTAATTCTCAATCAATGAGAAACTCTAACTGATCACAATATTCAACCATTGACCCTAATAGATACTATAAGCACCGGAGCAGATTAAAAACTTTATCTACTCTCTCATCCAAATTTAAAGGGTAAAGGATCAACCTAGCAAAATATCAACCAACAAAGTGACTAGATTTCAGACCTCATCGCAAACTTTTTTGTGCATGCTCGAAAAATATCAGAATATCGTTTTTCTGTTTGATCTTTTTCTACGGTCACTTTGTTTCGATGCTGAATTTTCAACAACAATTTTTCACGCAACTGGGTGTCACTTTTGTAAATGGATTTTTAGTTACTGTTTATGTATATATTGTTCCTTAAAATATGTCGACCCTCATTGTTTTGTTGTATCAGAACCACCAATTGCTCCTTATAAAACCTAACGCAAGATAAGAGTCTTTGGTAATAGCTTTAAGCTTCTTCTTTGGACGATGTTATTGTTAAGATCGGAGGCGCAACTCTTATTCAAAGCGTTTTGGTTGATCATTTTGTTTTATATCAATGGCAAATCTATTTATAGGTGTTTCGTTGAATAATATTAATATTATATTTAGTACGAAAATTAAGTTGTAACAACTTTCGAATTGTTTAAGTTGCTTTGTACGGGACGGCAACATCTGTAGTTCATGTTGGTGCCGAAATAGTTGGGAGAAGAACATATATTAACTGTGATCTTGATCTGTGCATAATTTTTCTTCCGTCCATCTTCCGACATAGTTATTGCGGTTCAATGAGCAATTCAAAGTTAATTCATTTTTTATCTTTTATTATGGAATTGCAACCCCATATTACAATTACCCTATAGAGAAAAAAGCAATTTTTTTAAAAAAAGTAAAAACTACTGTAAACTATATCTTTCTTTTAGAAAGAGACCATTAATGAAAAACAGGTCCTTTTTTTAATTCTCAATCAATGAGAAACTCTAACTGATCACAATATTCAACCATTGACCCTAATAGATACTATAAGCACCGGAGCAGATTAAAAACTTTATCTACTCTCTCATCCAAATTTAAAGGGTAAAGGATCAACCTAGCAAAATATCAACCAACAAAGTGACTAGATTTCAGACCTCATCGCAAACTTTTTTGTGCATGCTCGAAAAATATCAGAATATCGTTTTTCTGTTTGATCTTTTTCTACGGTCACTTTGTTTCGATGCTGAATTTTCAACAACAATTTTTCACGCAACTGGGTGTCACTTTTGTAAATGGATTTTTAGTTACTGTTTATGTATATATTGTTCCTTAAAATATGTCGACCCTCATTGTTTTGTTGTATCAGAACCACCAATTGCTCCTTATAAAACCTAACGCAAGATAAGAGTCTTTGGTAATAGCTTTAAGCTTCTTCTTTGGACGATGTTATTGTTAAGATCGGAGGCGCAACTCTTATTCAAAGCGTTTTGGTTGATCATTTTGTTTTATATCAATGGCAAATCTATTTAGAGGAGTTTCGTTGAATCATAACATTAAATTTAGTACGAAAATTAAGTTGTAACAAATTTCGAATTGTTCAACTTGCTTTGTACGGGACGGCAACATCTGTAGTTCATTTTGGTGCCAAAATAGTTGGGAGAAGAACATATAATAACTGTGATCTTGATCTGTGCATAATTTTTCTTCCGTCCATCTTCCGACTTAGTTATTGCGGTTCAAGGAGCAATTCAAAGTTAATTCATTTTTTAGCTTTTACTTTTTTTTCTCTCATTCGTAAAACTGTCGAATATCACTTTGTTATTCCGCAAGATTTCTCCATTTTTATGCAATACATTTCTCAATTCCCTTTTATCGTCTAAAAAGTTTCTAGACATCTGATTTTTTTCCAAATCTCAGTCGTACTTTTTTGTTCAATTGTTTCAAATGATCGATTGTTTGTTTTGTTGCATATGCATTTTGTTCACTTTTTTAATTGATAAATCGCTCCTTTTGTTGCATTTGCCCTGATCTTTCTCAATTTAATTTCTAGGCTAAACCCAAATCTTGTAAGCATCTCAAAAAAAATTTTAATGCATTGATTGCTGAAAAATCCCATCACTAATTGCCATTGGAGGTCACCTAACCACAATTTTTTGCTCAGAACTCCTAAACAAAATTTTTGCTTTTTAACTCACAATTTTTATGAGCAATTTGAACTGATTTAACTGTGGTCTAAACATCCTGACGCTTTTCTTACACATCCTGCGTCTATTTGGCTTTTCCATATACCAGGAAAAAATTTTGAGTTGATAGTCTTCTTTCAAGTCCTAAGAGTTGTGAAGACTTTCCACGACATGATGAAGATTGGCAAGTCTGGAGTCAGGTCTCCTGCCAAGATCTAGCAAATCCTGAGTCAAGTCAATAATAAATCTGGACAAATTAGGACTTTTGGTAAGTAAATAGGCAAAGTAGAGCGTTGAGAAGATATATATTAAGGGGTACTAATTATCGTCGTTATTCGGGGTTACTAGTGTTCTCAAGTTATCGTAACTTAGAATATTAAAATTCTGATGAAAAGGTTTTGATTGTTTTAGTAATCAAAGGAAAATGTCAAAGTTATGTTGGTTAAAATTCGTTAAGAAACAGGCAGGTTCACTTGTAAAATTGTGTTATGTGTGTGTTTAATTTTGTCAATTAGGGTAGCCATTACAGAAAATATTCAATAAGAAAAATAGAAAAGGATATAAGTTATCAAATTCTACGATGTAAAAGGTTTACTGACAATAAACGTTTCAGCCTGTCTCTGTCGTATGTTTTTGACGACATCATTCCGGGATCATCTTACTCCTGGCAAGTTGTTGCTAAGAGCCGAGGATCGAACCCCCTTCAAAGGAGTTATTCTTATTCTGGATTCACTCCCCCCACAGTTCCTGTTACAATTATAACTGCAGCTGGAACTCTAGACAGTTATGACACGTTCCTCTTCACTGTTGGAAATCAACCTCTGGTTACGTAACGCTTTGTATTTTCTGTTTGTCATTGGTAGAATAATTCTTTCATTGATTCTTCAAAATTGTGTGCGTGTATTATTCCAACAGGAAATGCTGCATTTAATCACTAAGCGTTTCAACAAAGTATTTGAACAACTTTATAGAGTACAGAGAAGTGAGGGTGCTTCTCTATTAACGTTCCATTGTTGAGATAGTAAGTGAAACATAGGTGCAAAAAAATTGAGCAATGCAAATTTTTTGTTCTAGCCAAATTTTCCTGTTTTAATTCAATTTTTTGTCTTAAAATAATTCTACAAAGCTGCATCATATGTTTTCTTTAAAGATTGAAGCTTTTTTGTAATTGATCGTCACACCCGCCAGTGGATTGAGAACAATTTTGCCGATCCGGAAACGTTTTACGTGAACCCCCGAATGTTTAGTGTACAGCTTTATTTTCTTTGAACTGAACGAACAATTTACAACAACTCCAGCATTATTAACCATTTCTTCCTAATTATAATGAGATTTAAAATTTTCAGGCTGATCGATCGACGACAACGCTTCAGTTCACATGGGCACAAGAGAGGAGGATAGAGAAATACATAATAAAAGACACAGTTATGAACAGACAATGGACACACGTGATTGCAACTGATGGGTGGGTTTTGGAAGACACAACTGCCCTGACTGCTGGAATGAAGTACATTTACGAGGTTGTGAATGCTGTTTTCTTTCTGGCGATAAGTTTCAATGATATATCTAGACCCACCTATTAGAGACACCTAGACACACGCAGTTTGCGGTCCTAGTTCAAAATTTCGCAAGAAATAATACAGTACGGTCATTTTTTCTGTATGAAAACACCAAGTCGGACCAAATGCCACCTGAAACCCAGACATGGGCGCATCCTTGTTTGTAACTAAGAACGTAACTGGGAAATTTCAACTGCTTCAAGGCATTACTTGACACTCTTTCTTTGAAGCCTATTGTCGGCCTGTCATATCTGTGTAATGTGCTTGTGTTGAGTGAATAACAAAAATATCCATAGATTTTGAAACCCAATTTAATTAATAATCTATATATTTCTTTTAGATTACATCTGTGAGTCACAACTTGTTGTCGAGTGACGTCATGACTACTGAAGACTCTCTGTACCCTCTTCCTCCCAGCGAGGATCCAGATTATAGAGTTGTGGATTCTAGTGAACTCACACTCACTGTTGAGTACTTCGGCTTTGTCCAGGTTCGTACAAAAGGTTACATGACAATATACACAATGCCAAAACACCCAATTTATTCCCTTTGAGCTTTGATAGTCCGAATACAAATCATCACTCAGTATTTCTAGCATCTTTATCATAGTTAAGCTGATAACTAAATCCCATGTCTGCTGAAAATGCAATAGTTTCATATCAAATCCTACGGGCCACTGATGTATGGCCAATAATGCATTAGTTAAATTTTATGCCTAATAAATATTCTGGAGGTAGTCTCAACATTAGAATAAAGTTTGGGTATATGTTGGGTAGTCCCCAGAAATCTGAGAATTGTTATCGTGTAAAATTTTTTCACATTAGGTATATAGGAATTGGGTATTTTGTCCTTCAAATGAGTATAAACCCGAGTCGACAACAGAAGTTAATCTTGGAAGATCTTGCTAGATTCTTGGAAGATTCTTACAAGACGTTGTTAAATCTTACAAGATTCTTAGAAGATTCTTACAAGATTAACTTTTTCTTAAAAGATTGTTCAAGATTAGTTTTTTCTTACAGGAATCTTAGACGATTAACTCTTTTTGCAAGATCTTGCAAGATTTGTTTAAAAACAATAGCCTAGAAATTTAGTTAAAAAGCGCCCAACAATAGCCGAAAAAGGCCTATCCTACGTTGAAGGAACTTAAACCGACAAAAAAAAGTACTGCGTCCTAGGTCCTATCCTAAAGTGTAAAAATTTTCGGCAAGATTAAGAATCGAATATAAAGAAAAAATGAAAGAAGCATCATAAGAAATACAACGGTATCGTTTTATCAATATATCACAGCAAGATAACCAGAGAAGCTCCTTCGGGCTATTGCTTTTTCTTCTTTTCAAACATTTTGTTTCTTTTCCTTTTCCTTTTTGAAGTTTTCGTTGCTTTCTTTTTTGTTTCTTTTCAACCCGGATGTCCTCTCCTGGTCATCGTTGTGTCCAAAATTTTTAACTGAAGAAAAAAGTGAGCAACATAGCACAGCAAGAAAATTTCCACGCACAAAGGTTTTCAGAAAAAAAAGAAGCGACTCCGTATTCATCTAAGACTTTGGACTTTTTTGTAAAAAAACTGAGTTAGTCTTAGCGTTGAAAACGGTTTTTGAGTATCTGATTTTGTCTACAAAATAGAGTTGAGGGAAACTTTTGTAAACAAAAATTATGAAGATTTAAAGAAAAAAAAACGAAAAAAAGCAACTCCTTTTTGATCTGCTTGGTATAACCACTTTGTATTTTATAAGAAGACAAAAACGTAAAAGTGCCAGAGGATGGATTTGGTTGGGGTACCTGATTTTGTCCAACCAATGCAGTTGAAATAAATTTTTGCCTATCTAGACTTAAAATATCTATCAATTTTTCGATATGTTCTTGAGTTTTTTTGGCTAATAAAAGATACAAACCAACAAAGTATGATTTCAACTAACCAACAACGTCAATGTGCATTCTTTTTTAGGTACAGAGACGGATTCAAAAAAGATTTCGTCTGTAACTTTAAAAGACGAGAATATAAAATTTTTTGTTAAAGTTAGTTGCTTTTAAAAATCCGATGTAACTCTTATGTCTGATTCCTTCCGAAATGCAACTTTTTGGCAGTCCACTTTATGTTAACTGAAGATGAATAAGGACCACCTGAGTGTAGATATACAGCTGAGTGTATGATTGTGGCCAGGAATACGACACTGGTATGACTCAAAACCAATTCTGAAGCTTTCTATTTTAGGAGGGAACAAATGCGTTTTATTTGTTGAGGAAATTTTTGCAGTATCTAATTTTGACAAGAAATGTAGATTTCTAGAAAAGTCTCAAATTTTGACAACCAACTGTCTCCAATGTTTTTGTTTTCTTATGGGTTAAACTTCTTTCCTACGGGATCGTGTTTTCAAATGCCATTAGTTCCTCATTTTAGCTAGTTTTGGCTGTTTCTTTTCCTAATGGCAAGTTTCTTCCAAAGAATTAAATTTGCAAGATTTTTACAAAAATCTTACAGGACTAACTCTGTCTTGCAAGATCTTGTACGAATAACTTCTGTATTTCACTTGGGAAGGAGAAGGAACCGGGGGGTGGGGGTGGGGGGGGGGGGGGGGTCTTTCCCCACTACGGATCACAAATCACGAAAATTGAGTCCCCTCCCTTATTATGAACTGCTTAAGATAATTGAAGAGAGCGCTATACGTTCTATATCCCGTGCAGCTAAGCGGGTATAGTTATAAAGACCCAGATAAATTTTGCTTCATTAAAAAATTTCATGATCTCATCATTAGTTATCGTAAACTGATTTGCATTGATAGCATATATATTTAAATGCAATTTCGTGATTTTTTAAAGCATCACAATTAATCTCTATTTTGTTTTTGAAATTTTAATATTTTTAACTTCTCGCCTAATCCTTCAAAAGACAAGAAAAAACTTTTCAGCTTTAAATTCAATCTAAAACTATATCGCTTTGGTGTTTCAAAAAAAATTGAATAAATTTGGTTTCCTAAGACCATTTACATAAAGAGCTCTCACTTTCAGTGAATTTGTACCTTGAACCAAACAGTTGGATATCTGTTCCAGCAGCTATATGATTTATAGAAATTTTTATATATTTGATTATTTTCGACAAAAAATAGTCAGAGACAATTTATTAAAGTAAATAATTATCTTTTTTTATTGTCCCAAATTGAATTCATGGTAGATGTCATAGCATTTATTTCGGACAACAAAAACACGCTTCCGTAGGTTGTTATCTAGCTATTTAAAATATGGGAAGTTAACAGCGAAAATTTTCTGTAATTAACAAATTATTTTTTAGTTCATTAGCAATCACTATTTGTTATTATTTGTTCAAAGTTCTTAGAATTGTTTTCAGTACCTGATTGTAACAATAGAACCAGAAAATGGAAACTGTGCCCTCGGATGTAAATTGGATGCCCCTTCGACCACAACAGTTCATCTGACTGGACTGTCGTCTGGACAGACATACACTGTTTATCTTTCCACTGAGAGCTACGGCAGAAGGAGTGACGTCATATCTCTCGATGAGATCATGAACATGGGAGATATTACTGCCTTTCAAACAATCAGCTCGTCAAATATGGTTGGCACTCTCCCTATTGGAGATTAGATTTGAAAAAAATTCTTGCATGTATTTGGGCTTTTCGCATCGCGATTTGTAAACAATATAATATTGTTTTTTTTTGGTTTTGTGTTTCAATCCTTCAATTGATTATTAACTGTCAGAAGATTAATGGAAAATCGAGGAAGCGCTTCAATGAGAGAAATTCTAATTCAACTGACCAGTCTCTTTGTGTCCCTTTCAATTTCTTCTAGTTAGAAAAATTCAAAGCTGTTTTCCTGAGTAAAAAAAAAACAAAACTTTGGCAACAAAATGCCTGGTAGAATGAAGGGTTGAGAAAACGCTCTTGCCGAAAAGTTTTCGGAGAAAATTCAAGCGCCGTATTGGACTTTTCTTGTTCTGCTTCTCTGGAGACTTTTTTGAATCATTTTTGGCTGCTCATTTTTTTCCAAATTGATACCCTCGTTAAAGTCCAGGCCCAAATTTAGCTATAATCAGACTATCCTGACTGAAGTGACCTCTTATCAGAGTTTCTAGACCAAATTGAACTCTGAACAGACTTTCCAGACAAAATGCCCTCTGATCACACTTTCCAGACCGAGATAACTTCTAATCAGATAATGCCCCGACTATGGTCCAGTCTATAGTGCGCTTATGATCAGACTCAAACTTAGATCATTGTCCAGACTAAAAACAGACTATGCTCATATCTTTCAGAGCGAACTGACTTCTGATCAGACTGTCCAGAACGAAGCCATCTCTGATCAGAAACTATACATAAACAGGCACCAGACTTTAAGTCTCCAGCAGAGAGTTCAATGAAGTCAACTCAAAAGCAAAAATATTTTTTTTGAAATAGAAGTTTAAAAGAAATTTTTAAATTCAAAGTTTTGCATGCCCTTGCTTAAGTTCGCCGGCGCCATAGATGAAGTTTGACAGTTATTTATAAGAAACGTCTGAATCTACAGTTGCTGTTACTTTTTATAAAGGGATCCAGCACAGGTTAGTGATTGGACTCTTCTGTCCTGATCGTTGTGATCGGAGGCAAGGAACTGCAAATAAGTCTCAGGTCAGAACAGATAACTTTTTTTGGGTCGTACAGCCATAACAACGTACTCATTGAAAAAAATTGCAAAAAAGGTCAGACTCAGTTGCCCACGGGATTACTTCTGATAAGACTCAAGTGCGCTCTATATGGCCCCTGATCAGACTCAAGTGCGCTCGCATCCTTCTCTGATCAGATCTTTTAGAACGAAGTTCCTCTGCTCAGACCTTCCAGACCGATTTTACCTCTGATCAGACCTAATCAGACCATGGCCCAAACTATTTTGCGATCGAACTGCAGTCCAGACCCTGTAATTTTTAATTTTGGTCTGGGAACACAAGGGCGTTCGTTCGAGTGGGTCTGATCATGGCTCAATTTGGGTCTGCACTTCAAACTGGGTAGGGTTAAAAAGTTTTCTCGAAAGTGACACCCTTTTGTCACTAAATCTGTTGTAAAACAATTGCACAGATGAAAAACCAGTCGTTAAATTTCCAGATTTTCCAGAGAATGAAGAGGATTGGTAATGTGCAAAGGGGTTATTCAATTTTTGTCGGATTTAATTCAAGAGCAAAACAAATAAACAGAGGAGATTTGTTTGCAAAGTGCTTAAATTCAGAAGAAATTGTGATAAAATAAATTACTGAACCCTAAAAAATGAAAAAAGTATTACATATCTAGGGATTCTATCTTTTTTTATTAGTAAAAATATTAGGTTCTCTGAAAGAGGTGGAAAATTTGATTTTTTTGAGTAAGTTTCTAAAAAAAAAGATTTACTCAAGGAAAATAACGGAGTTTATGTTCATCCAGTTGATTAAATGGATTGAAAAGCTCGTATATTTGTATCGAATTTAATTGTTTTGCTACTTAAGTAGCAGTTTGATGGGTATTCTATTCATTTTTCTTGGATTTAAATAGAGTATGAAACTAACAAACAGAAACCTTGTTGTGCAGAAAAAGCTTATTCGGTGGCTAGAAAAATTGTGAGAACATGTTAGCAACTTAACAATTTTCGTTTGATTTCGGGACATCTGTAGAAATGAAACTTCTGACTTAATCTGTGTTGCAAAATTCAAGAAAATTTTTGAAATCAAAGCAAAGTACTTACCATTGATTATTTCTCAGAAGTTTCGAATTAAAAATGAGTGAAAGAATAGTGGCTAAGTGTTTTTGGGCTTTATAAGCGATTTATTCAACGAATATTGTTCTCGATAAGTAATGGCAGTTCTGATCTTGTCTAAGCTGAACGAAATTATAACCTTTAGTGAAACTTAGAAGTCTAAGCTCAAATTCGAGGTTTTTTAAAATTGGGGATAAACTTTTATTAAACAAATCGGACTCGACTATATCTCTATTATTTTTCTTTGCGGAGTATATATACCGCTTGATATTTTATATTTTCAGAGCTTGTTTCAAAGTTAATTTGAAAGTAAAGCCTCTCTTTTCTGTTGGTAAGAGAGCGAGAGAGAGAGAGAGAGAGAGAGAGAGAGAGACTTTCTAGGTTTTGGCGGGTTTCTGATATTGTTTTCTTTGTAGTCATAAGCACTAGAAGTTAACTGTTGTAAGTTAATTTTTTCTAAGTACAAGATTGTGCCCGTTTTTCTTCATGAGTTAGTAAAAAGGGCAGAAAGTCTTTAACAGTATTAAAATCGTCTAGAGACCAATCTTAGAGAAAAACAATGCTTATGAAATATTTAAAAAACTTTTTGGAATTTAGAGTCTAAGGTCCCGAATCACCTTAGCTGAATTTTCAAATCCAAATTGGTAACAGAGATGGGATAAATGTGTTAGAGAGATGTAAATTTATCCCTGGTTCACTTTTACGTTTAAATTAATGTTGTTTCAGCATAATGAGATTGATTTTATCACTTTTTTCAGTGGTCATATTCAGTGATAAAATAAAATAGTTGAGAATTGATCTCAAAATTTCTCATCATAGCAAAAGTCTAGATTTCCTGTTTATATCAGTCCTCGATTGATATAATCGCTTAACCCCCTCGGAAAAAGATAGATGTCCTGGCATGGTTAACCAAAGGGCGAACCTTGGACCGCATTCGTTTTAATTGGTTTTTTTGGTCTTTTAAATAATAATCTGTGAAACTGGCGTTTTTTCTACTGGGCTTTTTAATATATTTTTGTGATTTGTCATATAGTATTTTAGAGCATTTAATAGTGGATATCTTGGAACAAAAATTTTTCTTTTAGACAGCATAAAAAACATTTAATTAGCGATGTGCGGTTGGGCGTGAAAGTACGTTGGCGTTGGCCGGTTGGCTGCGACAACGAAGACTCACGGAGCACAATTGCAACCGTCGGTGTGCGAACAACCAGACAGGAGTCCACCCAAACAGAGTTGGAGGTGAGCGAAGCCCCCTTTAGCCCAGAGTTCAACTTTCATCTTTTGCAGTTGGTTCTCTCTGGTCAACAGAAGATGAGGTGGGCTCTGGAGCACCTTAAACAGGGCTTGGAAATGGTGATTGGTTACCAACAATCGCAATCTCGATCACGAGTAGTTTGTCATCGCTGTTGGCAGGAGGGCCACTACAGTCGTGGCTGAGCAAGATCGAAGCAAAGTGCGCCCACTGTCTTTTAAAGCATTCTTCAAAGACGCTCAAAATTTAATGAAAATTCGAGGAAACTCAGACCAAGAACTCACTAAACTCTTTTTAAACTTTAAATAATTCCTTAATTTAAATTCTTCTATGCATTTTTTTGCTTTTTAATTCTTTTATTCTATTTATAACTATTCACTGTAACAGTCGAGTACGGGTTGGTGGTGCAGAAAGGGAATTTCTAACTTTAGGTTTTTTAAGAAATTTAAGAAAACTTTAAAACATATAACAAAGTTCAAAATTTTGATTATTTCTTTGAAGTTTCGAATTAAATTAGTTTGAAAGAAAATTCATTAATTAGGGTAGGACTTCTGTCTAAACTGAAGGTATTTAGAACCTTTATTTAAACTTGAACTTCTCAGCGCTTGAATTTCTCCCAAACTTGATTGAATCAAGTGATTCCTCGGAACTTTTCGCTTAAGATTAAATCAAAAAGAGAAATCGGACTTTAATATACCTCTATTATTTGACTTTACGGGGTATATATACCGCTTGCTTGTGTATATTTCAGTAGCTTCTTTCCAAATTAATATGTTAAATGAAGTCTCTCTTCTCTGTTGGTAAGAAAGAGAGTAACTATCCAAGTTATGGCGTGTTTTGATATAGTTTTCTTAGTAGGCACAAGCACTAAAAATTAACATGCATAGGTTACTTTTTCTAAGTATAGGATTGTGCCCGTTTTTCTTTATAAGTTAGTTAGGCCAGAAGGTCTTTAAGAAAAATAAACTCTTGATCTTCTTATGGTGACATGAACTTCACTAACTTGTAAGGTAATTATAATGCTTGTTAGTTTCAATTTTGAAAGCAGTAAGAACACAAATAATAGGCTTCTGGTGTTAGAGAACCTCCGTTGCCTAAATATTTCCTGTCGATATCTTTGAGTTTGTGTCGACGGTAACAAGGTAATAAGTCATCAGGTAATAAGCCCTTTAGTGCAAACGACGAAGTTGAGTACAGATTCAATAAGACATTGCAAAAAACGAATGAAAAAGTTACGGCTCATAAAAGCAACAACATGAGCACTTAGTGTGGAGGTAAACCAAACTCTATTAGACACTGTCCAGTGACCTGTGAAAAGTTGGGACATTTCTCAAAAAGGTGTAGGAGCAAACAACAACCAAATTCAGTTGAGTACAAAAAACAGAAAATTTTTTGCGAAGAAAATATTTTTTCAGAGCAAGTATCCCCACCATTGGAGGTGGGAATACTTTATACTAAAGAACAAGCATTTGGCATGTCTCTGACAAGGGAATATATCTCAATAAATAGCTGCAAAGTAATAATGCAGGTAGACACAGCTACAGATAGCCCAGTGATGTCATCAAAAACGGACTGAGCATGGTAAACCTCAGTTGGATTTTAAGATAAGACATCTCGAAGCTTATGATATTCATCAATTAACGCTTTTTGGATCGCTTAATCGTGTCGTTGAGTGGAACGGAAGCAAGCTCACACAAAGATACTAGCAGTTGTGCAGTTTGATTTGGACTACGTGGTAGAGAACTTCCACCCAAGCACGGTCGGAAAAACATCACAGCCGAGCACCCACGTGCTGTGAACGGCTACAAAGCTCATGTGAGGCTGATACCAGGAACACAGTCAATGTTCTGCAAAGCCAGAAAAAAACCTCTACCTTTTCAAGAAAAGGTCACAGAGAACTTGGAACAAATGGTGAGACAGGGAAGCCTCGGACCGGTACAGTCAGGAGGAGTCACTAAGGCGTCGCCAGTGGGGTGTCAGAGAAAGAACAGTGGAGAACTGAGACTTTGCGTGGACTTGAAAATGCATATCAATGGCAAGGTCATAGCTGAGGACTACCCAATACCAGACATAGAGACGTTCTTTCACAAAATACATGGGGCCTAATATTTTAGCAGAATTGATCTCTCAGATGCCTACTATCAAATTGAACTCAACGAAGAAGCAAAAGATATATGCACAATCAACGCATCTCAGGGACTGTTCAAGATGTGCCAACTACCTCAGGTATTGAAATATTCTTCTTCAATATTCCAGAATTGCATGGAATCAACACTCAAAGGTATCAAAAGTGTTTTGGATTTTCAAGACAATGTGTTGGTGTATGGAACTAGCAAGGAGCAGTTCCACAAGAGAATGCTTGCAGCCAAGAGTCGACTACGTGATGAAAACTCTACTATTGATGAGAAAAAAATCTAACTCAGAACCAGTCGATAGCGTTATTTTTATGGGATACTTCGTTTCAAAGAAGGGATTCGCACCAGATCCCCTACATGTTGAAAAAATAAAAAGTGCAAAAGCACCAAACAACAACAAAAATTAACAACAAATCAAATAGTTTGTTGGGCCAGCAATTTTTTACTGAAGAATGATTGCTAATTTTGCAACGAAAATGTTACTCCTAAATGACATAAGAAATAGAAATTTCTCATGGAGCAAAATGCAACAAAAAGTCTTTGAAGCCATAAAATGAATTATGCGCTAAACCATGTGTACAGCCATTTTGTTTACAAAAGGAATCAACAGTTACTACTGACGCCTCTCAGAAAGCCATTGGCGGGGTTCTTTGCAAGAAGAACATCCAGTTATATATGTATTGAGAAAATTGACTCCAGTGGAGCAAAACTATCCGAACATAGAGCGGGAAGCACTTGCAATTGTGTTTGTGGTCACAAGATTGAAGCAACTTCTTCTTGGATCACCCTACCATGTTATCATTCTGACTGATGTCTCAGTTCACTTCTTCCCAGGATGTGTCTCATGCAATTTGCCAAGACCAAGTATCGTAGTTTGGGTGGAATGAAAAGGAACAACACCTCTGACGATGATTCCATTGTTTATAGTCTGTTCATGTTTCTGATATTCGAATCAATTTAACGCTTCTGAACATTGTTTCCAATTGCCGCTTTTGATTCGTTTCATTATGTCCTGGAAGAGTTTGTTTGTTCCAAGTTCAATTTTGATTTCTGTTTGGGTCACCAAATCAGTCTGAGCGAAGTCGATGTTATTGTTTGCGAAGCACAATCAATCGTTGTAATTTTCGTCTTCGTCAAAATCCATCTGCATGGGGTATCTGCTCTCCTGGTGTGTACTTCAACTCATAGTCGAAGCCCTTTAGAGCTTTTGCCCATCTTGTGATTCTACCTGATGCTGTCCTCGGGATCTCCTCGTCTGGTGCAAAGATAAAATTGAGTGATTTGTGATCCGTCTGTTGACCATAAACAGTGGCGTGAATCATTAGGAATTAAAAAATGGAATCACCCGTCTATCAATCAAGAGCTAAAGGACTAGCTGAAAGAGCAGTTCAGACAGTAAAGCGGGCACTTCAGTCGTGGAGTGCCAACCATAATGTAACATTTGGAGCATTCCTGCAAAGGGACTTTTGATACATCGCAATACTTCAAAGACGAGGTGAAAAACTCCATTATAACTGCTGTTGAAACGCAGAGTGAGACTACCAGCAGTAGCAGATTTCGACTTGTAAGGACCCATTGTATTCAAGGCCAACAAAAAAACAAAGACAGTTCCTGCTACCTTCATAATCAGGAAGGGCTTGAACACATCTTTCATACAGCCCGAAAACTCAGCCCGGACTATTCTAGTGAGCGACAACCAAATTGCGAGACCAGACGATGACAATATTGAAACTGAACAGCAGTGGAGGAGACCATATCTCAATCAGAACCACAACTTCAGAACACAGATATGGGACCTTCACATCAAAAGGATGCATCTGCAGCCACATCATACATCATCTGCAGAGCAACAACAGCAACCCCAACCATCAGAGCATTTGAGGAAATCAACTAGAAACAGTAAACAACCCGACATTCTTGGAGAACCTATACCCACAATCTTATTTAAAAAAGGTAGAATGTAATGGTTTCAAAGAAACATCAAGAAACTTAGAGGTTTTATCAAAGCTTCGAAGAGCGAAAGAAGAACTTACCTGACGAACTTTGGTGCTGTGTCGATAAGTAATGCCCACAAAACTAGGCTCAATTCTAATTTTGCTTTGGCGCTATCATTATCTTATTGACCTATCAATCACATGTCAGAAGTAAATTCTCCCACCAACAGAAGCCTGATTCTAACATCCACCGACCTCCAACTAATGAACTCGATTGTATCTAGGCCACATATGATTCTCATGGAACATTGATGAAATTTGGAAATCATCTCCGGGATTGGCAGCTAAGATCTATTCTCAAGTCAATCTTTAAAAATTTTATCAGCTAATCTAAATTTTCTCTGTATATTTTTTGCATAGATAACTATTATAAATACGAGCTAATTTTTGTATATTTTGAATTCAAAATTTAATTTAAAATTCAGCTGATTGAATTCTCTGACCCGTGTTATCGACCACGACAAAGTTCTTGTAAGTCCCATTTGTTAACCTGGCAAAGCGGAATTCAGTTGAACGCTTGGTCACAATTGATTGAAGTTGTTCGGATCGAGTTTTGCTGTTAATTAAAAAAATTATAGAGCTTGTACAGTTACATAGTAGATCGTCTTGTGAAATCCTGACAGGCCTGCCCGGTGGCGCAAATTTGGTGCAAACTTCAAATTGAAACTTTTTAGCGTAAAAGATTCATTTTTCACATATCCTGGGGTAGCGATGCGTACAGGCGAGAGCATGTTCTGGTCTACAAATAATTGAACTAAATCTCTTAAGCCATTATTACTTTTTTGTCTTGCATCCCTCGGGTCGAATGTCCTCCCCAAAATCCTCCCATTTTGTTGTAAGAGTGGGGAGGGGGGGGGGGGGGTGGGGGGGGGGGCTAATTTGTCTATGGGGGGTAAATTGATGTAAGAGTCTGGGGGTAATTTGTTCAGAGGCGGCCGCTCGAATTGTTTTTAATAAAAATAGAAGTCATTTATTTTATTCAGCACAGCTCAAAAAAACCTTAAAATGAGTATTTGTTGAATGTTATTTTTGATTATTAATTTCCAAACTGAATGGCCTTTAAAATTTTGATGAATCTGTTTTTGATTTTGAGTTTTTAATGTGTTGATCAATTTTGCTGGCCACTACTCTATGTAATGAATGCGATTTTTCTCTGCGTTATTAAATTTAGTTAGAACCCGGGTCGAGGTTTTTTGGTGAACTTTCGTAAGAAATGCGGTGAATGCGGTGAATTTGCGTGAGAAATGCGGTGATTGCGGTGAATGCGGTGAAAAAAAATAATTCACCTCTTTTCACCGCATTTCTTACAAAAGTTCACCACCAAATTCACCGCATTTCTTACAAAAATTCACCGCATAGACTATTATGGCAAATTAATGTAAGAAATGCGGTGATTGCGGTGATTGCGTTGAAAAAAAATAATTCACCTCATCTCAACGCCGTACAAAAATTCAACGCCAAATTCACCGCATTTCTTACGAAAATTCACCGCATATGATTTCCAAAAGTTACTCAATCTGATTTAAATTCACAAGAAATTGCTAAGCTGTAAGTGACAGTTGGCGCAGTGGACTGAGCAGTGGAAGGCATGCAGGAGGTCATAGGTTCGAACCCGTCTGGGGAAGCTTCTTTTTTGTAAGAATACTGAGAACGCGGTGAAAATAAATAATTCACCGCGATTCACCGCATTCACCGCAAAAAGATTTAAGAAATACGCGGTGAACATTATTTTTTTTCACCGCATTTCACCGCATTTCTTACGAAAATTCACCGCTAAACCTCGACCCGGGAACTGTAAAAAAGGGTGACATTCAACTATGCCGACGTAATACTATGCCGATTAAAAGAGTGCCGAAAATATATTCAATTTTTCACCCGATAAATTTCCAAAGCAATTAAATCACGTTAACTGAAATGAGCGCAAAATTTCTGAACCAATCACAATGAAGTTGTGAGATTTTGAATTTTATAATTGGTCAGGACAAGATAATTGGAGAGAGAAATGTTTAAAACAAACAATGATAAATGCGGACCACGGCCCGTGGGACTTGATACGAATCTATCACAACCGAATACTGACCAGCGTCATCCAAGAAATCATAGATGAACAATTCAAGAAAAGCATTCAAGAAAAGCAAGAATACACGCTTAAAAAGGTGTATGATCCTTGTATGAGATCAAAGAAATCATATATGATCTTTGTATGAAACCAAAGAAATCATATATGATCCTTGTATGAAATCCAAGCTTTCATATATGACCCTAGCATGAAATCCAAGAAATCGTAGATGGACCATTCATGAAACGAAAAAAAAACGCTTAAAAAGTGTATGATCCTTGTATGAGATCAAAGAAATCATATATGATCTTTATATGAAACAGTACTAAGAAATCATACAAATCATATATGACCTAGTATGATTACAAAGAAAAAATTTTTTTTTCTACCCTTATGCATCTTTGATTGTTATTTTTTTCGTATCAGTAACCAAGAGCATAGCGATTGAAGCATTTTGAGAGTAGGTTGTTTTTTTGTATGATCCTTGTATGACTACCAAGGAATCATACAAATCATATATGACCTAGTACGGTTACTAAGAATCATATATGACCTAGTACGAAATCCAAGAAAGTTGTATTATCAATGACCCGGGTATCGAGACAGGGGAGGGAGCACGTTTGAATAACAACCATTGAGTATTAAGAGTGCTGGGCAATGTTTGAAAAGCAAGCATTGAGAGGGTGGGGGGGGGGGTGGGTTGTAGTATTCGAGAAGCAGCCCTTGAGTGAATAAATTGCGCATTAATCAAATTTTCAAGAGATGTTTTACGAGTGGCTATGTGAAAAGCTCGCCACTTTCGTTTTCGAATAGCCTTATTCAGCTCGCTGAAAGTGCATCTGGTTTTTGCTTACTACACTCATTTAATTATACACAAAATATTTTTTGTAGTAATTAAATGAAGAGAATTTTGGTTGGAAAATCTAAGCGAAAATGGCAGCAGGTGAAAAGAGATCTGAACACGCACATTTTAGCGAGAAAAATGACTTTGGTCACGTCTTCAACAAATTATTTATACGTTTCTACTTTTAGATAAATTCTAATCAATTGGAATCAAAAAAGCTGCTCACATATAAAATGTTTTGTAATATTTATGATATTGCAAAGATGCATTCAAATAAACACGAGCAATTGATGAAAGAATCATTAATAAATAAATGTGCAGTTTTGTACTGATTACTGAATAATCAACTGTTTCGAGGCAATTTTTGAGATGATATAAATATTCCAGAACACGTTATACATGAGCAGCTTTTTATGTTAATTTTTAATTGGACAAAGTCAAATTCAATTTTAAGAAATCATGTAGCAAAGTTGGTACGTGGAAAATTTTTTCAACCAGCAAATTTTAGCTGTTAAGACATTCTTAAACAAGTTTTTACTGTTTTAACGTTGAATATATCAATAACGATTCGCTTTTAAGCCCCCTATTTTTTCAAAAAAATCTTTGCTCTGACGTTTTATTACGAAAACTTTTCTTTCATTTTTTTTAGGTGACAATTGAATTTCAAATTGAAACTGGCGCGGTTGGAACAGAAATCAAACTGGACTACTCTGCGGTTAAAACTGGCCACACCAACTCATCTACTTTTCGATTCAGGTAATTTCAGCAATTTTTAAAACAAAGTAAATTTTCTCATTTGGAAAAATTTTGTTATGAACTTAAATTGAACAAAATGATGTCAAATGCAAATGACGACTGGTGTCATGTCAAAAAAATGACCCATAACTGTATATATTCTTTCAACTCATACCATTTGTCCTGATTTTGATTCGGGGGGAAGAAATGTATGCTCAACTGAATTTTTTTTCAATTACTCAGTTTCATTCAATCAATATAATTATTGAGTAGAGAGTTGCGAGTGGTAACAAAAAAAGCTGTGGCGTGGAGTATATACCCGGGCCGAGACAGGATGGCTAACTTACAAGGACTTACAAGTTTCTTACGAAGGATAGTTAACTTGTAAGAACTTACAAGTCTGATGGTTATCTTGTTTTTCTTTTATTGATTTTTCTTTTGATGCTCTACATTAATATTTTTCGGATGCTTTCTTTCATTTTTTGACAAAATACGTGTCGAAGCAAAAATGTGTGTATTTTCATGTTTTTCCCGATATTAGGCAAGAAGCAGGGTTAACTTGTAAGAGCCTTTTAGGATCGAATAGTAAACTTCTAAGAACTTATAAGTTGGATGGTTGACTTGTAAGAACTTGTAAGGTTTAGTTGGTAAACTTGTAAGAACTTAAAAGTTCGTTGGTTAACATAAAAAAACTTGTAGATTAAAGTTATGTGGCGATGCATAACTTTATAAGAACTTGTAAGAAACTTGCAAGTTCTTACAAGTTATTCATCCAGTCTGGACCCGGGAATGAAAAACCCTGCTTTAGAACTTCAGCGAAGATTAGATGTGGTTTCAATATTTTGTGCAAAATTAATCTTCACAGATAATTTTTTCAAATTTTTTTTCAATGTTGCCAAATTTTTTTATTCTCAACATTCCCGTGCTAAAGTAACCTTCTACAGAAATCCAGGCTGGGTATTACTTTCATCGTAGTTTTTAGAATTCAACAGATTTGGAACGTGTTTTAATGGCACTTCGATGCTATGCATTGATTTGGTATGTAAGCAACAACTGATAGTTTTTCACTTTGACATTGTGTTTTCATTTAAATTTTTTAATTTCTTTTCATACAAAAATTGCTTTTTTGTAACAGATTCTGTAGAATTGTAGGTTTTCTGCAGTTTTTATCAGAGTTTTGCGAGTGAAATATGACATTGATTATTGCTGCTATTAATGATTTGAGTTTACAGCTACGACTTTTATGAGAAAGTTATGAGAACAACATTAATTGTTTAAAAAACATTAAAAAAGTTTAAGTGCAATTGACTTGTGAACTCTGATTGATATATTTATTAGCTGATAAAATTTTTAATGATTGACATTTGAATAGATCTTAGACCCGAAACCCGGAGGTGATTTTCTAATTCCATCAACATTTCATGAGAATCATATATGACCTAGATACAATCGATTTTATTAGTTGGAGGTCGGTGGATGTTAGAATCAGGTTTCTGCTGTTGAGAGAATTAACTTCTGGCATATGATTGATAGGTCAATAAGATGATGATAGCGCCCAAACAAAATTAGAATTCAGTTTAGTTTTGTGGCCTTTACTTATCGACACAACAAGAAAGTTCGTCAGGTAAGTTCCTCTTTGTTTCGTTCTTTGAAACTTTATTAAAACTTCTCTTTTAAAACCATTGCATCCTCCCTCCTTTTTTAAGCAAGTTTGTGGGTATAGGTTCTCCAAGCCTGTCGGGTTGTTTTTTATTTCTTATTGATGTTCATGAATGCTCTGATGATTCGAGTGGCTCTGTTGTTGCTCTGCAGATGATGTGGCTGCAGAAGCTTCATCTTGATGTTGAGGTCCCACATCTGCGTTTTGAAGTTGTGGTTTTGATTGAATTATGCTCTCCTGCACTGCTGGTTTAGTTTTCACCTTATATTCGTCTAGTCTCGCAATTTGGTTGTCGCTCAAGAGAAGAGTCCGCACTGAGTTTTCTGGCTGTATGAAAGATGTGTTCAAGCCATTCCTAATGATTAGGGCAGCAGCAACTGTCTTTGACTTTTCCTTGGCCTTGAATAGAATAGGTTCGCACTAGTCGAAATCTGGTAATGCTGTTAGTCTAACTCTGCGTCCCAATAGAAGATCAACTGAAGCTTTGCCCCTCGTCTTTGAAGTGCTGCGATGTGTCATCAGTGCCATTTGCAGGAATGCTCCAAATGACACCTTAGGGTTGGGACTCCACGCTTGACGTGCCCGCTTCACTGTCTGAAATGCTCTTTCAGCTAGTTCTTTAGCTCTTGATTGATAGACGGCTGATTCCATATTCCTAAATCCCAGTGATTCACACCACTGTTTAAGGTCACCACTAAACATCAGTTACTAAAGTTTCTGGTATTCCGAATCTTGCAAAGATTTGACTAAGATACATTTTAACTAATTCTGATGTTCTATTACCAAAAGGAATGCTTCTATCCAGCCAGAACCCACGTCAATAAATACTAGGACATTGCCTTGTTCCTTAAGATAACCCCAGTCCATGTAAATCCGTTCCCAACCGTCGGCTTATAGCCACGTACAGACTGTTTTTCCCAGCTTAGGCCTGTTCGTTTGACAATTCTTACATTTATCAACAAAATGTTGAACGTCTTGGGTAATACCAGGGCAGCATGCTATCCCTATGACTGGTGCCTCAGTTGCATTCTACCCGGGAAATGTCTCATGCGCTTTTTCCAAAACCAAGTGTCGTAGTTTGGGTGGAATGAAAAGAACAAAACCTCTGAAAATGATTCCATTGTGTATAGTGAGTGCATCTCTTTGTTGTTCCAATCCATTTTCCGCTCCTGAAAATTGTTTCCAATTGCCGCTTTTCTTTCGTTTACTTATGTACGGGAAGAGTCTGTTTGTTTCAAGTTCAAATTTGATTTCTGCTTGGGTCACCGAATCAATCTGACTGGAGTAGATGTTATTGATTGCGAGGTACACTCAGTCGTTGTCCGATTCGTCTTTGTAAAAATGCATTCTGCTCGAAGCATCTGCATGAGGTATCTGCTCTCCTGGTGTGTACGATAACTCATTGTTGAACCCCATTAGAGCTATTGCACATCTTTTGACTCTCGCTGATGCTGTCTTCGGTATCTCCTCGTCTGGTGCAAAGAGTTATTTGATTGGTTTATGGTCAGTCTGTAGAGTAAATTGTCTTCTAAGAAGGAATTGATTCAATCTTATGACCACAAGTGCTTCCCGCTCTGTGTTCGAGTAGTTTTGCTCCACTGGAGTCAATTTTTTTTATACAAATATGGCTGGATGCCCTTCTTGCGAAATGGTTCCCGCCAATGGTTTTTTCAGAGTCGTCGCTAGTAACTGTTGCTTTTCAAAACTATATGGCTGTGCAAGACAATTTTTTGTGTCTTCAAAAGCTTTTTGTTGGAGTTTGCCCCATGAGAAATCGCTATTCCTCATGTTATTTAAGGGTAGCAATTTTGTTGCAAAATCTGGAATCATTCTTCCGTAAAAATTAACTAGCCCAACAAAATGTTCGAGTTGTTTGTTGTTAGTTGGTGATTTTGCATTTTTTTTAATTTTCTTCATCATGTTTGGGATCTGGTGCTAGTCCCTCTTTTGAAATGTAGTGTCCCAAAAAGCTAACGCTATCGACTGATATTGAGTTAGATTTTTCTCCCTAATAGTAAAATTTTTCTCACGTTGCCGACTCTTGACTGCAAGCATTTTTTTGTCGAACTGCTCCTTGGTTATTCCATAAACCAACACCTCGTCTCGAAAGATTACAGCACCTTTGATTCCTTTGAGTGTTGACTTGATGCAATTCTGGAAGATTGAAGAAGAGTTTTTTCAATCACTGAGGTAGTCGGCACATCTTGAACAGTCCCTGAGTTGTCTTGATTGTGCTTATATCTTTTGCTTCTTCGTCAAGTTCAGTTTGATAGTGGGCATCTGAGAGGTCATTTTTGCCAAAGCTTGAGGCCCCATATAGGTTGTGGACGATCGTCTCAATGTCTGGTATTGGGTATTCTTCATCCATGAGCTTGCCATTGATATGCACTTTCAAGTTAACGCAAAATCTCAGTTCTCCACTCTTCTTTCTCTGCCACACCACTGGAGATGCATTAGAGACTCCCCCTGGCTGTACCGCTTCTGGGATGCCCTGTCTCACATTTGTTCCAGCTTCTCTGTGACCTTGTCTTAAGAGATAGAAATAGTTTTCTGGCTTTGCAGAACATTGGCTGTGTTCTTGGTATTAGCGTAATGAGCTTAGTAACCCCTCACAGCAGGTAGGTGCTCGGCTGTGGTGTTGTTCACACCGTGCTTGGGTAGAAGTTTTCAAACAATCAGTCCAAATTCATTATCAGACTGCACAACTGCTAGTTGTTTTCCGTTCCTGCTTCCGTTCCACTCCTCTTCTAAAGTAATTGATCCCATAGGCGTTAATTGATGACCACCAGAGCTTTGAGATGTCTTGTCTTACCATCCAACTAAGGTTTACCAAGCTCAGTCCATATTTTAGATGATATCGCTCTGCTATCTTAACCTGTGTCTACCTGCACTTTTACTTTGCAGTTATTTATTGATATAAATTGCCATGTCACAAATATGCTAAAGATTTATCCTTTAGTAAAAAACACTCCCATCTCTTATGCTGCAGATGCTTGCTCTAAAGAAACTTTTTCCTCTTCTTAAGAGTTATTCGGTTTGTTGTACTTAGCTGAGTTTGTTGGGGTCTGCTTCTACACATTTTTGAGAAGTGACCCTTTTTATTACAGGTGTTGCATTTTTTACTTAGCGCTGGACAGGGTATACTAGAATGTGGCTTACCTCCACACCTAGTGCACTTGTTGCTGCTTTTATTAGCCGTAATTTTTTCTTTTAGTTTCTTTGAAGTTGAACCTAACTTCTTCTTTCACAGTAAGGGGCTTTTACCAGACGAAGAACTTGCAAAAGCCATTTCTTGATCTCTGAACTGTAAGCTCTCGGTCATTTCAGTAACAGACATTGCTGGTTTTGCTTTAATGCCCTCTAGTTGTCTAAGTTTCGCTTCAGGGTACCTCAAACTTGAGGTAAACTATATTTTTATCAACTACTCTTCGGGGTTGGCCGCTGTTTTCGATTTTTCGAAGTCTCAACAGCGTGATTCTTCTCTAAGACGTGCTAGGAAATTGTCGTATGACTCCCCTACACCCTGTAATACGAACAGAAATTTGGCCTTTTCTGCCGGTGCTACTCTCTCTTTAAGAGAAAAATAATTTTGAGTCGCCCATCTGATGACTTTATACGGAATATCAATCAAGGTCCTAGCACTCATTAGGCTCCTAAGTTTATCAATTGCATCTCGCCCACTCATGATAAGAAAGAAGTTGGTTACCTGTAGGTCCTGTACAGTATCCTCAGTGTTGATCTTGTCCTCTTTTTTTTTCTGCGCGACATTTCGCCAAAAAAGACATAATCCACGCAGAAGCCGATTCTGCATTCTGCAAATTCAAATTTGTCTGTCTGTAGATGGTCTGGACACCAGTGTCGTGGTCGGTAACACGTGTCTAAGAATTCAATAAGCTGAATTTTATATTAAAATTTGAACTGAAAATTTAAATAAATTAGCTCGTACTTATAGTAGTTTT
>NC_134479.1:47066601-47131752 GCF_964194025.1 Convolutriloba macropyga
TATCTTGCAAGTTCTTGTAAGAGGCATAATTATCTTGTAAGTTCTGTTTAAACTTGTAAGATCTTTCAAGATTCGTACTAAGGATAGAAACTTAGCAAGTTGGCTTATTAAGAATTAGTACGATCGGCACTTTTTCACAATCGATACAACTTTTGTCAAATACATAAATGAGTGCATAATTAATGCATGCACCAGCTAGCTCATTGCTGCAAATAACTGCACTAATTAACACAAAGTTTGCGGTGAAAACTGTTTCGCTTTTTTTTAACACTTCGATGTTTCCTTGAGACATTGAAGTAGAACAACCTGCACTTGAATACTTTCATAATTGTAAGAATTGCTCTGAATTGCGCTGAAGCTATCAGAAGAAGAACTATGAGCTGCTAAGAGTACTAAATTTTTTGTCAGAAAAGCACAGAATTGGGCTGAATTTTTGTGTCAAAATTAGTGGGCCAAAATTGAGCTGAAATGTGTAAGAAATGCGTTGACGATGCAGTGAAAGTTTAGAGAATTTCAGCTGATTTACCCAATAACCATGTTTCAGCTTTCTCAGCGCATCTTTTTTGACGCGTAATCTCGGTTCTGAATGTTGTCGATTGTCTAAGATTCGAATAAAAAACTTTCTCCAAATAGATAATTATCTTTTTTACTTTGTTTAAAGAGCGCATATGAAATGATACCGTTGCATAAATCGGAAGGTATCAGCTGAATTATTTTCTTGTTGCTCATTTAAAGATTGCATTCATCAACGGTTAGTGTCTTAAATGATGCATCAATATATCAACACTCGTTGGAAGGAAGAATCTAATTTCAATAAGAGTTTGCAACCAGGCACGATGCTTATCATCATCAACAAAAATGAGCCGAAAGTCTTAGGATAGAGAATTATGCCTTAAAGTTGTCATAACCATAATATCTAATACTACGTTTAGCGCATTCCATATTTTTTTTGCAACATTTAAGTTTGTTTAGTTTATAAACTTCTCGATGTTTTCTTAGTTCACAAGAGTTTTGTGGTGAACCTTGGCGTAAAAACTCGTGTTGTGATTAGTAAAAACGTGCTCGCATGTTAGTTACAATTTTTTGTTTATGAGAAACATTGACGCCGCTGTCCAAAAAGTGGTTTTAGAGCTCATAAGAGAACCAAAGCTTACCAATTGTTTTTTAAACACCATATCCTCAATGAAATTGAGTCTTTTTTCTTGCTTTGTGCTGTAGGTTCTATGTTGTGTTGCTCTCTCTGATAATAATAACTGATTACAAACAAAATCACCTCCATAGTCACCGGTAAAAACAACTTTCTTTGATCATCTACGGTCATATATGATTGTTAGTTATCAGAATAGGTCATATATGATTTTTATAAATTCTCGGCGATCATTCAGGGATCATATGTAATTTCCTAGAAATCATACAGGGAGCATCCCAAAAAATTTCAACGCCTGAAATGTATTTTTCACTTTCTGTTGAAGTTGAAAAAAGTCTTGGAAATCATTAAAGGTCTTATATGACAAAGGAAACCCTCACTGGTGCCACAAATTCTCTTAAAATATATTCAGAGGACATTTTTAATTATTATTTTGAATTTCAAATCAACGTTTGACTCTTTGGGCATAGTAAAAGAAAAATTTGCAGTTTAAACTTATTCAAAAAACAAAATTGGGGTTGAAAGCCAATTTTTTAAGTTTTTTTGTTTGCATTGGCGGATTACAGAGTATTGCTGGGGAATCAAATAGGTGCTGACTTACCGAAAAAAAACCTAAAAATTTCAAAAGCTTTATGAAAAATAGATGTATGATTCTTGGTAATCATACTACAATAATACATTTCCTGATAGTCATATAAAGATCATACATGATTTTTAAGGTTTCGTACAAGGATCGCACTTAACAATCAAGTGTGGGCAGCATGAAAATTATTTGACCCTTATTTGAAATCAAAGAAAATGCGTTACATGTTTAAAACTAAAAAGATATTTTAATTATAATTTTTCGTAATTTTTTTTTAAATCTCCTCTCATTTTTTACCCTTACCACTCTTTTTAACCCTTACGTTTACCATAACTTCAGGCTTACGTATTAAAAAACAACTTTAAACAAAAAATCAATTGGTATTTCATCTTTCAAGCCCAAATTTATTGTGATTTTGTTTGAGGAGGATTTTTTTTCATTTTCAACTAAACGTGATGTTCCAGAAGCATCAATCGTGCATAACACACCAGGTTTGAAAACTTTCCTTGAGTAATCAGCAGTATAGTTTTTTGGTTAGAAAAACACACGTTGAGACCACATTGATAAGGAAAGTCTTTTTTCAGACCATATCCTAATTTCCCATAGGCGGAAACAGTTTGAGCTTGTCCTAGTCCACAGGTTTTCTCTTGGTAGGGAAAAACCGAAATTGCACCAACACTAAAAATGATAAACTTTATCTTTTTCATTTGATTTTTTAATGTTTGATGAAATCACAAGGCAGAATACGTCACTCGAATTGTTTCCCAATTGACATTAGAAATTTTAATTCCCCGCTATTGATTCGGTTACTTACTGGAAGATTATGTCTAAGAATAACTTTTATTGAAACGTTGTTCGTTCTGTAAAAAAACTTTGAGTGATGAAGTGTTCAAAAAATATGTAAAATGCACATGGAAAAACCCGTTTTAGGGTCGAGTGATTTAGTTCAAAAACAAAAAATTTATACTAAGATCAGAGATAATTTTCCTGATGAATCGAATAGGTTATTCTTTTTGTCGCAGCCTGTCATAACTTCAGTGGTCTAATGAACTTTGATTATGATGTTTCTTTAAAACTGAGGCCATATACTGGACTTATAGAATTATGTAACTCTTAATGGGACAAATACCTGAAGCGCTCCAAAATTCTTCGTCTGCATGCTATTCTGAATGACGCTGGTGGTTTCATTCACGGTTTTTATCAGTTAGGTGGCGGTTATTCGTATATGATTCCAGTAAGATAAACAGTTGTTTCAGTGGACACGTGACAGGAATTTTATTCTGCTTACATTTAAAATTGTTCTAAAGGCGTTTATTTCAGTCGACACAATGCTAACGGAGAATTCAGTTGTGTTGGATCTAGAAGCATTTCATTACAATAAGAGTCCATTTATTACTAAACAACTTTCAGCTCTTTGAATTTTACCAGTTGGTGAAAAAGGAGTTTTCACATGGCTGACCACAAATCTTAACGTTATTGATTGGAGCGCCAGAACTTATCCTTACAATTATATTACACAAATTTGTCAAAGCGTTTCTTTGGGAAATCCTAAAGCAGAATTTTATGAGAAGAGTTCTGAGAAAACAAAATTGTTAACTGAACTGCTGAATAGAACAGTTATAGACTTAGACGATCATGGCTGTCCGACCGTAAACAAGAAAAATAAAACAAACTTTATAAACCATTTTGTTTAGCAAAGAGGTGAACTTTAACAAAATCATTGTGCACGAGAGAAATCAATTTTTTATTTCAATTGGTTTGCAAATGAAAGAGGTACTGACAAAGCTGATCCCTGAATTCAACGATTTGTGCTTGGATAATTACTCAGCGTGTCGATGGAGAAATATGAAACCATCAAGTCCGGTAGCCAGTGCCTGCTCTGAAAAATCAAAGATAGCTTGACTGAGAAGGAACTTCGATCCTTCACTCACCTAATCTTTTATTTGGAGCCCCACATTAGTTAGAAAAAATAACTAATCACTCACAAAAACTTGCATTAGAGTAGATATTTTAAAGAACCGTCAACAAATGAGTTATTTTGGTCCCAAAATATTTTTTAAAGTGTCTTTAATAAAAGAAAAACAGTCGAAATGATTGGCTTGAGTAATGCATGTTTTCTGTGAGAACTAGTTTTATTGTTCACATTCTTTTATGATGGAGGAAATTAAGGTTGACCAAATTGACAAACTCGCTGAATTAGAAGAAGAAAGCAGTAACAAATCTTCAGGGAATTTTTTTAACGAAATTACATTACCACAATCAGAGGTTGTGCTTTTTGTGTGTATGTTTGTTACTCTAATTTTGCTAACGCTCTGCATAATAAAACTTACAATACTCGAACTTACTTGTGAGGAAACATCAGTTGATAAAATTTTCATTTATATCAACTTTAGTCGGTTACATACTACATAACCCGAGATTACGAAAAAAATAATTCCAACAGAAGATAGAAGTTTCATGGCTGGACCTTCAGGTTGTGGTAAAACCGAAATAGTTTTCAAAATGCTCAAAGTGTGAACGCTTTTTGCGTTGTTTTGCTCTACAGAAAAATTCAACCAGTGTATGCGATAACTGAGCAAATTTTTGGAATGACTGTGAAAAAATTGTAGATTTGAAATTCACAAAAGGATTGAAAATTGTTGGTTAATTTTCGATGATTCATGTGGAGAAATCATCAATGACAAAGAGTTTGTTAAGCTTGCCGCTGCAGGACGTCACAGAAACATAAATATTATTTGCATTAAATATAACCTTTACCAACAATATAGATGGTCTCGAACTATTAACATAAACACAACTCAATTCATTTTGTATAAGTCAGCTCGCAAAACCCAGAAAATTGATTATTTAGGAAAACAACTGCATCTTGTTCGTTTTCTAAGGCACTGTTATGAATTAGCAGTAAAAATTTTATAAGGCCATTTGCTTAATGATTTGAATCCAAAAACATCTGATTGCTTAAAAAATTTTTCAATTATAACTGAGCCGGGACCAACAGTATTTTATATTCCAACAGACGAAGCAGAAAAGGCCAAAATAGTAATTGAAGGGGAAAAAATCTCTACTCTGAAGAAAATGTTACCGTTGACGCCACCAGATCAACGTAATTATCGTTGCAGTGCCAATACGATGTTTTCTTGGTTTTGTATAAAAGTCTATAATATCTCTATAATGTGGTAAAAAAATGTAGATATAAACATTAAAAACAACGGGAAATGTGAGAACGGCTGCAAACTGATCCTCAAAAGGAACACTTCAATTGAAAAAAGGAGAGCTCTTTTTTTACAAAAACTTGCTTCAAATTTTTACAACTAATTCTTAAAGTTTGTTATTTGAATTTGAGTTTTTCAAAAAATGACACGTGCCGCATAGTTCATACTGAATCTTATAAATCAGTACAAACGAAAGAACTCTTATCCTCGAGTGATTTTATACAATTAAAGAGCGACTATAAAATACAAACGTGCTCAGCTGTCAATTTTTAACAGATTGCGGTCATCACATCCAAATGAGGAGATTTATGAAAAGGAAGATTCAGAGGGAATTGAGGATGTAAAACAAAGCCCTTTTTTGAGGACTGAAGTTTAAAAAAAAACTTTTACTCTTACCGCCAACAAAATATGCCCGTGCTGAGAGGATTCTTAATTTAATCCAAAAGTCAACAAGAGCTACAATAGACAGCAATGATATTTTACGCATTGACAGCGAACCAACAAAACTGTCAGCTTCACATTTGTTTTTTAATCAAGAGCAAAAAAATATAGAACTTGAAGATGGCGATCACTTCAATCTTCTTGATATCCTCAGTGTGAACGAAAGCCTGGTGATAAACAGTAATGCCAAAACTGCGGTCAGGAAAAAAACAGAAAAATTTCCCAAAAACACCAAAGCCGGAAAAACACCATCGAAAACCTTATCAGCTGCTCAAAAACCATACCCCTAAACAAGTTGAACAAGACAATGACAACTCTACCGACGGTAAAGAAGCATTTGACACCACAAAATAGAAAGCGAGTCCGAGGAAGAGACGATTTGGGACTCTTTTTCAGTTTGAACCTTCTTTATCAGAGTTGAAAAATTTCGGTGGTTCCACCGCATATTGTAGCGTAGAAAACTGGCAAAAATCAACTAATCTTAAACCAATGAAATTGAAAAAAAGTCTGGAGAGTAAAAATGCTCAAACGAAACACAAAAAACTCAGAAACATTTTTCCTCGACTCAAGGTAATCTCCTATAGCATAAATGAGTAGATTATCTCTCATGCGATCTCCGAGTTGAACCTCGAAAGTCGAAAAATGCCACAACAACCGCGGAAGCATTGAAGCGGAAGATTAGACACTAGAAACCGCAAAAAGATTGGGTTGATGCTGGAACAGACTGCAAAGGTTCCATCAAAACTTTTGTGGAAAGAGGTGAATCGAAATTTACGAAACTTTTAGCGAACAGAAGTCAGCTTTTGCGAGAGAAGTATTCAGAGTATAAGTGGACTTATTCATACATTGCAAAACTCCAAAACTTTGTTAATACAATCCTTTCAATTATAAATCGAATAAAAGGCTTGGCTCCAAAGAAAATTAAGAACAGATATGTATCGTTGCTGGTTGTATTGTCGGCAAAAGCGCCGCAGAATCTAGTTTGTCTACCCTAGTATCAAATTGAAAGCAGAAATTTCATTCAGAAAAGGCCATCAGCAAAGATTCACCAACGACGTTTTTGAAGTTTACGACATACCAACTGTAAATCCCCTAAAATGCAACATAATTGATTCCAATCAGGAGCCCGTAACAGGTAACTTTTCTGAGTTAGAACTGGTAAAAGTATCAGACAACAGTGCTGACAATCCAAAACATGAATGAAATCACTGTTCACTTGGTAATATCTGCTGCGATGAACTTTTTCCCCGGCAACACACTGGCAAATTTCATAATTTTCTTCATATAAGACATTAACTTAGATGGGAATGGATGGTCGCCTTGAGTGAAACCATATTCACTTCCCGATTGAATCAAAATAAAAGCAAAATTCTGTGAATATTTTCTTTAGGTGGATACAATAATTATCAAAAAATTTTTCCTAGTAGAGCAATCTCTAGACCTTACCCAGGAGAACCAGCATTGGTTTAAGTTGGGTCCTACGAAAATGTATAACTTCATCTGAAAAATATCAAAGAATCTTCAGGACTCGCTCTTTTAGTTATCAGCTTGCTAAAGTTCCAGCTATTTTAGTGCCTCATTTTGGAAAAAAGAGAGATTAACTTTTCAAGATAAAGGAGTACACAGTATACTAGGTATCGAAAGCATAACAGATGGATCGGAATTTCACATTGGCCATAAAATGCTTGAAATTTTTAAAACACTTTCTGTGTCTGAAGACAAGGAAGAAGCGTTCAAGGTTGACTTTCCTCTTACCTTTGAAATAATTTATTTTTGTCTTTACTGATATTAAAGAATATGAGTACGTTGGTGACACAACAGCGCATTTGATTCGTCTTAGTCATTCAAAACCACATTTGCAAAACGGCATTTCTTGTGAAATTGAACCCGATCACCGGATTGTTTTCAGTAATTTCGAATATAAAGAATTGTTCTCAAAAAGTTTTTAGTCGATTGGAGTTCAATTGAGAACAGAAACAGGAAAAATTATCTCCTTCAATGGCACAGGCAAAGTAGATTTAGCATTGAGTTTCAAACGATTTGATTGAATGGAAGCATTTTATCAAAAACAGTCCGTCGCTCTAGACTTTTCGGCGCCTATAGTCAGCGGGGAAGTGGTTTTGGCGCCTTAGCTGCTGGAATTTGGCTTGCAGCTTTACCAATAGCTCAAAAAGTGTTTTAACCAGCTGCAAAATGTGGTCGAGAACTGATTTCTCAAGCTGCGCCAGAAAAGGTTGAATTAGTTTCAAAAAAGAAAACACCCACGGAAGCGTTGATGTCTATTCTAAAGGTTAAAAAACCAATAGGTAGATCGAGGAAGAGACTAAAGATTCAACAAAAAGCCCACGATGGACCGGTCGTCTCATTCGAAAGAAATAGCCAGTGAAGAACTGTCAGTTTAAATTCTTCTCAAAAATTCACAATGATTACTAAATTGTTACCAGCGGAAAGAACTCACACAACGTTAGACTTAGAAACAATCCCTGCTTGTAAGTTTGACAATGCCTTTACAGAAAAAATGGACCATCATACTCTCCTGATGTGCCAGTACTAGAGTTTGAGGTTTTAGGAGACAGAAGCAACTTTATTTACAAATTTTGCAGAATTACAAACTTCAACTCAAGCAAAATTTACAAATTTAGCTTGAGTTGAAGTTCAAAATATCTCAAAGTAAATGATAAATTTTTACGTACAGGAGCAAAAGCCACCGGTACAGATGCACCCAATTTTAATAATAACGCATTACATTCTTTGTTCTTAAAAAATACAGTTGCAGAAAATGGCAGGAAAAGTTCCAATACCAACGGAAACTACGCTCATAGGGCTTTCATTGAAACTGAATTGTATTCAAACAGAACCGCTAAAAATACATGGCTAGTTTGCCAGGGCTATCATTTCCAAAACAAAACGCAAACAATAGACGGAAATTGATCGACCGGAGGAGGTTACCGCAATGAAAGTCACCCTTCGAATATCTTTTCGGAGGTCCTTAAACAATTTTGCAGGTATCTCTGAAGCTAACAAACATTACAAAGTCAATCTAATCGAAGCTGAACCGTATGTCTTAAAAATGACTATTGCAGATCATTTCCTGTCTGCCATTGAGAAAACATTGCTTAAGACGCCTGCAGTTTACAGGTACAACGAGGTTCTACCAAGAACTTTTTTTGCTACCAGAGGTGTTCTTATCTGGAGACAAGAAACTTTTTTCAAAGGAACTCCTAACAAGAATGGCTATTGCCATGTCATAAAATCAGGCTTATAATGGATAACAGAATTACCCTTTATCACTACCGTTCGGGTTAACTTTATCAACTACTATAGTTCGGGTTATCCCAATTTGTTATTTACCGTAATGGGCTTTCTATTGTTGGAACACCAAAAAACAAATTCGAAAAGTGGTTCTACTTTAATACACTTGAAGCACTTGACTTTTTAGATAGAGTTGAACACAGAATATCTTTGTCCGATTATCGAACTCATTTTGTCACTGTATTTGATCTTACGTCTACATGATTTCATTCATCCTGACTTTCCCATTGGCTCAGTTTCTGCTGAAACAATTTTTCCGAGAGCTCTGGCAGACAACATTGAAATCTTGTTTTCGGGAGAGAGAATATCAACTTTTATAACACATCTGATAGAAAAGTAAAAAAAAGAGCAAAATAAAACTAAAAAAAGTAATAAACTAAAAAAAAGTAACAAAAACAACCTACCCTGCTAACCTATAGTGACGCAATCGTTTCCATGATAAATAAGTGTCCGTATCTCAAATTTGAGTTTTGAAGAGTATTGGCAGCGGATTAATTTCTCTTTTTGAAATCAAACTGTTCTTAATCTTGGGAACGCATTTGAATCTAATATGCCGGGAAAACACTAGATTTTACTATGCTATCATGACAACAACGTGCACTTTGCCGACCCATTGGCTCTTTCTGTTAAAAACTGTACAGCAATTCATGCAAGATTCTTGAAGTACTATCAAAGTGTGCAAGAACTCAACGCAAGAACTTCATTTACAATGGAGGAACTTGGAACTTTGTTGTATCTTTTGTATCTATATTGCTAAGGTGATTTATACCAAGGATTTCAATTTGTACTTGTACATGAATGATATTGATTTGTGACGTTTTGCTACGCATAATTTGTGATTGAAAATTTTTTACTGACTTTATGTAAGATAAAAAAAAGTTTGAAAAGAATTAATTTTTATATTCACGCAAAAACACACTTCATTCAAATCAGTAATCTTCTGAAGAGATCCATATCCAGTAATAATTATATTCCTTATTTTAAATAAACCAGCAAACTTTTTTATATTACATAAAAGAAAAAACGATCTATAATACAATCAGGTTTAAAATCAGTATGAGTCTGTGCATCTTTTTTTCATCACTTATTATTATCTCCTATCATTTTTATCATATTAATATTATATATATATATATATATATATATATATATATATATATATATATATATATTTATAAATTTTTATATATACATACATACATATATATATATATATATATATATATATATATATATATTTTTATATGTATATAAATGATTATATACTGATCTATTATAATTTTTATTTATCATTTATATTCAGGGTCTCTTTCGAGGTAAGGAGGAACCACTTGATTGATATTTTGTACTGTATTCAACCGCAAGAATAAGTTTATTTATAAGTGCTCCAGATATTACCATATTTGTAGAAAAGCTTAGAGACTTGAACCAGCTATACAGGCATGGAACAGAGTATCTTTTGGTCTTTTTACAATCATCGGGTGATTTGAATAATTCTGCCAAAAGATGGTATTGAAGAGAACTATCATCACAAAGATCATCGTTCTTGTCATGCCATACGTATTAAAAACTATTAGAATTTGTCCTCTGAAAATTAGGTTCATGGTCGTTTATAACAAATTTTATTTTTTTTGAAATGGTACAAAATTTCAGGTGAACGTTCATACATTGCCTCAACCATGATTTCCGTTCTTATTCTTCTTGTGAATCTTCACATTGGGCCGCTGTTCTTGGCCCCCAAGTTGGCTTCAACCTTGTTCCTTCCTGTTTACCAGAGGTATCAGGTTCTTAACATTCGCCTGGGAGGTAAGTTTCTCAAACTCTGACACAGTGAGTGTTCTACTTTGTTTGAATTTATTGTTTCCGTCAAAATTTTTTACAACTTCATTGTAATATAGCTACTGGTACTCTCATAAGTTTTTACTGAAACTCGGATAATTTTTTTTTACTTGTTATATCTAAATAAGCGTCCCCAAACTCTTGTTCACTAGCCACTTAATTTTTCACTATGGCAAAATTTTTTATTCAAGAAACTGTTTGATAACCGCAAGACTTTTGATTTTAACGTTACGCAAATCAACGATAAAACGCAATTGCAGTGTTCCGCAAAATGATGATACATGAAAGCCCTAAGCATGACCAAAAAAATGCGTAACGAAACTAAGAATTCATTTTGCTTCTGGGATATTGGTGCGCAATCTAGTGAGAACTAAAAAAACTATTTAATTTCTAGTACAGTTTTTGTTCCTTAAGACTGATTTCTCTTTTCAGAACGTAAACAATATGTTCATGCAAAATAGAACACAAATTACTGAAACTATAATGTTGGTTTTACACATAACAATACCTCCTAATACAAAGAAGTTTAATGCTGTCTTTTATCTTAAGATCTTAGTGCTAACCCTATTTTTGATGACATAATATATACAAAGAGAAAGTAACAAATGGAGAGTAAAATAATTTAAACTGACCGTGTGAACAACACCTTATCACCAAGAGACCCTGAACAACGTCAATAAACATTCTGCTTCAGAAGATAAATAGAAAGACGTGTGAAACAGTATAACACTAAACTAACACTGGAGTTGATTATACGGCTTCATAGGCGTTGACTGCCGCAGGGAAAGGTCAAGTTGAAACTGTTATGTTGTTCCGTGATTGTCTTTCATAGCAATTTAACTTATTTTGAAAACCACAAAGCTACCATTTCTTGAAAGCGAACCAAACAAGTCTCATTTTGTAGTGTATTTTTTAAGTAAATTTCGTTCATTGTTTAGTCTTTCAAATCAAACAATTGCCCCATGGGAAACTTTGCGATAATTCTAATTATTTTTCCTGACTTTGAAACCCGTTACTTGATTCACTATTCCAGGAACACAGTTTCAATAATCGAACAAAAGCTTGGAATTCATCAATGGGCGGTCAACCATCAATTCAATTCTCCAGTGCGCTTGATAGATACAATAAAAAACTTATGTGTCGAGACGGCACCTTTGGATAAACAAGGATTTGCACAAGCAGATCGTGAAAAAACTCAGAAAGAGTATGTCCTTGACTTCTGAATAAGCAAGATATTCTATTAATACAAAACCGCAAATGTGCCTCTCTGCAAAAATCAACAGCGATATTGGAATGAGATCGAAATGATGGAATTAGTGTGGCAAATGAAAAAGACACCAGGCTCTCCCAACCTGAGCTCAAAAGACGCCCAATTCATTCCAACGGTCGACTCCCCAGTTGAGATCATTGAAACCACAAATTCTGAAGACAACAAGTTGCCAAATTTGTTTGACACACCACCAATTCGATTTTGTTATGCTCCCAAAAAACGAAACGTCGAACGAAAAATTGAATTTTCAAACACAAACTCTGAGTATTTCAGTCTGTTCGAAACTTTGCGCATATTACTGGTACTTTAGTTTGTCTTTTCAACAATAAAATATCTCGGATTGGTGTCTCTATGTTGTGTTTCCATTTATTTAACTCTAAGAATTTCATCGATAAATCTAGTTTAATTGAAATCCGACCAAATTTTTATCAGGGAAATTTAGGTTTCTGAACCAATTTTGAATTCATAAACTAGCTACTGAGTTTCCAGATCTCTTCTTTGTGGTCACAATATTATATCGTTGAGGGTAAAACCCGTTTGAAAACTCAAAATTGATTAAAAATAAATAAATTATTTTTTTATTTTAAAAAGAGCTAAAAAAAACTTTTTGCGAACTCAAGCTAAGTTCTCCAACAAAATGTTGCGACACTGCTGCCCAATGCCGCAATGAGTTATGTAGTACGAAGTTTCATCTCCGCGAAATCGAAACAATCACTGGAAGATCTTTTCGAAAAACTTTTCTTATCGAAGGAAAATAAAAATTCAGGACTTAAAAAAATGTCATAACTTGAACAAAAACGGAACATATTAGGGTCTTTTTAGAAGTAATTGAAACGAATTAGTTTGTGATGGGAAGTTCTCCTGTGACTGCGTTGATTACGGTGAATCAAAGTATTATAACCAAAACAGGTGAAGACTACCTTGACAAAAAAAGATAAACATTCATTTCGATTTTTTAGGCCTCAGAATATGTGAACAAAGTACTAAACAGACTCTATAATTCCAACACAGTTACAGCTCACGCAAACAGTTTGAATTCCGACATCAGGGACACAAATAAGGTACTAAACTTTTGAGAAAGTAGAGTTTTCTGTTTTTCTAGCTCGAATCGTTTTCTTTGTAACTGTTGTGGCTAAAATAGTGTTCAGAAAACTTTTTTATCAGAAATTTTGGCGGGGAGTGAAAAAAAGTAACGCAAAAATCACACAAGCGTGAAATCTTGACCATTAAATGAACATTGCCAAAAACAGTATTAGAAAGCTTAAAGAGTTCTCCTGCGCTTTATTTGTGCGTAGAACACAACAATGAAATACAAATTACAGCTTCTTTAGGTGATGTTTTGAGAAAAACCGCTTTTGAGGCAATTTTTTGCGTTCTTGTCAAAAAATCCTCAGTTTTCAAAGAAATTTCTACAATCAGTTTGATCAATGACGACTTTATTCTTAGAATTTCAATTTGATCGCAATTTTTGTTTGTGATCGAGCCTTGTGTGGATTACAAAGAGAGAATATTGGGCACCAAGACCCCATAATCAGTCGGAAGCTTTGAGACTAATGTTAATCTTAAGTATAATAAGTACAGGCAGGTCTCAAGGGGCTCCATTTGCATTCAGGCTCAAATAAAGAATGAGTTGGTTCTCTAATATTCCCAGTCAACAGACTGAACTAATTTCAAGACAGTAAAAACTCAGGAAGTTTGATTTAAACCTATTTTTAGCAAATTAAAAAAGAAGAGAAATGAAAATTTTCAAACACAAACTCTGAGTATTTCAGTCTGTTCGAAACTTTGCGCATATTACTGGTACTTTAGTTTGTCTTTTCAACAACAAAATATCTCGGATTGGTGTCTCTATGTTGTCCTTCCATTTATTTAACTCTAAGAATTTCATCAATAAATCTAGTTTAGATGAAATCCGACCAAATTTTTATCAGGGAAATTTAAGTTTCTGAACCAATTTTGAATTCATAAACTAGCTACTGAGTTTCCAGATCTCTTCTTTGTGATCACAATAGTATATCGTTGATGGTAAAACCCGTTTGGAATCTCAAAATTGACTAAAAATAATTAATTTTTTTTGTTTAAAAAAAGCAAAAAAAAATTTGTGCGAACTCAAGCTAAGTTCTCCAACAAAATGTTGTTACACTGCTGCCCAATGCCGCAATGAGTTATGTACTACAAAGTTTCATCTCCGCGAAATCGAAACAATCACTGGAAGATCTTTTCGAAAAACTTTTCTTATCGAAGGAAAATAAAAATTCAGGATTTAAAAAAACGTCATAAATTGAACAAAAACAGAACATATTAGGGTCTTCTTAGAAATAATTGAAACGAATTAGTTTGTAATGGGAAGTTCTCCTGTGACTGCGTTGATTACGGTGAATCAAAGTATTATAACCAAAACAGGTGAAGACTACCTTGACTAAAAAATATAAACATTCATTTCGATCTTTTAGGCCTCAGAATATGTGAACAAAGTACTAAACAGACTCTATAATGCCAACACAGTTACAGCTCACGCAAACACTTGGAATTCCGAGATCAGGCACACAAATAAGGTACTAAATTTTTGAGAAAAGATTTTGCTGTTTTTCTAGCTCGAATCGTTTTCTTTGTAACTGCTGTGGCTAAAAGAGTGTTCAGAAAACTTTTGTGAGACCATTAAATGAACATTGCCAAAAAACAGTATTAGAAAGCTGAAAGAGTCCTCCTGCGCTTTATTTGTGCGTAGAACACAACAATGAAATACAAATTACAGCTTCTTTAGATGATGTTTTGAGAAAAACCGCTTTTGAGGCAATTTTTTGCGTTTTTGTCAAAAAATCCTCAGTTTTCAAATAAATTTCTACAATCATTTTGATCAATGACGACTTTATTCTTAGAATTTCAATTTGATCGCTTTAACGTCATTTTGTGTGTGATCGAGCCTTGTGTGGATTACAAAGAGAGAATATTGGGCACCAAGACACCATAATCAGTCGGAAGCTTTGAAACTAATGTTAATCTTAAAAATAATAAGTACAGGCAGGTCTCAAGGGGCTCCATTTGTTTTCGGGCTCAAATAAAGAATGAGTTGGTTCTCTAATATTCCCAGTCAACAGACTGAACTGATATCAAGACAGTAAAAACTCAGGAAGTTTGATTTAAACCTATTTTTAGCAAATTAAAAAAGAAGAGAAATGAAAATTTTCAAAGCCACTGTCGAAAACTCTGATGTAATACAGGTATGAAATTAATCCCTCTGGCTTTAGGCATCGAAATCAACTTAATGTATTGTAACATAAAAGGAGCGGCCTTTATGTTCCTGTATAAAAAATAACAACTGCAAAAGTGAGTTCCGATCACTAATTGCCTCGAACTGAATCTCGAGCTTGAAGTCAAGAGAAAACATTTAGGTTTGCTGGAATTCAAACTGATCATTTTCTCCCTTGCGCATATCAGTTTTATCCACTTTGCTTTTCTCAAAACTTGAATCAAAAATGGCCTCAACTTCGAAAACGGCCAACTGCGATCTTTGTGGTAAGCAGTACACTGCGCGACGTGGACTTCGTAAACATATGAAAAGCTTGCATCTCATCGAGGATGAAAACCTCGATGAGTGCAGCTTCATGGACCCAACGCTCATCAATGTAAAAGCGCACATAAGGAAGGCGCGCAACAATCAGAAATTGCAATGGAACACTTGCATTCACGACAAAACTGTGTTTGGGAACAAGCGTTCAATTCTTGATCACGTGACAAAGAACCATGGTCATCCTATCTGGGAAAGTGACGCATAAGAGACCCAAAAAATGCTACGCGTGGAAATAGCTTTCGATGGAGTTGTGCATTGATATGCATTGTGACCGGCTGATGGTGAAGTTGACCTAAAGCAATCAATCAATGATCAACGCGAGCAAATAGAAGACATTGCGCGCAAAAATGTGCTTCATGAACCCCAAGCAGTCCAAATTTCCGCTGAGGTGTGTCTTGACAAGTCAAAAGAACCCAAAGAAACTGAATATATGACTATCTACGCAAATAGTGCATATATTCCTGTAGACGTGCTGTGCTGGAACGACCAGGAGGTCTTTTATGCAGCAGATCAATTTTTGAAGACAATCTACCGGTTTGCATTGCATGGTAGTGGCCGGAAAGCTCCTCAAATAAATGAGATCAGCATCAAATTGGTGAAAAATAGTCTTATACGAGGCTCGTTTTTCATTGAGTTGTGGAGAAATCTTAGGAGGCACAAGAAGTGGCTCTTGAACATCCGGAATACAGCGGATCAAAAATGTTTTGCCTACTGCTTCACGGCAGCTATCACAACAGTTTCAAGCAGAAACTGACCTCCGATAACCAAACTACTGGAGGGAAGAAAAAGTGTTGACCCGAGGTCTTCAACACTGAGTTGAAGCCTCTGGCCCATGGACCTGTTGGTGACTGCAAGTACATTAAGAGTGTCAACGATATCCCCCATTTTGAGAAAGTCAGCATCCACATTTTCAGATGAGTTATGTGTTGATGTGTTGCCTCATTAGCAAAAAACACTAATAATCGTGAACACACTCCCACAAGCAAAGATAAATTCAAATGTAAAAACAGGAAGCTGTAATAGTTAACCAACGTTTTCGAAATTTAAAAAGAAGGAGCCGCTACCTCATCGGATCTTGAAATCGCAGAACTCATTTCCAAAACGCATTACGAACTAATTAAAAATCTCTGATCCTTAACGTGCAAGGATGACTGTCAGTGCTCCAAGATAAACCTACTAACCCACTGATTAGATTTCTTCTCACTTACGGAAATTGAATCGTTTGGCACTGGTGGTAGGAATAAGATTGTGTAAGAATAGTTAATTGAGCAAATCGATAACTCTTTCATTATAAAAACTTTGTGTCTTTTTGTGACGAAAACCTTGAAAATCTAAGTCAACCATTTCCGAATTCAACGTTCTAGCCAATTAAATCAATTCTTTTTAAATGCTTTCATCATCAAGCAAAACATTATACCAGTTATTTGACCAATATAAGCGTTTTTGATTGGACAAGTCGAAACATATGATTATCCAGGGCCTTTCTGACTGCAATGAAACTTGTAGGGTCAAGAAGTTTTCCATGTATTCTAAGGAATTTATAAGACTTGAGGTAAGTGTTTAACGATGAGTTGTCTATACCTATTAGCCACATGGTCTTCGCTTGAAAGCAGTTTCCAAGTTCACCTCTAGGTCCAGATAAAGATTTGTTGCCAAAAAATGTACAAACTGTTTACTATTTTTCGTATAGTCAATTTTTATTTGTTCATAGCTTCATCCAGGAAGTTCCATTTTAGGACTTCGAAGAACTTTGAAAATTTTTCGAAAATGTTTTTAAAAATTTTGAAAACTTTTCAAGTTTGAGGCCATTAGTATATGTATTGCGAAATTTTTTTTCCTATTACCACTAAAGTGATATATAGTCGGAATCTAACCAGCTCAGAAGTAGTTTTTCTCTCTACAGTAACCATTACAAAAAGCGCAAGTTGCGATTTGCTTGTAGGTGGGGGGGGGGGGGGCTTTCAGCAGTCAGTATACCACCAAGTGTCTACACGAGACTGCGGAAATTTGAACAAATTTTCATTTCGAAGGAAATGAGGATTTTGGTCGACTTGAAATCTTTTAGGGTGTCCGAATCCTCCCCCCCCCCCTCCACACACATGGCGCATTGACATACTACTAATTTTTCGGACATTTGTATGCAAATACTTTCTTGTCACCTCTTAATCTCGTGTTTGATTTTTTGAATGTTCTTCTTTCTCAGTATGATTACTAACATTCAATTTAAGATGTTGTTGATTGTCTTATATTTGGAAAAAAAGTTCCTCTGAACAGTTATCTACCATTTTATTTTGTCTGAATATTAAAGAGCGCATACGAAACTATACCGTTGCATATCTCCGAAGCTATCGGCTGCGTTGTTTACCTGAAGTTCAATTTAAATAATGCTTCAATCAACACTCGGTGGAAGGAAGAACCCAATTTCAATTAGGGTTCTAAATTGTACCCAAAACTATACTGCTATAGTTTCTGTCGGCTTCAGCTAAAATCTACCAGCTTTACCTTTTAATTGATTATCTAGATGGTTCAGTTTTGTTGTTGTTGTTTTTTCGGGCTTCCTTTTTTCATTCAATGATTTCAGTATCCTTAGTTAGGGGAAACAGTTGACAAACAACCCAGTAAATCGAATCTTGATACAACTTGATACGAAGCATACTAAACCTTGTTAAATCTCGCCAAAACCTTGACATGTTAAAATCAAGAAACTATCAAGAAACTATCTTCCATGAAAATATCAAGATCTGTCAGAATTTGAAAGATCTTTGCACAGGTATCACGAATCAAGATCTTGCATAACGCAGCAGATGTATACCCGAATCGTGACGAGCAAATACTCATATCTTTTTTTGTTTTTACTATGGTAATACTTTGAAAACAAAACAATATTGTGAAAAAAAAATTTTGCACTCAGCTTAACTCAATTCAACGTTCATTGTGATTATTTTTTGCACTGAGTGTATATATATGATCTGCAATTTTGCCTTACGTTAAAAGTTGTTTAAGTTTTATTAATTAATAGCATTAAAAAAGGTTTTAAGTGGAAAAAAGTGATTAAAAGCTAAGTTATATACCATATAGGCCTTTATAATAAAACTTACTATAATATTGTTCTTTCTTGAATTGTAGGTCGAGATATGGGATTGACAGCACCACATACTCCCGAAGCCTTTTTTGTTCCGAGGGATTTTTTAAATATTATTCAGTTATGCTGGCTAAGATTCGATACTTTTTGATACAATAAAAAGAGTAATATTGACTCAAAATTAGGTGACTTGCTGGTCGTTCTGGTCCTCTTCATTTTTAATGGAAGCAAAAGAGAACAACAAGTTGACGTCGAAAACCTATTTACAGTGTGTACTATTTTTGTCTGGAAAATTACTCCAGTCGGCGTCTATGTTCAGTTGTCTGTCAATTTCATACAAAAGTCCTTCACTCTGCGTCTTCTTAAATCTGTCTATCAATTTTCTCTGAAAAATTTCCCTTTCTGCAACTTATTAAGGTTTCTATCGAGTTTTTTCAAAAATCCCTTTATACTCGTTATTTTAGAGCTGTCCATTATTTTTTTTGAAAAAATCCCTTCATTCTGCGTCTTTGTACAGTTGGCTATCAATTGTTTTCTAAAGTAGCCTTCTTTTCTGATTCACAGGCTTCTATCAATTTTTTCTGAAAAGTTTCGATCTTCTGTAGAGAATTCTGCTTATCTATTTGGCCTTACTCTTTTTATTAAGTGACAAACTATTCAAACAAATTTGTACTTTAGGCTTTTTTGCGGATTAAAAAGAACTTCCGGGGAATGACACAGGTAACGCCTCACAAAAAAAACATTGAAAACGAAATCGTAAAAGATATATGCAAAATAAATATCTGTTTCTTGAAGATCATACTAGGATCATATACGATTCCTTGATAATCAAACAAATATCACAAATGGTTTCTGATTTCAAGCGAGGATCGTACAAAGAAGAAATCAAGTGTGGACAGTATACAAAAGACTTGACCCTTGTAGGAAGTCAAGGAAAATTCAACCAGAGTTTATACTAAAAAGCCTTTTTTGATCATTTTTCGCTATTTATTATTAAGTTTCTTCTCTTTTTTACCCATAGTTTTCTTTTTACCCTTACCTTTACCCTAACTTTAAGCCTATGTATTAAAAAACAACAAATTTAATCAAATGATCATTTGGTATTTCATCAATCATCTAATCTTAGTTAGTTTTGTTTAATATAACTTTGAATTTATGGGGCTAGAGTTAATGGAAATTATTTTTGTCAACTCTATTGAATCGTCAAAAATATTTTTCCAGCTTTTGCTTGTTTTTTCTTTTGATCGTTGAATAGGAAAAGTGATTAAGGCAAACTTTTTTAACATTTTGCTTAAATTGAGGAACTTACAACAAGAACCATCTAGTTTTACCTCGTCACTTTTTTTTGGTGTGCGGTGTATTTGAACTTTTGCTAAAATGTTAAATGTTCTAAGAAAGAAGTTGATGCATCAGGGAAGAGTTGACCTTTTTACATCATAGATGGACGTTTTATCTAATTTGGCTGATGAATTTTTTTAAGTGTTCCTGTTTTAGTAACTGTTGTTTTTGATTGTAAGTGTTGTATTTGATTGTTTGTAAGTTAGCCTCTGGTTCGATTTCTCTTATATGGGAAGTTCAAGCCAATGGTACTGGAAGTATTGTACTGCAAGTAATTTAAATATTTTCGGGATTCGCATGTAACATCTAACATGACTGCTTACTAAAATTGATGATACACGGTCAACAATTCGACCTACTTTTTATCGTAAAAAATGACTGTATCTGTTGCAGTTATTTTATTTCAGCTAAAATTTATTTTGATTTTGGTTTTAAAAAGACTTTTTCTTTTTTATCTAGACGTGATTTTTCAGATAAATCAACCGTAGATAGCACATGCGGTTTAAAAACTTCCATTGAGTAGTCTTTTAAAGATTGGCATACCAATTCACTCCAATAGTGCCTAAATGTAATAGTAGAAAACTTCAGTTCAAAAATTCCCAGTGATCAATTTAGATGGCTTCTTTATTTCAGGAAAGATGTGAGCTAAAGTACATAGGAATGAATTTAGGTCTTGCGTTGAATTTTTACGAAAAAAGTTGAAAACATACTGAAAAATTGGTCCTTGCAAATGGATCTCTGAACATCATTTCAGAAAGTTAAATATCTTTTGCCTCAAAACTCGTGCCTCTAGAAAGTCTTGCATTGTCTCAAACTACTCAGCTACTTTTCTAACAGATATTAATGAAAACTATATCTAGACTCTCCAGAAACAGTTAACTTGGGGCCCCACTACAAGTATTTATGTCGACCATAATCTTGATTTCTTTGTTCAATTGCTGAAAAATTTGTTCAATTTTCAGCAGTCTCGTGTACACTTTTGGTGATATACTGACCGCTTAGAAACCTGAACAAGTTTTCATAACGAATGAAATCAGGATTTTAGTCGACATGAATTCTTGTAGAGGGTGGGGTCCAAACCCCCCCTCCTACAAGCAAATTGCAACTTGCGCGTTTTGTAATGGTTACTGCAGAGAGAAAAACAACTCCTGAGCTCGTTAGACTCCCGACTATATCACTTTAGTGGTATAAGAAAAACTTTCGCATTACATATATTAAGGGCCTCAAACTTGAAAAAAAAATTTCAAAAGTTTCAAAAAGTTTTTTCTAAAAATTTTCCAGTTTTTCGAAGTTCTAAAATGGTCTTAATTGGATTCTGCGCTATGAAAGAGCATTCGAGAATGATTTTTTGTTGACTTTGCTTTTTTTCACCAATGCAGTATAGGAATTGAAACATACAAAAATTTCAAAATTTTTAAGTCTCAACAATGTATGAAATGGATTTTGCGCTTGAAAAGAGCACTCAAAAGAACAAAAATTCTCAAATTTTTGCGAAAAATTTTCCTATTTTTTTGGCGCCCTAAAACAGTATGAAATGGATTTTGCGCTTTAAGAGAGCACTCAAAAGTGGTTTTTTGTTGACTTTACATTTTAACCTATTCAGTGTGAGGGGTAGCAACACACAAAAGTTTCAAATTTTTGAGAAGCAACTTTCATAATTTTTTGAAGTTATAAAATTGTATGAAATGGATTTTAACCTTTAAGAGAGCACTCAACAGTGACTTTTTTGGCTTCACTTTTTTCACCTATGCAGAATGGGTTGAAACATACAAAAAGTTTTGCGAAAAATTGTTTTATGATGAGGCTTCTAATGAAATAAAGACTGAAAATATTTTCAAAAAAGATTATTTGATTACAAAAATTTTATTCTTTCTTACTCTTAAACTTTCCTTTTGAGATAGTTTTAGTGTCAGAGTTCCTAGAAACAAGATTTTTGGTTTCACTGAATTGGTTTTTTCACCTTTTCTTTCTTCCTTTTCTAAGGTTTGCTAAAGTAGCACTGTCACTGCTGCTGGTAGAGTTATCCGGGTTTTCCCTCAGCTTCGTTGAGAATGAAGGGGTTACTGATTTCATGATTAGAGTAATCAAATTGATGAATTGGCTTCGAAACATCGACAACATTATGTAACTCCTCGATCGAATGCATTGGTTGATGAAAGTCGGTATCAGATGTTTCCCCGGCCCACCTCCTCCCTACCTTCGTGAAGTTCGAACACATTATACGGTTCATTCAATTCCCTATCCCAATCAGTTTCGATGCAATTTTTCTTCGTAAGGTACTCATTCCTCAACGAAAAGTGTACGAATGGTTGGGCATTTTTCGATCCGAGCAATTTTGCTTTGCTTAGCGCAATTCTGTTGGTACAAACAGTTTGTATTTGATGTTTGTCGGTGTTGACATTGATGTTTTCCACTCTCACTAGATCACCGGTCTCTGGTGTCTTTTTGAACATCTCATGGTTCAATTTGGCTTTATTGAGTTTTTTGGTTTCTCGTGTAGATATTTTTGTTTGCCGTTAGCAACAAAAAGAGTGCATAGTTTTGGTTTAAGGGCAGCGAACCCATGTATTGGCGTTCCTGCATGTTTTTCCAAGAACATCGAAATCTCTAAAAGGCTAGCGCCAAAAATTATTGGTTCGTTCTATAGGATAGACCGCTTTTTCTTGGTGATCAGAGTCAATTTTTCGTCTATGATTTTGATTAATCAAACATTGCCTTCCGTTGTTGCTTTCAGAAATTCTTCTTCAAATCTAACAAGTGAAACTGACTCTCTGTTTTGCAAATTTTCACAAAAATTTTCTATGGTCGAATTTGAAAGTTTTTATTGAAATCTTGGTCAAACTTGTTAAACGCTTCATGTCGGCTTCACGTATTGAGTGCAATGTTACTAGAAAGCCACTTCGATCGTCAGAAAATAACAGCTCGGTGAACCTTGGTAATTTTGATGCCGTGGTTAATGTAGAATTTCAGGTTACCATAGTGAACCACACAGTTTTCTTGAGATGGAAGGTCTGTCTCAGCTTATTGGTGGTTGATGAAGTCAGTTTACGACTTTTTTAGTGAAGTTTGAAAGTCACTCACTTCTAGGGGATCGATCATTTCCTTGTCTGGTGAGAGTTGAAAGTCTGCATGTTTATCATTTAGTTGGTCAGGGTACTCTAAATCAACTTCAAACAGGAAACCAATATCCCCTCATCTTCAGTTTAAAAAATTTTGTGCGAAGAACCTTCTTTAACTATTCCAAAACTCCTTTAGTCGAAATGGGTATTGGAGCTTGATGCCATCGTGAAGATTATTTGCATCAAAGTTGATTATTGATGATACATCTTTCGACCCGTCAAATTGGTGTTGTTGGCAACCTCCTGTCTTTTTGTAAAGACAGAGGAGAACCCACCACGCATCATCCTCTGCTTCATGTCAAGTAATTGCCGATCAGTCAGTAGCTCAAATTCTGGTTCAAAAACTTTTAAGAAGGAACTTCTTGAAAAGTTTTAGGCCGTATAGCATTGCGAACAGTCCCATCCGTTTGTGTTATAACACACGGATCGTAGCTCTTCAAACCAACGTGCTAACTGGAGAACATCTCCTGTAACGCAATGTCAGAAGAACTGTTTGAGGCTTTCACAGTAGGACCCGTGGAACACATTATTCCACTGAATGAGTTCTTCATTGGTGACATCGATTTTGCTGTCTTTTAGATCGATCTTCCAGTTATTTAGACCTGGTAGAGACAGATCACTTAGCTCACTGAATGAGTCCAGATATGAGTAGGGAACGTTTCCTTTCTTCTTCAACAGCTTTTGTATAAGTTCTCGTCCGCATAGCTTGCAAATGGTCTAGGAGAGAAAAAATTGTGCCAGTTAAACATTGTACTATGGTATCTAAACTACAAGGCATGAACTTGAAGCTGTTAGTAAAGCGGAGGTGCTCGAACACTGCAACTTTGTCACGCTTGAAGTGCACGAGTACGCCAAAATTGAGTGCAAGAAACTTCTTATCATTGGTTGGTTTGATCTCAGCTTTTTCGACTGTGAAGCTTAGTCTAAGGACTTCACAATATGATGTATGTCATAATTTATGATATTTCGGGCAGTCACTGGAGTCTAGTTTAACGGTCTTCGTTTTAGCGTAGACTCACTGTGCATATACCCGATGAATTGTCCGTTGAAGTGACAGTGGTCTAAAACTTTTTCGTTATATTTGCTTAGATCACCATTAAAAAACCAACACTTTAATCACGTGTCTGCTGGAGGTGCTGGAGGTCCCCAGAAATCATAAGAATTTCCGCTTTTGCTTTTTGTTTTTTGTTACAAAAGTTCTATACAATAGGGTCCACTATATCAAAATGCAGGGGCTCAGGGTTATAACGCTCAACAACTATCATGCAATAATTGCGTGGAAGATGTTGATCTAATGCAAAAGTGCTTGAAACAGTTGGGCTGCTTTTTGCCGTTGCAACTGGCACAACCCGAGATTCTAGATCCAGCAAACACAACAAAAGGTGATTCCCACCTTGCCGCATAGTTCCCGCACTTCTTTACAATGTTTTTATCGAGTGTGGGCATTGTTATTTGTTCTGAGTAGTTCTCCAGACATACATTTTGATCGGAAGTGATTAGCTCTACTGATTAACTCACCTGAAAACAATTCCGAATCAGCTCATTCCATTCACAATACCCCCTTCCCCTGACTTTTGCGACAAGTTTTTTAAACTTGATAATGAGTACGTAGTGATAAGTTTATTTGTTTCGTTGGAGAAATAAGTCCAGAAAAAGGGAAATGTTTTCTATTTGACAAAATTAGGGGCAGTAGCTGTTTCTTGCCATACAGTAAGCTGAAGTTTTTAGGGGGGATTACCAAAAAAGATTTTTTGATAATAGATAATGGAGTTTTTCAAACAATTCAAGTTTTTTTCTTCCGAAAGGCTCTTGTTTAGTAGACAAATGTTGTGTAACTTAAAAATCTCATTACCTGAACACATTGACATGCAATCCATTGAAATCCTGAAACTTTGGTATCTCATGAAGTATCATTGGCATTTCAAAATTTACTTTCGTTGTCTTGGCTGTCGGGTTCCTCTATGCTTTAGTAGTTTCCACCACCGGTGATTCAACTGACATTGGGTCTTGTCGAGTCAATCTCATATTGTTCAATGTCCAGTATGCCATGCTCAATGCAGTCTTGTTAAATGCATTGCTCGTCGTTAATGTGTTCCGCATAGTCTAGTTTTGTATGAAAAACTTAACGACAAGTGTAACATTCTTTCAAAAAAGGCTGCTGGTGGTTAATATGAGAATGCCTGCGCAGCGTAGACAAACCTCGTATTTTCTCAGAGCAATGGAAACAATGGAAAACGTTGGTACATCTAGAAATACAATGTGGATGTTCTTCGGATGACTATTAACAGACCTTCGATCGCAAAGTTGTATTGAACAGTGGGGGAATGGTATCGCCATGTTGAGGCAAAGTGGTCGTTTGATCTTGAATGCACCTTCAAAAATAAAATCTTGGGAAAAATGCAAAATTGAATAAGGTTGCATGATATCAAAAAATATTTGAAGGGTCAATTAGACAAAAAATTTTCTAGAAATATTAGAGGAGGTATGAAAAAAAGAAATGTAATTGTTTTGTGTTGTAAGAAAAGATTTTAAGAGTTTATTTCAGTTATAGCTTCAAGAATTTATCAGCATGACAGTCTGAAACTTAGTCAGAAAAAGAAAGAACTGAGCATGGGTATGACAAACATTGCTGAAATTTTGGAGTAAAGAATATTAACATTTGCCTCGCGCAAAAGTTATAATGTACAACTTTTAATTGTACCTGTTGTTTAATGAAACAAAACCAAATTTACCAAGTCTTGGGATTTCAAACTGTGATTTTCATAGCTGAAGTATTTGGGAAAGTAAAACTCTTTTGTAGAATTTTTTGCTTTCAATTTTGCGCTATAACTTAAAATTAGGACAGGGAAACGCTAATGGAGTTCATTCGAGATCTAATCTTGAACGTTCAGGTTAAAAAAATTGTTTATTTGAATGTTTTAGGGGTCCATTTTTTTTCAGGATTACCTACCTTAATCTTGTAAAAACTGAACATGTTACTGATATGTTAATACAGACTATGAAAATTTTATAAGTAAATTTTTTTAGAAGAATGATAGCTTAAACAGATTAACTTTAAAACATCAGCAAAGAAAATGAGTTGGGAAAATTGAACGAGAACTTGAGTATAAGTTTTAACAAAAAAACTATAAAACAACAACAGAAAACATGGGGTGCAATAATTGAACCAGCAATTTTAAAGCATTTGAGGTAATGTGGTAATTTTTTTCTTATAGTTATAAGAAATTCCATCAGAGTTTATGAAGAGTTCTCTTGCACTTTTCAATACACTTGAAGTGTCTTTGATTAGCGGAAATTTCTCAAGATCTGGTCTTGTTTCTTCATCTCCTCTCTTTTTCGGCTCTCTGCTGAGTGTGTCTCGAAATTTGTCCCGGAGAGGTTGACCAAAAGAGCAGTTGCACTTTGCTGATCGCTGATTTGTTTGTACCACAATTTGGAGAAAAGTGACAGACTGCTCTCAAATGATGATACAGTAGGACTAGGATCTCTCATCGATGTTGTACATATTGTTGGATGAAAAGGTGATTTGGGTGATCGTGCTAGACCCCAGAGATCAGTCAAGTTGTCATAAACCGAGTTGATTTTCGAATAACAGTACAATATCGCAATCATATTTGAAGAAATTTTTTTCACGTTTCTCCAAATCCAAAAACGCAAGAGATTCTCCGGGAATTTAGATCGGGGAATAATGCCACCAGAAGTTGAAACTGTGCCTCCGTGTGTGTCTATTTTGTGTTTTTCATGTAACTTGTCCATGAAGTTGACAATTACTTTCGGGTGCAGGCGATGGTTGAGAGTGTTCCATTCACTTTTCTCGTTGTACAGCTTCTTAAAGACTTTTTTTTCTAATTTTCATTGTTTCAAACCAAGGTTGAAAAGTAAAACAGCTAGTATAATTATCTCTTAAATTTATTGGCATTGCAAAAGTTGAGAAATAAAAGAAAATTAAGTGTAAAAAATCCAAGCAAAATTAAAAATTTTCTCTCTGCATTCGAGCGCAGCTGTTGATTTTAAATTGTTGCCATACTATTTAAGAAGTTAAAGAAAGTTTTTTATTTTTTATTAATAGCTTCACTCCCAAACATAATTTGCTGACACACCCTAGGTCACGAATACTTATTCCTCATAATAAAGGTTTATCTATTCAAGAAACGTGAAACTATGGGTTTCAGTCGTTATTTCCAAGCCAGTATGATAATACGGAAAGCGCTGGCAATCTCGTTGTTTGTTGAAAATTCTATAGAGATACATGTATTTGACGCACGGCAGGTTGCGATCACTGTTTTTGTTAGCTAAACATGTAGCGAAAAAAGCAGCCTCCATGTAGGTAAACATTATATTTTACACAATATTCTGATCAATTGAAGAATTCTATTAACAGTTTACACATTTGTGTGTGTGTTCAAGTTTGTTTCCAGAGATATTCATTGGTATTTCATTTTCAACGAAAAAAAAATTTGTCTCGATAGGCTGGAAAAGATTTGTACAATGCCATTTACAGATGAGAAAGACGCCAAGTTTGGACGCGCTCAAATCGACGTTTCTAAAAATAAAAACGTTTGATCAGAGCAACGACTAAGTCTTATGAAAAGACTGGAAGTTACCTCTTTTTAAAATTATTCACAAAAAGCTGAACATGACAATGAATTTCAAAAATGAATAACAATAACACTTGAACAGTTTGAAAAACTGAAGAAAAAATCCCCAATTATTCGATCCACAGCTAACAATTCTGATGATACTGATGTAACAGCTAAGGCACAGCCAGCAAAGAAACAAAAGTTAAAGCAAAAGGCGACGAGCTACAAATTTCTGGAAAGAAAGGATTCGCTTTGACAAAATAGTGGAAGATATGAATGAGTGCTCAGCTGTTTAATTTCAAAGGAATTTCAGGATTTTTGTTTCAGACGAGAAAACATCTCCAATGTTTGCCAGGAATTACGTTGTATGCATGCACTCTGAAAACGGCTATTGTTAAGTGTTACCGTATAATCATTATCAAGTGTTGTTTGATGTGTCTGACATTTTTAGGGAAATATTGAAACAAAATAGGCTTTATGAAAATACCTGTTTGTACACAACATTCAAAATATATTTTTCAAACGGGACCACAGAGTACACAACTGTGAAGATCTTCAAAAAACTCAAGTTATCTGGGGAAAACAGAGGTTCAGCACCGCCGACAAAAAAGGAGAAAGAACCGCCATTCAGAAGCGCCTAACAAGTTTAAGCAATGTCATAGCCGTGAGCAAAAGTTAGCGCCAAAAATGGAATTGTAGCTTGCAAATCTCAGGATAATGCTGAGAAAACATCATATCAGCAATGACAAACTAACTGGTTATGAACTGAGACTCTAAAAAGATTTGCAAAAATTGTGTTTGGCCCTCATTCTGGTGCTTTTTGCCAAAAATGGATATTTTTGTGAGTGGTTATGGGAAATTAGATATTGACAATGATTTCTTGCGTGTACACTTAATTTTTAAAGAAAAAATAAAGTTTTAAAAAAATATTTCATCAAATCATGTTAGTAGTGTAAGAGCATCATGTGATGCGCAAAACATGTCAATTCAACATCACTCATCTTTAAGATTTCTCTTTCACCAAATGGTCATCAGCATTATAAATACAAAATAAGCCACACAGTATTGTGTTTGGTTTTTAATTTTTTTTAGCAATCCATACTCAGTTTGAATATTACCAGCAGAAGAAACATGTCTATTGTGCAAACGTTTATATGAAATTAGATTATGTCGCAAGGGATGATGCAAAACATAATCTCCATTCATTCGACAAATAAGTGTCCAATGTGTTCCAATTGTTGAGAATTTCATACATTCACTATAATGAAGTTGCTATGAGATAGATTAACAGGGAAGTTGTCTGCTGCCAATACAACCACAAACTTGAACTTTAACAGTTTACATCCTTGAACTAGTTTGTTTAATTTGTTTTCAACCATCAGTTTGTAGGAATATGATTTTTTGAAGAAGAATTGGGAAGAATCGATAAAATCTGATCCAGTGATGAAAATTTCAAAATTACTGGGCAAGGTGACTGAAATCTTAAGTTCATTTTTAAAATGAACAATTTGTAAGTTCAGGGTGAAAAAAGTCAGCCTGTTGTGACGCCTATTGAGTGCTGGAGGGATCAAACACCATAGTTAAATCGTAAGGGTACACAAACAAACTTATTCCATGTCCATTGTCAATATAGGCTAAATCTGACATTGTGTTGAAGTACAAGCGTTTTGCGTCCGTTGTATTTATGTGGCTCTCAGCAACAGGGAGTACATTGCAAAAAAGACAAATCTCCACCATATTAAATTTTCGAAAGTGAAATGGATTGAGTTTTTTGCTTCCTAGGAAAGCTTCATTTGTGTTAAAACAAACGGCAGGACGTTGAATAGGCTTCCTGCTAAATACATCTTCCTGTCTCCGAATTTGCAAACCAGTGGAAGCCAAAAATGTTTTTTGGTTTTGGTTTCCAAGTCAGCATAGGACGCTGGAATTGATAGTAAAGTTCACTCACCGACAGAATTGAGCGACGTTTAAGGTCAATTTTCTCACAAACAAATAAGCGTGTATAATTTTATTTGTATGATTTACCAGCACGGTCGTAAAATATAACAGTATCATCTATTGATCGCCAAAAGGAAATTTGCAGAGTGACTCTAGTCAAGAGATGTCGATCGCACCTGAAAAAAATCTTTTGCAATTTTTCCATAGAAAGTGTATTCAGCAGATTGTCTAACCAAAGCTTTTCGTCTCTTAACTTCAGCTGCTGCTATCGCTCCAGGATTTTCTTTGTAAAAATATCCTTGACAAACCAAGCAATCCGCCCTTGCTTCTTTGTAATAAAAAATTTCGAATTTAATGAAGCTTTTGTGAGCATGATTTCCAGTTGCATTTGAAATTTTTAAGCCGTTGGCTGAAACTGAACAGTCAGAAAAGAGTGAATGTAAAAAATTAATACAGAAATCAGGATCGTCTGTTTTGGTTACATCTGCTGCAGCTTCGACGTCATATTTCAATCAGCTTCAGGAGCAAAAACTATATTTCATTTGATTTCTTGGAAAATTTTCGCAGATGACTACAGTTTTTTCTGTCACCAGCAACCTCCAACTCAAGCAGGGTCCGTTCGGACTGTAAATTGATCCTGCTGTTCGACAAAACTTCCCGTCAAAAGTTACAAGAAGCGCTGGTTTTTCAAATAAAGGCAAGGAACTATGAGTTGCCTCTCTTGGTAAAATGTTAAAGATCGTCTCTAACTTTTGAAAAAAATCTGACCAACTTCTTTCGGCTGCTGGTCTTTTGAAATGGCTACCATTTTTGCTACGCTTTCTCGTTTTTGAACCTGAACATTTAGATCGTCTGCGATTCATTCCTTTTTGTTTCATTCGCAGTGCCAATGAGCCCCCTGTTTGCTTTTTGACTGTTCTTGATATCGAGTTCTTAAGCGCTTGCTTTGGAGACTTTTTTCCTCACAACATCCATTAACTCTGGTATGCTCTGAAACGAAGCTCTTTTCCAACACGCTTCCCTGCTGGTATTATAAACTTTCTTGGATGAGTTAGAGCAATCTTTCCAATACCACTTGCTGAAGCAGCAAAGCCGCTACCTCTTTGCCTATAGTGTCCCAAAAAAACAGGCAATACAGGTGCTTGATGGTTGTAGTATGATCCCATTGCTTTTACTCACCTAATTTTCTGAACTGTAACGTCAAAATGACTTTACCGGTCCATGAAAAGCGGACAAGTTGGCCTGTTTCGGTGCTTAGTTTTATGGAAATTGACTGAACCGTATTTGGAAGCAGTTTTTGTTGTCCAAATCCGAAAAAAACTATTCTGTGTGTTGGTTCAAGCTCGCAGACGTTACCGTTTCTCAACCATTGTTTTGAATCAGTTGCTCGTAGTAAAGGTTCTTCTGCATCGACAACCCATTTATAATCAATAATCAGCAATGTTTCCCGGCGCAACGATCAGCTGGAAATTCAGCCAAAAAAGCCTTGTTATCATCTTTTTGCATCATTTTGTTTACAGTTATGTCCTTTTTGTACCCAATATGTGTTCTTCGTCCATCAGGGACGCCCTTGAAACCAATAATTCTTGGAATGTTATCGCTTGAAAACGTAATTCCGTGGTATTTTCCAAAGACAATTTCAAATTCACCCGTACTTTTAATTTCTCTGAATGAAAATTTTGGTAAACCAACAGTTCTTTTAACGGTAGCTTACAACTGTGACACAGTATCAAAAGCTCCTGGCGTCAAACCTAACCGCTCACCGTTGTTGTACGCGATATGACATTGGCTCAAAGCTATACCGTTGGTGATATTTTAAACCACTAAAAATGTATGAAGTTATAGTCCCGTTTGTGATGTGCTCTATTTCAGTTGGAAAAATAATTTTACTAAAAGCTACTATCCAGTCTCCAGACAGTTGTATATTGTCTTGAAAAAATTCCTGAGTGAAGCCAATGTGTTTTGATCGAAGACCTCCATTGAAGGGGAGGAGATTTCATGTACCGTAAATTCATCCTCAAAACGTTTACTTGAAATTTTGCAGAGGAGATTCTCGTACTAAATGATGCTCGGATTGATAGAACTTACCTGAATAGTTTCCTTATCCATATTGATAAGAGAAAGCGTTGGAGTGTTCATTGTTGTAATTGACAAATTTTCAAAAATTTTGTCTGTAAATGACTGTTTGTAACTCTTTCCGATAGTGTCTTCTTTTTGCAGTATTCGTACAAGATCACCAACAAAAAGTTTTGGTTTTTAATATTACTTCTTTAAAATTAAATCCGAACGTTTGTTCATTCCCAAATATCCAGCTAATCAATTCCACTGATTTTGCCTTAGTTTTTCTTTCTTTAATACCGTTACAATAATTTACGGTCTAATTGCAATCAGTAGGATAGTTTTACCTTAAGATCAAACTATTTCTAAGTCTGAGTTGAGTAAAACTCCGGTTTGTGTACGACTTTCTCCCATTATTCAGTCAGATTAGATATGTAAATTATGTTTATGCCCCTTTAAGATGATTTTGCGGTGATACTTTTCTTTCTGTTGTGTTTACCATTTGAATTGGCTTTATTTGAGAGCTTTAACCAAAAAGATTCTTGCAATTGTCTTGCCAGATAACAGTTGCAATCTTGTTTTAAATCTGGTTTTCACTTTTGACATATTGCTCTGTAGTATAAAAAACACAAAATCTATTTGGTATAAACATCAAAGTGGAGCCACTAAGGACCAAACTAGGCTGGCTTCCTTAATCAAAAACTTGCGTGGGTCAGACGGATATGGGTCAAGGAAAGGTGGAGGAGACCCAACATAACTAAAGTCAGGTGTAGGCCAGAGCAACTCATCTTTTTTTGAGCTGGACTGGAGCAAAAAGGCCAGATGTTGGGCCAGAGCAAGCAGGCCCGCGCCTGACCCTAGAACAAGCTAAACAGACTTTGGTCACCCTGGGCGAGAAGGAGCTACACGGCACTCTCTAACCCATGAGGATGAACATGAAGAAGAAATTTGAAAAAAAAAAATTAACCTAAACCAAAAAAAGAAGCTTTTTTTTGTCGTCTTAGATGCTTATTTTATTTGAATGCTAGATCTTTTTGCCTGTTTTTGATTTTTCGGCCGTTGCTAGCAACTATTGCTTAGACCTATTTTCATTAAAATTAACAGTCTTTAGTTCGGGCAACAGTTTCAGACTGTTATCTTTAGATTATTTTAAATCAATTAAACCATTGGAATTCAGAGATCATTTCTCGTTCCTTCTTTCAACCAATTTCGAAAATTTTTTGCTATTTTCCTACCCGAGCAAGAAATTTAAGCAGTTCAATGCAATTTTGCTGTCAGAAAACTTGCAGCGCGCATAAGTTGTGAAGATATTCTGACAATTCCGACTGGAATCCAGGTTCTGTTGCTCGCTAAAATGCCGACCCATCCTGGAACAACTAGCCTTGATCTGAGCAAGTCGAAATTTAGCAATGAATGGAAAGATTTAAACAATATATAGGCAATCAATATAAGCCAGACACAATACACACAATCAGATTAGCTAGTTTTCAAATTTTGGGTTTGTAATCCATCGTGTTCATGTAGTCTTTAGGCCACAAGACGCAGCCATAAGGATGCTATCCGGGGTTGACGTTTGGCGGTGAATTTTTGTAATAAATGCGGTGAAATGCGGTGAAAAAAGTAATTTTCACCGCGTATTTCCTACATCTTTTTGCGGTGAATGCGGTGAATCGCCGTGAATTATTTATTTTCACCGCGTTCTCAGTATTCTTACAAAAAAGAATCGTCCCTACAAGGGTTCGAAGCTCTAACCTCCTGCTTGCCTTCAAATGATTATTCTACTACGCCAACTGTCACTTAGGTCTTTAAAATTTCTTGTGAATTGAGATCACATTGAGTAAACGTTGGAAAGAAAATGCGGTGAATTTCGCGGTGAACTTTTGTAAGCAATGCGGTGAAATGCGGTGAATCATTTTTTTCACCGCATTCACCTATTTCACCACATTTCTTGCATTATTTTGCCACAAAAGTCGATGCGGTGAATTTTTGTAAGAAATGCGATGAATTTTGCGGTGAACTTTTGGAAGAAATGTGGTGAAATGCGGTGAAATATTTATTTTCACCGCATTCGCCGCAATCATCGCATTTCTAACAAAAATTTACCCAAAAACCTCTACCCGGGATGGTAATCTTTCAGGATATTACTGGTTCAATACACAACAATTGTCATCTCCTCTATGTAGAAAGGTTAGAAAGTCGATTGAAAATGTGTGACAAAAACGTTTTCAAATCAACTCAGAATCTGTTTGGTATAAACATCAACTAAGGACCAACATAGGCTGGTTTCCCTAATCAAAAAATTGCGTGGGTGAGACGGATATGGGCCAAGGAAAGGTGGAGGAGACCCAACATAACTAAAGTCAGTTGTAGGCCAAAGCAACTCATCTTTTTTGAGCTGGACTGGAGCAAAAAGGCCAGATGTTGGGCCAGAGCAAGCAGGCCCGCGCCTGACCCTAGAACAAGCTAAACAGACTTTGGTCACCCTGGGCGGGAAGGAGCTAGCACACGGCACTCTCTAACCCATGAGGATGAACATGAAGAAGCAATTTGAAAAAAAAAATTAGCTTAACAGTCACTACGCATTATTTTCAAATTTTTGAATAACAAATCGTCAATTATGTGAAAAAAGTTCAGTCCATGAATACAACTTTTTCATCACACTATTTTGGCAAAGAACTTTATCCGGCCACTGGTTGGGATACTGGGTTTTGAACAGGTCACTTTGCTTATTTGTTCTCTGACTCAAGTCAGAAACAAAAGTTGATATATTAATTATAAATTAATTAATTCAATCGTTGTTAAACATCTTACAATATTCTTACAAGCTTACAAGATTTTTTTTCTCATAACGTTTTGTAAGATTTTTTTTTCTTGCAAGATCTTACAATATTAGTTTCTCAATTAGGGCAGAGCCAAATTTCTCTAGAGTCACTTCTCTATATTGCTTGCTGAACTTAATTGTCTTGTCTTAACAGGACCAAAAATATCTTTTGAATCTATATCCTGTCAAGAAGTTTGAGTAAATCACTTGCTGGAATTGAACTTATCTGAGACATGGAATTCATGTCGTCTGGTAAGAAAGCAACGCAAGAAAGGAAGCACAATTGCATGGGTGTTTGTTGTTATTTAGAGTGTTCAACCGTCTTGTACTGAACGATTTGATGCCCTCAGACAGCTACAGAATGAATTTGACCCTGGTTGGAAAGGGTTCCCCACCCAAAACAAAAAATGAAGCCTTTCGACGTGGATTTGTATCCTTCTGTTGTGGAAGTCATCAGTACCCAAGAATTAAGGACCCTGCTGAAAATTAACTACAGAGTCGCAGGAAACTTCTCTGTAAGTTCATAATGGGTACTTTTAGTCCAGATTATTTCTAATAGTAGCGTACTTTAATTACTAATTAGAGATTCTTTATCTGGCAAGTGCTTTACCGAAAATAACTATCGTCACGAGCCACCGCCAACATCTCAAAGGCTTTTATATAGGCGCTCTCCTCTTTTTTATTGCAACGAATTTGGATTGTATCGGTGCTCTGTTTTTCCGAACAATCCAATGGATTCGAACTTTATAAGAGTGCTGACTTTTTTGAAAACTGTTTATTCAATAGTTTTAATTTTAATTTCAACAATAGTTTTATCACGCTCAAATAATAAAGGGAACAGACTAGCCGGTACTTTTGAAACATGATTTTTAAATGCCAAAATTTTGTTCGCAAAAATTTTAGCGCCTATGTTCCAGAACATTCTTTGACTCCTCGAATGACTTTTCACGCTTTTTTCCTCCTTTTTGATTGATCTTAGTTCCTCTCCCACTGCTGTAAATTTTGTAAAAAGCTATTTTAACAGAAAATATAGCAGCGTGCTTTCTTCGAGGACTCGGGAGATCGGCTGCGAATTCTTCCTTGGTCGAAATTATTGCATTTTTAACAAAATTTAACCAAGCTACAACCCATGAAAAAAGATTGGCACTGCTTTCGTATTTTTTTTAATCAAATGTTAAGTTACAGACTTATACGATTCAGACACATTGTTTAAATAAAACTTCAGTGATTTTTTGTTTGTAGTTTTCAATGCGCTCTATGTTAATCCAATTAACGGTTTGTCTCGACGGCTCTCTATTGAGGCTTAATAGAAACTATATTTTAATTTTGAATATTACCACACTGTTTTAAGTACTTTGCCATCACGTGTTTTCATAAAAACTTGAAGTCTTGCCCAGTTCTGTTGTTCTCTTTAATGTCATAACAATTGGATCAAGTATTGACAGCTTCACGAAATTGACAAAATTTTGCTTTCAAAAATTTTTAGCGAAATTTTGAGTTTTGCATCTGTTTGTCACACTGATTCTGATCAATCCTCAGATCCGTCATAGGATGCCATGGATGCAATCAAAATCAAGCGAATTGTTTCAGTCCATACCCAAAGCTTTCCATGACTTCAACACAAATTGTTTTTATTTTACAATTTCATATCAATTGCGGATTTTTAAATACATTCACCACTTTTTTATTCTCTTCTACTTTATATATTTTGTGTTCAAATTTTACAATTTTGTGTTCAAGAAATTGTGTTCAAGTTTTTGTTAGCTATAATTTTTGTGAACTTTTGTTTTCGTGCCAATGTTTGTTGTTCTTATTGTCCTCTTTCTTACCTAAGGGAGTTCTTTAAGGTTGTTGTACGCTTCCAAAGTTGCTTTTCAACCTCTGATTGAGAAATTTGTTATGTTGCTTCGCTCTTTTTCGTAATTTTGTTTACAAAAAAGGTTCTCCTAAGTTTCACAAAAGATGCTAACATTTTTCAAAATGAATATCAATTTTATACTATTTCTTTGATTCGCCGTGTGATCCTTTTTAAAGCAGTTTTCACTTGACTCATTTTTTGTCCAACCCATATGACATTTCGTCCTGAAAAACGGGATAAATGGATAACGCCCTGAGGTCAGGCTCTTAGAGCCTTGTGCTTTTCTAGTCTCTAAAAATGTGAATTAACAAAGATTTTTGAGGTGGCAATTTTATGAATTGAAGGTAAGTTCTTGATCTTAAAATCAAGTCAGAAGAATGAGTGGAGAACAAAATGGAGCGAATGAAACGGGAGTGATTTTTGACAGAGGACGTCCAGATCTTGTATTTGAAACTACAGCAACTATAGTAAATGCGTTTTCAGATTAATTAAACAAATTTTGAAAAACGTGATCATCATTAATTAAATCCTAAGCTCATATCGAGTTCTCAGACAGAATTGGCCTCTCATTTGATCCTGTTTGTAGAAAATTTTGGCTGCGCTTACCATGCATCCAAAATATACTTTAAACAATCAAACAAAATAGACTTGGTGATAGGATAAGTCAATTTGGGCCGTTATCCCAATGATTACACAAAAAAACCTCAAAAAAATTGATTCCATTTTTAACAGGTTATGCTGATAACTGTCGAGCCTGCTGGAAGTCAATGTCCTTGTCAAATTTACGACCAAAGTCCAACTGGACAAATAGTTATTGGAGATGTGGACACCCATCCACTGACACCCGGAGATGAATACTTCGTCACCATCCGGACATCCAGTTTTTTCGGACTCCAGACCAGTCCCACGTATATTGTGAAATCCTTACCCGTTGATGTTATTACTTGGAATGCCTGGCTTGATGGGACTGTTGCCAAATTCGACGCGCAAGTAGCTGGTGGAGTTGGGAGCTATATAGCATACCAAATTAAGGATGAAGACGTGAACAAAAAGACTATAGAGTCCGGAACTTTGCCTTTCAGGTTAGCAACGCAAATTAAAATAAAAATAACCGCAGCGACAACTTTTAAAGATATGCAATTAAATTGGTCTATATGTGAGCCTAATGATCGTGTGTAGTTTTGTATTACAAATTAAATACTTCTTCTTTGGTATGGTTTTTTGATTTGCATAGTGACGGAAAATTCCGAAAAAAAACTTTTTTTTGAGTGTTCATAAAGTTCTTCGCTTTATTTTAAAATTAGAGTTTTTTTGTGTGTTTTTTCGCCCTCTCGAAATTTGTGTGCGCGCTGAAGTTTTCTCAATTTCCTGAAATGTTGTTTTTTTTATGTACAAAATGTACAAAAAGTACAAAAATGTACTAGTACAAAATAAAAAAAATCAAAGTTTTGTTTTTTTTTTGGTTAAAAAAATTTTTAAAGGAAATTGCCTCTTTAATTTTCCCTTGCGATAAAATTTTTTCTTTTTTGACGCTCACTACAATCAGAAACCAGTCATTTGACAGTCTTTTGGCAAAGAGGTCTTTGAGTAGTTTCCGGAATATTTTTGGCTATTTTATAGCTAAGTGAAACCAGAATTTCAGGGAGTGAAAAAAGCTTGAAAAAATTGTTTCAGTGAACAAATTCAAAGAGCGGAGAAAACAAAGAGAGAATCTTGTGTTCATGCCTTCTTTTGAAACAGCAAGAAATTTAGATGTAAAATTTTTTTCTATGCTAGCAATTTTCTCTTTTCATACGCGGCTTCTTCGAGCGCTTTTCTTTTTTGTTTTTTGAAAAAATTTCTTAAAAAATTTTAAAAAAGTTTTCTAGAAGTTTTAGAAATTTCTGTTGTGTGAAAAATTATATAGGATTAAAGTTAAAATTTTCAGGTTGTTTTGATTGCACTTCGATGAATTTTGGCAACTAAAGGAAGTTTAACTCTAATTTGAAGTTTTTGGAAAAAGCTCCGGTTATATGACTGTTTTTAGAGAATATGGCCCGATATAAACTTTCTGCTTTCTTTACAACTGAATGTTAGATTAATGCTTGTGGCAGTTTCTATTACAAATAAATCCAAGTTTTTTGGTACGAGGCATTTTTTGCATTTTGAAAAAAAGTTGCAAAAAAATTTCAAAACTTTTGCTAAGCATTTATAGAGTTCTTCGCTTTATTTCAAACTTAGAATTTTTTCGGCTGCCGAAAAATTGTGTGAGCACTGAAGTTGACTCAATTTCCCGAAATGTTGTTCTTCTTTAATATTTGTACTTGTAAAAAAAGAAAAAAATGATTTCTTTTTGGTTAAAAATACTTTTAAAGGATATTGCCTCTTTAATTTTCACTTGCGATAGTCTTTTTTTTCTTCTTTGACGCTCACTAGCATCACAAACCAGTTATTCGACAGGCCTTTGGCAATGAGGTCTTTGAGTACTTTTCGGAGTTTTTTGGCCACTTTTTGCTAAGTGACCGAGCAGAGAAACCAGAATTTCAGGGAGTGAAAAAATTTAAAAAAATTGTTTTAATGAACAAATTAGAAGAGCGCAGAAAATATTTTTTTCATGCCTTCTTTTGAAACAGCGAAAAACTTGGTGTGAAAATTTTTTTGCTAAGCCAGCAAATCTTTCTATTCACATTTCACTTGCGGTTTTTCACCGTTTTTTTTGTTTTTTTTTGAAAATTTTTTGTTGTCTAAAATTTTTTTACATTATTTTTATTGTCAGAAACTTTTGCTACAATTTTACCGAATTTAATTAAACAATTTTTGCTTTTTTTCAAAGTAAGAGATGTTTTATCGTTATTTAAGATTGATAGAATATTGGTAAGCAATAGCATGGTCTCAAAGGCACCAAATGTTGTTTTTCTTTTTGTATATGTAATTGCAGAAACTCGAAACAAAATTGCTTTTTTTATTCTCTTCATTTAATTACTTTTTATCAAATTATTTGTTTACTTTTTTTCAATTAATATAGTGTTCACTCAGCTCTGATGTTCACTGCCATCAGAAACTAGTTATTTCGCAGGCTGTTGTTTGGCAAAGACATTTTCGAGTAATTTGCGAATTTCGTCCGGCTATGTTTTTAAATCCAGTTGTTCTGCAACATGATGCAGAAGTCATGTACCAAAATTGTGATTTTCTCTCGTTGTTAAACAAAAAAGGAGAAGAAAGAGTGGTCTCTTACTTCATACCAAGTTTCGAAATAAAGCGAAAAGAATAAGTGTGGACAAATTTTCGCTAATTGAGTGAAATTTTTTGATCAAGTTCGCCTTTTTCGGAGAATTTTTGTTAGGGTTTAAATCCAATTTTTTATTAAAATGGTTTTGTTAACTGTATCGTTAGGAAACTGTTTGTTTTGGAGCATTTTTGACTATCTCAATTATATACAGTTTTTTATATGCAGTTTTGAGATATTTTTGAGATTTTACCATTCTCAACGATTTATACCGGTTTTTGTAGTCCCTTCAATCCTAATAGCATCCAAGTTAAAATTTTGTTTCCTATCCTATTCTATTTTTTTGGTTGTACACGTGGATTTTTTTTTTCTTTGACATCAATTCAAATTTGATGAGTAGAAAAAAAATACGCTTACTTTGTACAGTTGTTTTGCTTATTATTACAATATCAAAGTATTTTGCCAATTTTTTCTGGTTTCTTTTCTGTTTTCAGAATGTTTTGGAGTAGTGATTTTTTAAATAAAAACTTAGTGCTTGTGTTATTTTCAACGAAAACAATTAAAGGCTTGATGGCTCATATTTGCATAAAAAAGTCAACTCTACAGTTTCGTGTAGATTTTAATTCATGCCCAAGTTTTAAGTGTTTTTAGTCTGGTGGGAGTGCCAAAAAATTTAGCAAAAATTGTTTTTTGAGATGTCTTGAGGGTATTAATTTGCAACTTTCCCAGATTTCTGAAAAAGTTGACAGGTTTTTTAGTTTTTTAGTTAATTTTTTTTCACATTGCTCGGTTTTGCTCCCTTTTCGAGATGTAAAGTTAGTTTCACTATCCCTTCTCACAGATTTGGTTTGTTAAATACAATGGAGTCATACCTTTCATTATATTTTTTAAAAATGAATTTGGAATGGCAACAAAAGATACTTCTCCAGAAAAAAATTCCCAATTGGATTTTTCCCCTGGTATTTGCTTTCCTCAGCTTGTAGTTTTCAATTAAATGGTATGATGAAGATAATAGTTCTAGAAGTTAATCTTTGGCTAGTTTTCAAGTTATATTCTAGTTCGAGTTAATTCCAGTGACCTTTGTTTATTCGCTGACTTTTATTTGTGGAGAATGTGATTTTGAAGAAGGCACGTGAAAGTGTACAAGTCAATCTGCTGAACAAAACTCAAGCAGAGAGAAACTCATGATTTCTTTAACCCGCGTCGAAACTTGACCTATGCGATCGGAAATCTTCGTAAGAAAAGCGTTCAATGTGATGAAAGTTTAATTGAAGGCTGCCGAAGAAAAATACAAAAAAAAATCAATATCAAAAAATATTAAAAAAATCTATATCCAGCCTTTTTCGTGTCTACTGTTTGCTGGAAAGCAGTAGTCCTTTGCTTCTGTTTTAGGTAAAAAACACTTCTTGGCTGTATCAGAAAACATTGCCTTTCTGATTTCCGTTTTCTATCTAAGTAAAGCGAATCTGGGGGGGGGCATGCATATAGGTCACATTCTTCACTATATCTGGGTAGCTGCAGTTGACGGCCTTGTTTTTACTGATCTAGATGTTGAATGACATTGTCATAGTTTTTCATCGTTCAAAACTGAAATAGATGCGTTTCAGAGGTGATAAAAGTAGTTCAGTTTTGCACGATGAAAGCCTATGACAATGTCATTCAACATCTAGATCAGTAAAAACAAGGCCGTCAACCACAGCTTTTAATGATCGAGTAGCAGAATAGTATAGAGGTTCCCAGAATTATTGCTGGGAAATAGCTTCCTAACTTTTTCAGAGCAATTTTGCAACTTTCTTTTTATTTTTCCTTTAACCCTTCTCCGTTTTATCAGATGGTAGTTAATCCATGAACAAAAATATCTGGGTTATAATCTATTTTGCCAAATTTTACATTGGAGTCGTATCGTGTGAAAAATGTCATCAGATTTTTTCCAAATATCAACTTTGGGTTCATTTGTGTTTTAAATTTTCCACAGTCAATGTTTAGAGGTGATTAATGGGTAATTCAGTTAGCTCATTCCATAAGAGAGGGGATGTCTAGGTCTTTATTAAATGTCTGCTTCAAGACAATTTCACAATCTCCGAGCAAAAAATGTTTGCTTTGCCTCATTTTGCCGCTTTTTCCAAATTTTTCCCAAAATTTCGGAATTTTTCAGGTTATTAGCAAAGTTGGCTCAACATTTTTTTGAACAGCAGTTGCTCAACAAAGCACTCTGAAATGAATCTAATCCGTACAAAGCAATGAATCTAAAAATAAAAACCGAATAAACCCGTAAAATTTAAGTTAAGATGCCCGCTACATGAAGCTTGCCTTATAAGTTTTACTTATCAGCTTCACTGCTTAATGGTATTGATACTAGCCACTTTTTCTTGTCCTTAGGTAACAGAGTATTTCGTACAACAAATTGATTTCGAAATAATTTGCGTTTTACAGAACTTGCTGACATCAATCAGTTGTTTCCAATTTTTAGGTGCCATTTTGATGTATTTTTGCCTTTTTACACTGTTTTTCGGAGCAGTTTCTATCAACTTCTTCTTTCTTATGGCATACAAGTAGTATGTTGGTTGTTAAAGTTGTTAAGATTGTCTTTTTATTTAAAAGACATTAGATTTGATTTCGTTTTGTTGAAAAAAAAATTTAGCCAAATTTGGCACATTTTCGATTTATTTTTAATTGTTTCGCCTACTTTTTTCCGTTAAAAAGTTTTTTGCATATTCTTTTTCACTGTTTAACTTGAGACTATTACATAGGTATTGATTTGTATTGGTATCAAAAATGAGCACTTCAAGGTTATACTGGGTCAATTTTTTTCAATCGTGTTTTTCGTTGTGCACCTTTTTAATTGCGTATCGGCTACTATTGGACTAACGTTTGAGTTTCTCAATCATCGAGTAGGAAAACAGTATAAAACTTCCCAGAATGATTGCTGGAAATTAACGTCTTAACCTTTATTGCAGCAATTTTGCTATTTTCTTTTATTTCTACCTTTCCCATTCCTCGGTATGTGTCGCCGTGTCTGTTACTTTCTATCATATGGTAGTTAGTCACTGAACAAAAAAATCTGTATTATAAGGTGTTTTGTCAATTTATTCATGGGGTTGGTAGCTTTTGAACAAATTTCATCAGATTTTTTTCAGATCAAAGTTGGCTTCACTTAGGTTTTTATTTCTACACAGTTAATTTTTCGAAGTAATTAGTGAGTTAATCAGTTAGCTCATTTCTGAAGAGTCGGCATGTCAATGCTTTTTACTAAATGTCTGCCTCAATACGATTTCAGAGCCTTCGAGATGTTTTTTTTAAATTTTGTGCAAAGGTTTGTTTTGCATTAACTCATTTTTAGGCTTTTCCACACTTTGCCGCCTTTTCCACATTTTTCCAAATCTTTCTGATATTTGAGGTTAGTAGCAAAGTTGGCTCGTTTTGCTCAAAATTTCTTCTAAACAGCAGTTGCTCAACAAGGCACTCTAAAATAAAATAATTCAGTGCAAGATAATGAGTCAAAAATTGAAACCGGTAAACTCATAAAGCCTAATTTTATAACTCTTACTTATCAGCTTGAATGTTTATTGGTATTGATACCAGCAACTATGTTCTGTCATTATTTAACAGTAGTATTTCTCACAACAAATTGATATTGAAGTAATTGCACTTTACAAAGTTTGCTTACATCAACCAGTTTTTTCCAATTTCTATTATTTTAATCGCAAACGGGGTTTTGGGAGTCAATGTCGGTGTTTTTTTTTGATCTCACATGGATATTTTTTAAGCTGCAGAACTCTAATTTAAGCGTGGTGATATTGCAGTATTCGTGGATTTTTAACAAATCAAATTATTTAAATTGTATTGGGCAGATTTGTATTAACACAAAGACTAGTGTTGGTGGACCGTCGTTTCTTGATGAAAACGTGTTGGTAGTTCTTTTAAAAACGAATGAAAAAGTCAATATCGCGTTTTTGAGAGATAGAGATTAAAAGAAACGTTAAAAAAATTTCCCAAGTTAACAAAAGATCTCAATTACGTGCAGCTTTTCTTGTGTTAGTTTTTAATACACTATTTCAGAAGAAATATCTTAAAGAATGTTAACAATTAACTGTTCGTTTGGGATTTTTTAAAACATCTAAATCGGGTAAAAGAGTTACCAATGAAATCTGAATCTTTCATTGTTACTTTGCTATTTGGGATGCCTTTTCAACACTTTGTGCTCTTTTTCTTGATTTTTAAATTTGTGAAATTTTTTTGAATGAATTTAGTCATTTTTTTGACTTTCGTGGCCTTCCGATATCGTTATTTTTGTTCTACTTTCGTTTCAGTTGAAGAAAACCAATTTTTTAACTACAATTTTTGCTGTTCAAATTGTTCTGCTTGAATTTTCAGTTTTTTCTGCATTTCAATAACTTTATGTTCAATTGTTCAATTAGGTTAGCTGTAGATGGACTGATGTTACTGAGGATAACAGTTGGCGGCTCTCTAACAAAAACCTCCAGAGAAAGAATTGAACCAGATTTCCAAATTAGTAGGTTTTAGTATTTTCAGTGCTTTTGCGGGTGTTCATGGAATTAACAGGAAATGTGTTTTAAAATGAGCTAAAAACATATTATGATCATCGCAAATTTTAGGGAATATTTTTGAAAAAATGAAGCACTTTCTCAGAGTCCGTGCTTAATTTTGTCCACCGGTTTTTCTCTGTTTCTAAGATGTTTCGCTTACTTTTTTAATAGGACTTCTTAATAAAAAAACGATTGCGGCTTTTGGAGTTACGTTTTGTGAAACCTTCTTATCAAGAATTTTTCTCATTTGTTTTCCTTTCTAGTCTGAATCTGTTTTTCAAAGTGAAAGGAACCACGAAGTAAACAGTTTCGCTGGTTCAGTTAGCAGTCTGATGAGGCCAGAACAAAGTGCTACTTTGAGAACATTTCCGGAGTCTGCCAGCAAAATCTTTTAAAGATTTGTTTACACTCTTATTGACCTTTTCTTGTCAACATGAAGTTGTATCGGAGTAGTAGTTTTGATTGCGCTGGAATTTTAGGGAGACCTTAGAACGAATGAGTTTAGGCCGTGACATTTTCTTAAACTACTTTGAAGTAAAATGAAAAAACTGTGTTGAAACAAACTTTGGTTTGTGAGTTTTTTTCTCACGTGCGTAAATATGACTTTAAATTTTACTGTTTTTCACTTATTTTTTTGACCAATACGATTAAAAATTGATAACTATGGTCGAAAATTGAAAAGTTGTAGTTGTTCAGTCAGTCCTAAAGGCAAGTATTGTTTTTCAAGATTTAGAATAGATCTGTTTTAACAAATTATTTCTGATATGCCTGCTTTCTAGCTTTAATCTCAGTAACGAATGGTCTCAATGGCTCTCTATTTACTCTAATTTACGTTCATTTTGAGTTATTTCAAGTTAGAATCGAAATAAAACGATGTTGACAAATTTGAAATTGATTGTGCTCAAAGCTTTTATCTGTTTTTGTTTTTTTTCTTCTTCTTGTTAGTTTTTCACGTAGTCTCATTGTTTACAGCGTTAATTGGCTCTATTATGAGTTCAGATTGGACAAATTTAGGGTTTCAGAATTCATTCATAGTTAACGGTTTTCACGAAATTGAGGCCACTTACTTTCAAAACTACTAGTTTTTGGCCTTTGCTGCTTTTTTCTCGATTTTTAGTTGTGCTGTCACTTCGTCCTTTATTGACAGTTCCCAATTACCCTTCGATATTTGTCAATTGCTACTTATATAGTTTTCCAAAGCTTCGTTTTTTGGCGCCGCATGTTTTCGAACTTTACTGATGAGTTAAATTGTTTTACGACATCTTTTCAGAAGTTCTGTTGCTCTGCCACAAATGACCGATCTCTATGTTCTCTAATAAATCAATAATTTTTAAAGTTTTTTTTATACCCAAAGGAAATACAATTTTGACACAATTTTATCAAAATTTTTTGATGATATTTTGTGATTGCATTCTTCCAGTTTTTGTAATTCCTTTTTAATGTTCTGTAGCCTTTTATTTTTTTCATATAACTGATCACGCTAAATTTAATTCATTTGGTCACTCAAAGTTTTCTGAATGTCGCATTCATTTCTATCATTTTAGTCAAGTCATTTTTTCCACAGGGTGACAAATTTGTTTGTTGCTATTTTTGTTAATTTTTCTGCGTTTCCGTTTCTTTATAGGTTCACATGCGTATCCTATCTATGGATCATTTGATTTTCAGATAGCATGTTTCAATAACTTTGATGACAATTGCTTCAAGTGACATCGCAAATTTTTTTTTCGAAATGTTTGCAATAATATTACTTTGTTTTTCAATGCCTTTCTACGAAGCTGGCGTTGCTGTCTAAACTCGAAATTTAGTTCAGACTTACTGGTCCTGCTGTAGCCCCGACTCATACACATTTTTCGTTTTAAATTTGTTCATTTAGTAGTGCTGAAAAGGCCGAAATTACTCATTTACTCCTTCCTCTTCTCCGGTTCTCTCTCTCTCTCTCTCTCTCTCTCTTCATGTCTCTCTGTATCTCTCTCTCTCTCTCTCTCTCTCACACACACACACACACACACACTATCTCTTCGCTCATTTGAATGATTAGATCTTGGTCCAACGTAATATATCTTGTGGAATTGAACCAGTTTAAGTAATATATGACTGAATGGTACTTACCTAGTGTTACCATTCTTTTTCAACAGCTCATTAAGTCGTAAAAAATGATGTTTAACTTGATTCCAACAAACTGTACAAAACAATTAGGGTCCGATTTCAACTAATTTACAAACGTTCAAACGGACTCCTGAACAAGCTCTTTAGATGGAAATGTTAACAATCAATAACATGCTTTTTTAGTTCTGCCCGTTAGTGAAATAACACGCAAACATTTTTCTTCAAAAAAAAATAATTTGAGAAGTAAGTCTTACGCTGTTTACGTCCTTTTTTTTCGTTGCAGAAGAATTTTCCAAAAACAGGCAGAAAAATATAATGGGCAAATTATTGGCTCTTCTAAAAGAAAAAGCTGGTTATTCTTTTACTTATTTTTCATGCTGTTGACTATTCTACTACCAAAATAACTGCTGATTATTCTATATGGAAACAAAAAACTACTCTTTTTGTTACTTTCTGCATACTACATTAATTTTTTTGAGGGCAAGGACAAAAAATAGTATTTCTAATCTTTTGTTTCAGTAGTCACTTGGAGAAAAAGGTCGCGTCGTTTTTTTTTGGTTTTGAGACGTTACCGCAGAAGATTGCTCGTAGGTTTCAGGCAATATTAAAGAAGTCGCCGCCTTTTAAAAACACTAAACAGCAAAACAATAATTAATCACCAAAAGAAACTAAAGATCACTTGCATTCTCTTCAAAGTGCGTTTTTGAATGTTCTTACGGCGAAACCGTAGAATTTTCAAAACGCTAAAAAGACTCTGAACTTTTCCTGATTTTTTCTTCAACATCACTCATTTAGGTTAATCATTGCGGAAGCATATGGTTCGCCGCAAATTCTGATGGCTCTGCTAATTTTTCAGCAATTAATGTTTTTGTAAATGGATTCTAGTAAGAAAAATTGTTTTGTCAAAAGCTTTCGCTTCAACAAGAACTAAACATTAAGAACACCGAATAATACTAGCTGATTTGCCACACATTTTTTTTTCATTTTTGTCTGTTGTCTCAGTTTTTACATTTGAAGTTCCGTTCTGACTGTTGGCAGACGTTACCCACTGATCTAAGCAGATATTTTTTAGTCAAAAAAATTGACAGTTGAGAAAATTTTGTGAAGAAAAAATTATACAAAAATGGTCTCAGCCGTTACCTTATAACAAGGCAATTAAATTTAGCATTACTACAAAAAACCATGCTGTCTAAACCCATCAATATCTTTATTTTAAAACTTGTACTTTGAGGAAGCAATTTTTGTTACCTTGTTGGAAAAAAAAACAATTTACACGCACCCATTCGAGGATTTTTTCAACACGGATAGATACGTTCGGCTAAAAATTTATTAGAAATCTCCTTTTTCAAAAAAATTGCCATCTTAACAATTGAAGGAACTTAGGAAGTAATAGCGAGGCATAATAGGATTGCTGCCTTTCAATATTTTTTGAATGGAGTTCCAAGCTGAAATAGGAAAAATTGAAAATCAATCTGAAAATTGCCGAGCAAGATTACAACGAACATCGCTGATGTTCCCCCAATTTTTTTCAAGATGCTTGAGATTAACTTATAGAAACAACTCGACATATATTCACGCAAAACTGCTTGAGGGAGAAGCCTCACTTCACTGATGGAGAGACTGTCTAAATTGCTTGCTCTGCATCAAAATTACGAACATGAGGTGAACAGCTTTGACGACAATGGACAACAAAGCCAGTGTTTTCATGAAGACATTGGATTTTCCTCTCAAAGACCAACCAGGATCCCAAACTCCAACAGGTCGTTGCTAACAACATCACACAGAACAATTTTAAAGAAGAATAACAAGAACAACGACAGAGAAAACAATGGAAAACAACATCAATTACCCCTTCTTCCTCCGAGGCCAACAGACTCGCTGTATGTGTCAGAATAAGGATGAAAAACAATATAAGCTTCTGAATTTTTCAATTGCAAAGCAAAATACACATCATCAGATATAAAAAGCGTCAGAGAGACTCAAATTGAAGAACACTTCAGATTTGACAAAAAACACATAGGACGTACTTAATAATTCAAACTCGCCCACCAGCAAGCCCATTGATCTGTTTAACGCCACACAAGAGGAGAACAGGAAAGTATTCACAAACGGGATCCACGTTGCATTTTTGTTCCGCTATGACCAAAGATATTTTTGATTCAGTTTTGATTTCTTCCTCATCTGTGTACAATAACTTCAACACTATGTATATTGAAACTGAAAGATCGCAAAAATACCGTCCTCTTAAAAATATCGTAAGTGTGCCCGACAATGAACAACCGCCCATGCCAAGTCATTTTATCAAACATGGACCATGCAACTAATTGCCACCTGAGTACCTCAGTTCAACATTGCCTGCAACATTCAAGTCCTAGAAAAACGTACAATCATTGATAAATCACCTTTAGAGGCGTCTGGTGAAAGAGTACTTACCAACGTTGACAAAAAGAACCTTAAAAAGGGTGTCCAGACAAGATGAGCTGGTCCTCAAAAGAGAAGACATGGTTTGGATGCTCAAGGACTTACCAACACGGGGAAAATGCCCGTTAGAGCGAGTGGTTGAAACTGCCCGGTAACCGGTCTCTCGCGCGTTATGGCTGATTAACCGATTTTGTTTTCCTTTTTTTCTCGCAGCGGAAATCTAGGCAACGCGCTCTAACTTTTGTTCTACATCTTAACCGCTGTTTCGTCAACTATTTTGTCCTTGGAATATGTTGCCCCTCAAATAGCAACGATTCCAGAAATCTTGAAAACTGACATTCTATTTTGGCCTCAAAAACGCAAGAAACAAGATGCCTCTACATACTCTTACTTAACTGAAACGAAACAATCATGCATCAGCTTCTTTTCTTTACAAGCTCTCTAGAGCGACATGTAAACGATTAATTAGACATAGCATTTTGAGCGGCGTCAATAATTTTTTCAACTTATGTCTGTATCTGTTTTTATCGCTATTAGACGGCACGCGAGTCTTTTTGGCAGCTATTCTGCAGCGTTAAGCTGTGGCTATATTTGTAAAGATATAACTGTACATCGAGGCATAAATCAGCTCATATACTCTGATTTACATCTTCTGTGTGAACAAAGCCGTTAACTTGCCGTTCATATCCTAGATGATGATTGACAGGCATGTCTGTCTATGGTTATTATCATTATAGAGTAAAAAGTTTGCAATATTCTGGTTTATGAACACTTAAAAACCTCTGATATGAACAAACTAAGAATAAGGAAAATTCTGCCTATTTTTAAATTACAGCTCAAAATGTTTGATCAATCAATTACTGATTTTTTTCTCAACTCACAGCGGTGATGCGATCTTGAGCCGGTTTCACTACTCTAGGTTTAGCTTGACCTTCAAGAGATTTATGAGATGTACCTTTGATTTTAATATGTCAAGCTTCCGCCTTTGCGATTTGATTGCCTTGTGTCAAGTTTTTGTTTCGGACTCTAGTTTTTAGCTACCCTCATATATGCTTTTTTCGACGGACAAAAATTATTTTTGCTATACCGTACGTCACAGCTTGCTCAATATTTTGCCTGGAAAGATTTTTTTAAATTCTCAAGGCTCGTTTCACTCTTCTCTTCTACTTCCAAAAGTGCTTTTAGGCAGTAGTTTGTTAGCAAAATAAGACAGAGTCAGCGGAGTTACTATCGAAAATTGAAATCCCAAGTAGAAACAGAATTATTCCAAAAAAGCTTCAATTAGGATGCTCACTTCTCAAACTTTGTTCTCGTAGGTCTAAGTTACCATTCCTAATGATTATTGGTATTGGTAATAGCGCCTGTGTCCTCTCAGAATAGTATGCTCTCCTTCAAAAAACTATTAAAAAATAGTTTTTTTAACAATTACTTGAAACGAATTCAAATTTTCTCTTTATTATTTTCTGTTCCCTCAAATCAGATCAGAATATTGGTCATAAAAAGCGGCCATTTCCGCAAACTTATTGGTTATTTTCATTGAAACTCACGTTACTTCATTATACGTTACTTCTTTAAGTCTAATGCATGTTTGCTGGACTTGACTTGAACCTGATGCTGAGTCTACTCCTGTTTGAAGTCGACTCCCTATTTGAACTTTTTCTAACATAAAGTTGAGGGAATTTTCGGTGTTCGAAAGTACCAAGATAAAGTCAGGGCAACTTAAATCAAGTTATTTATTGATATTTATTAAATTAAGCCAGCAAACCAACAAAATGAAATGCCAATTTATCATAAAGCTATCTGCGCAGATAGATTCACTTCCGAGGATGTTGAGCTCACAATATTTCGTCATCATGAGAACCCCACTCCTAGATATGCTGCTAATTTTAGATTACTAATTTTCTCTCTTGAATTTTCTCAGCTAATATATATAGTGGCAAAATCGGCCTCCTTTATAAAACTGAATAAAATAAACAACACATATGTCTTTTTATCAGAGTTCTCCTCTGATTCTCAATTGAAAAAATAGTTTTTTCTATTATCACTTTCGTGTGAAAAAAGAAATTATTTTCAATTTCAGATACTAACGTTTTTTCTCCATATGCCAATTGTCCATATCCCGACAAGTTGTCCTCGCAGTTTTATAAGTCACATAAAATTGCATTTGAACCAGAGCTGGTCTTTTTTTGCTTTTTTTGACGCACATTAGTTTTCTCTGCTTTTTTATTTGTTCTAAGTTGGCGAAGAAAAAAAAACAAGAAAAAGACACGAGATTTCTTGCACAAAGTTTGTTGCAATGATGAAAACAAAAGGACACTACTGACAGCCACCGTTGAGCCCAAAACATTGGCCAATGAAGCAATAAACAACGTTGAGAGAGAAGTTTACTCACATTGTGAGGATGCTTATGAGAAAGGAGCTGCTGAGATCACGGACAAAATAAAAAATGTGTGAGTCCACGTTTCATTAAGCAACAACTAATTTGCCGATTGTACGTGAATGTGTGGGAGAAGACGGCACTGGAGATTAATCAAACGGATGGAAGCTATTCAGTGCAGACGTTTCAAAATCTGGAAAGCATAACAGTGGTGACCTTTGTGTTATCACTGGCTCCATCGGAGCTTAAGGCTTTGAGGACAAAATGAACAATGTGTGCTCAGTTTTCAGTAACTCTAAAAGCAACAACTATTTTGCCGATTGGACATGAATGTGTGGGATAAGACGGCACTGAAGATTAATCAAACGCATGGAAGCTTTTTAGGGGAGACGTTTTAGAGTCTGGAAAGCATAACAGTGGTGACCTTGATGTTACCATTGGCTCAATCGCAGCTTAAGGCTTTTGAGGACAAAATGAACAATGTGTGACTTCACTATTCATTAACGCTAAAAGCAACAACTATTATGCCGATTGGATGTGAATGTTTGGGAGATGACGGCACTGGTGATTAATCAAAAGCATGGATGCTTTTTAGGGGAGACGTTTCAGAGTCTGGAAATCATAACAGTGGTGGCCTTGACGTCGCCACTGACTCCATCGGAGCTTAGGGCTTTTGATGAAGAGCCACTAGCAATGCTACAGGAAGCAGTGAACGCACTCTTCGAGACCCATTATAATGCTTTGTTCCTCAGTTGTCTATCATTGAGGTATGAGATCTTCGTTATACAAGAGAGCTTCAAACTGACAACAAACTTCACAGAGTTGCGGAGAGGGCTGCAGAAGAACCATAAGGGCAGAGCACAGAGATACAATAATCAAAGTTGCTCAGTGACACTTGAAGTGAGGGTGTCACGAGTCCAAAAAAAATGGTGCACCCTGATTCACAGTCGACCCAAAACTGATGGATCCCCCAAAAAACATGTAATAGTGGCTGTAAATGTTTACTATGGTTCTACAACTTTTTGTAGTGATACGAATTCAACACAGTTTTTTTTATAAAGGTGTCTGTTGAAGCAAGAGTTACCACATAGATTGCTCTAAACGTGCCACCGTTGAGAATTAAAATATCATTTTTACGAACAATGAAAAAACGGGTCTAGCATTTGAACAACATTTAAACAAAGCGTTAGCCTCCTTAAGATGTTTTAGAAACAACACGGAACCAGTATCACCGTTCAAAAATAACTTCGACACGATATAAAATACGTGATTGAGAATCCATTGAAAAAAGGTGCCAGATTTATACTTTAGTTGGGGGACAGTTAAGAGAATATTAAAGTGTTTGATATAAAAAAGGCGAGGGTAAAAAGACCGGACCAAATGTATGAGTCACCAGTGGGAGCATCAGAGTCAAAAATTTTGGCTGGCGTCCAAGTATTCAGGAAAGTTTGAGAAAAATAGCTAAAAACTTTAAAAATGAAAATATTTGGTGAAATTCGGAACTGGCTAAACCTGATTTAACAACAGTTCCGGGCAGTGTCACAACAAGTAACAACAATGCAGAACTATGGTATTTCTCAGCCCAATTTCAAAGATTGTGATCAAAACAATGAGATAAGGGAGAAAAAAAAACAATGTGTGAGTCCACATTTCACATTGTCTGATCAGAGATGATTTCGAACGCACTTTAGTCCGATCATAGTCAATTTCGAGCGCACTTCAGTCTGATCAGAGGTGGACTCGAGCGCACATTAGTCTTATCAGGGGATGACTATCGAGCGCACAATAGTCGTATCAGATGAGGTTTTCGAGCGCATATTAGGCGCACACGGAGTTTCGAGCGCACGATAGTCTAATCAGAGGACCTTGCATATTCTTGGTCCGTCTGATCAGAAGCCATTTTGGTCTGGACCTCCACCTGGGCTGTGGTATGATCACTCCAATTTTGAAGACTGTGATCAAAACAGTCAGCCCACCAGGTGACAAACTTATTACCCTTACACTCAGAGAAAATCTCAATATCGTCAATGTGCGAATCTTGAAACAATAACTCTTCAAAAAACCCGCCCGCCATTATTCCAGAAATCATCACAGCAGAATCAGTTTTAGAATTGAAAAAAGTCCGGAGCAAATTGACACATGGGCTGAATTGAAGATATTATTGCCATCAGAGTCGCCAACGGGCCGAAAAACTCCTAAAACACCAGCGAAAGGCACCCACACACTATAAAGCTTCACTATAAGACATGAAAGAGAGGGGCGGAAAACATTTGGTGTACAAATGTATACGCAAACATTTACATACATATTTTAAACTTTCACATTAATAATGTTTCATGTCTTCAACAAAGATTTATTAACGTCTCAAACTTTTGATTAGACGAATCTGCCGTGACGTCAAATTGAAACTTGCTGTGATGTTTAAGTAAAGCAAACTAAGTTTATTACATCTCCTTGGAAGATCATTACTAGTCGTGTGACTAAGCGACTTTTGATTCACTATTTTATGTCGTGGACTCCCGTTCCTTACATTCAGTCGGCATCAGAACTGAATCAGAACATTTTCAGAATAATATTAATTTTCAGTACTGATTCAGAACGTTTTCAGAACATTTTCTGTATTGATTCTGAAACCTCTCCGAATCAGAGCAAAATTCAGAATCTATGTCTTCTGAATAACTCTGAATCAGATGAAAATTAAGAATGCATTTCTGATTTAGTTCTGAATCAGAAGAAAATTCAGAATGTTTTTCTGAATTAGCTCTGAATCAGTATGAAAATCGGAAACTTTTCACAACACTGCAGAAAAGATCAAAAAACCTTCTCATCGGTTATTTAACCGTTATTTAAAGGCTTTTTTGCACTTGATCGTTTTTTGAACAATTTTTTTGTGGAAACATATTAAAACTCAGAAGACTTTTGGTACTTAGATCCGATTTCAATGTAGCAAACTAAGAGCAGTAGCCGCATTTTCTGACACTTAACACTTCTTGCTTCGGTTAGCCAATTGGTTCCTTTAATCTGGCAGGTCAAAAAATTATTTTAGAGAAAATTTCAAAAAATATGACGAGCTATATGATGTTTTTTAACTAGATTTGTCTTGTTTTGATGCTTAACTTTGTCCTGTTTTTGTTTTGGAAAACTTTACAAGCTTGGTTTTTACCATGCTATACCAGTTTTACCTATATTTAAATTCGGTAACTCCGCCACTGCCGGTTCCCAGCCCGGAATGAAAAAGGAGGAGGGTTTAAACCACAGAGCATACTGGAAAATCTCAAAAAGTCAGTTTTAACATGACGTGAGAAAAATTCCGACAATCTATTATATAAAATTCTTCAATTTATGCAGGTATTGTATGAAATTGTATGCTTTTAAGGACCTGAGTGCAAAAACAATGAGACCTGAAAGCAAAGCGTTTGAATCAGAGTCTGAATCAGAAAAATTCAGAGTCTGATTCAGAGTTCGAATCAGAAAAAAAATCCGAGTCTGATTCAGAGTCTGAATCAGAGTCTGAATCAGAGAATTTCAGAAACAAATGTATTATTTGATCAGAGTAATTTGATAGCAACTAATCGAAATTAAACGAAAATTAATTTAACGAATAATCAGATTTGATTCCCTTATGAAGAACTTTCCTTCAGAACTTTCCCTTATGAAAAACTATGAAATCAATTCTTCAAATCCTTTTTAAAAAGTTGATTATTCCATCTAAAAGCTAACGAAGTCTTGTATCGATGCCTCAATGTCAAGCCTAGCATTTTTTGACTCCGTCCAACGGTAGTCACCTCCCATAAGGACGGAAGAAATCTGCGTGATGCGAATCAGAAATAATAAAAATTATATTACAAAATGTTACTGTGAAAAACCTTCAAATTTTAAGTTATCATGAGAGCTCAGAAAATCAAATTCGAAAAAAGTTAGCACAAAAGGGTGCTCAGTCTTAACAACACGTAAAAACAACAATCCAGGGTATGAGTTTCACTTTTTTTCAGTTTAACAATTTAGTTGAAGACTTTTTGTCAACAGTTTTTTTTTGGATTTCGCCAGACTCAAGTTCAAATTTCCTCACAAAGCTCTTGATCTCAAATGTTGATTGTTTCTTGGCTTCGTCTCTGACTCTTTCAGTGGCCTGTTTTGAAACTGACAATTATGAAATGAATAAACTTTTTTTATAACTCAACCGAAAAACTATTTTTAAACAATTAATTGCAATTGAAACAGACACGTAAAATGACAGCTCCGAAATTTCTTTTTAAAAATCAAAAAGATGGAGGATGACTGTGAAAAATTCAAATAGATGCATAAAGCTGTTAGAAGTGTATGAAGCCCATTTATTGCCCTCGTTCTTCATACTTGTGAGTTTCAAAAAAATATATTTATTGCTGATCTCTTGAAATGATTTGAAAGTTGTGACAATCATGACATGTGTAAGGTTGCTCACTTGCCAGTGGTGTTTGTTTGCTTGAAACTAAAACAACTAAAATTTTGATAGCTTTGAATGGGAAAAAAGATAATGATTGTTAATTACAGCTACAACGAAAATGAAATTTATTTACAAATCGTGTGTATTTATTCTAAATCACGTTATTTTTTTAAAAATTTGATTCTGAGAAGCTGTAAATATCAAAGGAAAGGAATTTAATTGAACTAATTGTGACTAAAAGTTGCATTAAGGTTGGTTTTAAATTACACAGCCCGGAAAATGCATATACTTTGAATGTTCTAAATGCACTTACGTTGAGAACGCGAAAACTGATGACATCTTTTTGTAAATACTTTTAATTTTCAAATTGATATAAACTTTTCAAAGTCAAGTAAGCTTGCGTTTTCTCGCCTAAAAGATTCCAAAACTGCCAATCAAAATTAAGTTAGGCGTTGTTCGCAAATTTTATTCAAGAATACATAAATCGAGGTTGGGTGCAAGATTCGTTTACAGATCGGTGAAAATTTGCACCATAACTTTAGGGTCAAACTACTCTTATTGAAGTCATGAAACGTACCTTCAGAATATGTCAACACCGGACTTCCCATAAAATACTAATCACGTCTCCAACGACACGGCTCTAATCAATTGAACCAACCAAAAAATAGTTCTGCTGCAGAAACGGCCACTAATTTTACTCAAAACACTGATAGATGAAACAAGATGGAAGCAAGACTCTTCCAAAAATTTCTCTTCAACTTTAATGTGTTAAAAACGTTTGCATTATACCTGAAAACGAATTAAATTTGGTGCAACCTAAAATTTACCCCCCCCCCCTTCGGCAACTCCATATATTTGTTTTGGGTGTGGGCATACCGGCGGGTATGTGTTTGAGATACTAGCTATGGTGGGGAAATGCTAGAAATATATTTTTGTCTTTTCCATTAACTGATTACACATTTAATGTATATTGAATAACAAATTGTGAAAGCAATAGTAAAATTAACGGTCACAAATCTGGAGTATTTCTGCTTGGTCATGGGACAGCATAAATTGAAGAAAACACTCCAGCTATACCGCTCAAAAAATTCACTTCTAGAACGTTTTTTTTTAATGATATGGGATTTTTTATTTGGTTTATTTGTGAAATAATTAAAGCTTTTCTCGAATTTTTTCTTTAATTCTCAATTCTCTACCGATTAATGAAAACCAGAATCTGTTTCATCCTTTGCACAAATAGAGTAATTGCATAAAATTTTAAAATCCTGGAAAGTTAACAAAGATGACGAAAACTTATAGATGAAGAACAGAATGAAAGAATGTTTGTGAGATGCTGAACAATTTGGCCGTTTCAGCTACCATGTACAGTTTGATGTGCCGTCTGCTGTGGTTGGAACTTGTACAAAGTTAATTCTGAAGTTCTACAGCAGAGGATCCAAACCTCACAGAACCGAACAAAGTAGGAGATTGACTCCACCCCCTCCAGCACCCATGACTTCCGGCACCAGCTATATCCATTGGGCCTTCTTTGACAGCCCTGTAAGCCATTTTTTGGCGAAAAAAATAAATGACAAAATGCAGCCTAAATGGACAGTGTCAAAGTACACCAAAAGTAGATCACTGGTTTGTAAAAACTCATGATACCTGCAAAAACAGATTAAAAAAACCTTCAGGGAAGGATTTTTATGTGCGTGTTTATGTGTCTAACTAAGTATATAAGTATGTATGAATGTAAATGTATGAATGTATGAATGTATGAATGTATGAATGAATGATAATGTATGAATGTATGGATGTATGAATGTATGAATGTATGAACGTATGCAGGTATGAATTTATGAATGTATGAATTTATATATGTATGTATGTATGTATGTATGATTGTGTTTATGTATCTATCTTAGGTTGAGTTTCGGAGTGAAATTTACGTGGACCCGGATTACCGATTCGAGACACTCTATGGATATTATTACTACAACGGAGAGGAAATAACGAACGGCAATGCCGCCGCCCAAAATTTTAAAGCCTATAATGGTTATTATTCGACAACACTCCACAGCTGGGATCCAAATCTGCCTGCGGCTGGTTCAACTATCAATGTGGAAGCATACACTGAATTGTGCAAAGTGAAAAGTGCATATCTTTACACAACAGTTAACGTCCAAAATCAGTAGCGACTGGGGGTTTAAATTGGTTGATTTAATTGAATTGATTGATTTAAACCTTACTCTGAATTGAACGAAACCCAATCTCTGCCTCTTTATTCTCCCCCCCTCCCCGATTCCCCTCCACTCCTCTTAAATTTCCCCCTGAACTATAGTTGGAGATGGAGGCTATAAGTAGGAACATTATACAAGAGATAGCTTCCGATATGTCAAAAAAAGCCGTGCGTTGAACGAATTTTGCCAGATTTAAGTGACCTGTGATCAACATTCAATGCAGACCATTGTCCGGACATCCATGCGTTAGACAGTCCAGGAACTTTAGTTTTGAGAGCAGACTTCCAGTATCCGTCCACTAAAAGTGATGGTGATCTATGGTTTATTGAGGGCATACTTTTTTCAGATGAAGAATTTTTTAATTTTTTTTTGTATCTTAAGGGTCTGCTATCCGCTAGTAACCACAACGGGCAGCATATCAGCATACCTACCTGTTTAATTTATTTACCTGTTCAATGTGTACACGTTTATTAACTTAATTTATAAATTGAAGATACAAGTTTTTTTTACGAAAACCTAATTTCGGCCAATAATTCTTATAATTAACAGTAACGAACAGTTCATTGTATACTGATGCATTATCGTAAATAACTATTGACATCTTGAAGAGATCACCCATTTTGTGCCGTCCTCGTTGATGTTAATGATCTGTTCTGTTTACCATTGCTATTTGTTTGTGCTGTGTTTTTATGCAAAAAGTTATTATGAAGAAGTTATCAAGCGAGCTTAACCGGGTCAAACTTAAAGCCCACTAATATTGGGCCGAATGAAAATAAAATTATGTTTTGAATTTAATAATAGGGTTGGTTAACCGATCTTCGATATGAGTTTGATTGCGGGTACCTAAACCCAAAACAAAATCCGATTCAGAGGCTGTTTCAGGTCACATTTTGCACTAAATTTTATCTAATTCAGAACCAATTCAGCAATTCACTCTGAGTTTCCTCTGATTCAGAGAAATTCAGAATATATTGAACCTGAAATTTGTCCTGATTCAGCAAATTTCTCAAATACAGTAGATATTCCCCTGAAATTGAAATGTCTTGAAAACGTTCCCCTTGAAAATGTTCCGATTCAGTACTGATAATCACTGAGGGTTAGATACGGATGTAGAAAAAAATATTTCGAAGGCTGTTTTGGTGCTTATCATTTCAGCGCTCTTCATAACAGCAAGTCTTATATTGTTGACGTAAAATTGTCTAAATATCTGTATTACATTATTAACAATCATGGCAGGGAATTCTCCATAAAATCATAACTTTGTTTGTTAAGAGTGGTAATCAAGTTCTGTTGTCATTACAGAAAGCATAATAAATCTTTTGTTATCTGATCTTTTTGATCAATTACAATTGAGAGTTCACAGGTTCCTAGAAAATTCTAATCGACATGTTTTTTTCAACTGGAAATAGTTCAAGGTGGCAGCGGCTGCAATTTTGCCAGCAAAAATTTCTATCCGCAACTGATTCAGACCGAGGTTCTTGCGATTACTAGTCAACAAATATGCATCTGAACAAAATAAGGAAGAGTTTGAGAACCCGGAGGTTGGTAGCTGAGCAAATCAGCGCTGAATGAAACTAGAGATATTTTTTGGATAGCCAGTACTCATGTCGCAATTTACAAGTAATGATTTTTGAGTAAAATTTACTCCATCAAAAAAAATATGTTGAGCTTAACTCCTGACAACATGGTTTATACGCGATTTGAACTTCCATGTGGGTACTTGTCACGTTTAACTTTGGTAGCAAATCGTCACCACTAGGCTCAAGGTGATTTGTGGTTGTTGCCTACAAACTAGCTTATGTGTAAATAGTGTGTATAGATAGTGCTATAGTAATTACTAGTTACTAAAAGTACGGCGTTATTCTGCTCAGACTTACTTTCAGGGTATGAGTAATTTCCAGACTATACATATTCAGCTTAGCCTGGGCGAATTCTATGACAACAATATGATCATAATGACAAAAAAATGCTCATGAAAAACTTAAAATATTCTGCTAAGGCAATGTTTCAGAACTGAATTAAGTTTTTTATTCTTGAAATGTGATGGTTCAGCGCTGAAATGCTCTTTAAAGACCGTCCGATCAGAAAGTTATGCCAATGTACATGAAAAGTATCAAATAATTGCCTGGAATTTTTTCAAGAGTCTATTTTGCAGATAATTTTTAGCTATTACAATTGTATTTTACGCAGTAATCTTTTTATTTAGAATTCTTGTTGTTTAGGTATCTTGCTGTCTAGGTATAAAAAAACAATACTGTTGTATTTTAATGTTGTAATTGGTGCTGACCGCTATTTAGCTCGTTATGATAAGACCTTTCTATGTCTCACTTTCTTTGGCTCAGTATCTGTACCCGGGTTGAGATTTGGCTGTGAATTTTTGTAAGAAATGCAGTGAGATGTCTTGAAAAAATCACGGCGTATTTCTTACATCTTTTTGCGGTGAATTATTCATTTTTAGCAAACTTTGCTGCTAAATAATTGTAAAGTTGGTGAAAAAACCAATTTCACAGAAAACAGGCATTAGGAAGTTTTATTTTCCTTCAGCTGGCAGGACAAACAAGAATAATGCGAGTTTTTTATCATTAATGACATTGAGTGTTGATCAGATTGAGTATTGTAAACATTGGTGCTTATTGGTGGTGATAACGCAACTCAAGCTTAGTAGAACTCAGTAGCATATTTAGTAGCATGCTATAGTAGATAAGTCCCGGATAAAAATGAATAAATGTAGTTGTGTGTAACGTTGATAGAATGTTGATTTCATCAACGATTGGAATACAAAATAATTGTCGCCTACTTGTCTTCTTCCTTGGTATGTTCAATGAAAACAGAATTAGAAGTTCCTTTTTGTCTCTCTAGTCATCGTAAAATCCGCAAACACCCACTTATTTTATAGTTGTTCACCGATAACGAATGCAGAGAACTGCTAACTTTTCTTTCTAAATTTTCTTTTTTATTTTCTCGTGTCATAGGATATCGTTTACGAGCAAACTATGCGATTGGAGGTGGAATTTAAACATGAGTTCCTTTTTAACTTAGCTAATTAGTTGAATTTTTGTGTCCGATTTGACAGAAATCTTCATTATTTTTCACTGAAGTGCCGAGTAAAATTTGAAAGTTAAGGAGGTTTTCGGAGACGAGGCATATGCTGATCTTCATTGCGTAAGAGGCATGCCGTTGTCTATGTCTATCACTTATGTTTTTACTTGTGTTTTTTTGTGTCGGAAAGAAAATTTTAGCCCCGAAATTACTAAGCGAGTGACTGGCTGAGCTTTTTACGACGACATAGAAGTGTACAGATAGCATGATAATGAAACGGCCTAAATTAACTAGGTGAGCGACTGGCTTTTTGTTTTGGATTTGTTTTAAGCACACAAAGTTTAGATCTGAAAAACGCAAAAAGATCGCGCGGGGTTTTGAACTGTAGTTGACTATAATTGTCAGTTTCGTGTTCATGCTTGTAACCACTACACCGTATCTTCTCGGGTTTGACAGAGTAAAAGTTTTTTTTCATAGAGAGGCAACAGTGATAGAACGAAACTTTGTTTTGAATGAATTTTCTACCAAATTATAGAGTGACAACAAAATATGTGTTCAATTTTTAAGCCTTCGAATAATTTAAAGAAAATTATTTAAGAAAACAAAGTGTGGGCTAAAAAGGTAGGAAGATTTGCACTATAAAACCACTGAACCAGACAGCGCGCTCAGCATCCAACTGAATTTTTTTGAATGCAGGAAACTTTCTTTTCACTTAAATCATTGGAGTGTTTAAGTTAAAAAAAATTGTTTGAGAAGGATAGAAAGAACATAGCGAGAAAATGCACATGCTAATTTTGTTTACAGATTTAGCAAATTGCGATATCCTTGATTCCCTTGTGTTGAATTGTGTTGTGAAATATGTTCAGCCCCGAAAAAAATACGCGAGTGGCTGGCTGAGCACACAAAAAAATCAGCTGAGTTGTGTTAGGTCTCGACTATACTTTGCATGGAGCTGTCTGCGACAGAACAGGCCGTCAAATTTGATTTTTCTATTAATTTATGCGCTCCCCTTGCTTCCTGCGTCATTTTTCTCTTCTTTGCTATGCTGAAAACAAGTTTACGCGTTTACTGAAATGAAGAAGCGCCTCGAAAAAAACTTTCGGCCGCTGTACTTCAAAAGTTGTTGCACGTCCTTTGTTCATCCGTTTTTGAGCTTTATACAATTCTACCATTTGCGAATCATTCAATTTTGTCTGCATGCTAGTCATTCATTTGCACTGTTATTTACTCTCAGCTATTAATTTGTCTTGCTGCACTTGATTTCCCGCCGGTTTCGCAAGGTTTCTTTGTCCTACGCAGTTTTCCTCATACTCCTGCGTCAAAACCCACTTCAATTATTGGAAAGACCTTGACTTCGGATAATGATTTGCAGGCTTAAACGTGGTTGAGCCTCATTTTTTTTCGTTGTTGAGTACTCGGATATGTCATTTAGGCCACTTGATTAGGGTACACGAGAAAACACTTTTGTGCAAAAACGATGATGCAATATTTTTGTGCAAGTGTCGAGCGGGCACTGATTTTTTATATCAGATCTATTACAGAGTGTATGTTGTATTTTAAAGTTTTGGATGTAACCGTTGGATAATTTGACCCGCATTTCTGTTATTTTTCTCATGTTTGCCTGTTTGTGGAGGTTTTTGACCTTGTACAATTTTAACTTTCGTAGGCTAATTTGCAGAGCTCGCTTTGTGTTCTCTTGATGAGCGCCTAGCAGCAATCTAACCAGCAAGCATTGGATTACAGAACAAGAGAGGTCGAATCCGGGTTCTATATACAAGAAGTAGACTTTCTTCACCGATGTTTAGATTGCTGAGTCACCAGAGTTGAAATACCCTGCTTTTCGTTTACCCTGCTAGGTTATTGCAGCTGTTTTTCCATTTGGGTACTCCTTTTATGTTAAGTTCTAGGGAAGACTCTTTTGTTTGAATTGTTTTTAAAGATCAAGTAATGAGATTTAATTGATTTTGTTTTGTTTTTCAATAATTCACATCCATCAATGAGACTCTTAAGCGATGATTAGAGATGTTTTTAATTTTTTTGTGAAACATAACCTGTATTACAGGACAAAGTCATCAGTGAATTGTGAGATCTGGGTTTTTAGCATAGGCAATCGACCGACCCATGTAAAGAAGAGAATAAGAGCAATTAAGCTCCGTTGGGGTACTCCGGCTTTCGGGAGTATACTCTCACTAAAAAAAAGAAATTATCTCGACTTAAATTTTTTTTTTTTGGCCAGAAAGGCATAACCTATCCTATAACGGAACTCTTTAGACCAATCCATTTTTATATGTGGATCAGTCTAGACGCCTTCAACATCGAGCACTTTTTCGACATCCAAGCACACCAAGCCAACCATTTTGGACTACTACACTACGTGCTGTGTAAGCTTGATAAAGCTTCCTTTATGCACTTTGAATCTTGCCTAACGCATTATCACTTTTGCAATGTTCCAAAAAAAATGTTTCTCACAGCATTTTTGCAAATTTTTGCTAGGCAATTTGAAAGACAAATGTCTGCATAGTTTTCGGTTTTTATCGTTCTAGGCTTTGTTTCGGTATCATTTTGATCTGAGATTCTTTCCAAATTACTTGAACATACGGGTTATTCATTGAGCTAGATGTGGGGATGCAAGCAAGGATTTTAACACTCTTCAATATTTCTTGGAGAAAATTGAGGAATTTGCGTTGTGTCTGTTGCGTACTGGGCCAGGGGTGGTTTTTCAAAAACAGGGCCATTTTCTGTCAATTTTTCAATCATTTCTTCAAATTCATTCTTGTGACCACAACGGAAAGCTGTTCGGAGTCGCCAACAGTTTCCAAAACTGCCTTGGTTTCCTTTTCATTATTTTTGGAGTTATTAATAAAGCTGTTGTGCGATTTTTGTTGTTTTTTTTTAACTTATAGAATATTTCAGATTTCTCTTGATCTGTTATACCGCCTAAGTATCTTTGTGGAAAAGTTTGGGTTTTCTGCAATTTTTTGTTGTAGCTCGTTTTCTTCTCTAAATCTTTTATTGCTCTCCAGAAAGCTTTGCTAAGATACATTGTTGTAACTAATGGTCTTTGGCCGCTGCATAGATTCTTTGATACATAAAAATTGTTAAAAGGCTTGAAAAATGTACTGTCACAAAAAAAGCGAATAGAGCATTCTTTTCCTCTTCTTTGTCGAATGGCTGATTGTTGTGATGACCGTTGTTAGGAAGTTTAAAATTGCTTTTTTCGATTAGATTTGCATGCTTTTCATTGCTTTCAAAGTTGAAGAAGAGATTTAGAGGTGTGAGAGATTTGAGTGTAGAAGTCGATTCCACACAAGAGGTTCGTCAATTCTGCTGACAAAAATTTTCTTAGTGACAGTAGTTTTTCAGGGGACAGTGACATTGGTTTTCCTGGTTCAATTCGATTTTTTTTATTGTTCTTTTTTCAAAAAAAGCGGAGCCGTGATATTTGTTATTACAGTTATCTGTTTCAAAAATGTAGTTATGTAAATGTGCTGTTTTTCGCCAGTTCCTAACTTCTTTCACGCAATTTATATGTATGCCTTTTTCCGATGAAAGTAAAATTAAACCTCTTATTATTTGTCTTGGACCACAAAAGTTCCATTGCAAAATTTGACTTCATCCTTTTTGAGTAAAATCATTTGTATGTCACGCAAAATTTTGTATGTCTTTCACGCAAATTATATGTAAGAATTTTTTTGCTGAAAATAAAATTAGACCACTTATTATGTGACTTAGACCACGGAATCTGCATCGCAAAATTTTGACCTCATTCATTTTGAGTAAATTTTTTTTTCTGCTAGAATGTACGTCGATATTAAAAAGCACAGCGAGCAATTGCGCCTATAATTTTCTCATTTATTTTTTGACTATCAATTTTTTCATTGAAGATGCGTGAAGCGCTCTAAGGGACAATAGTTATAGAAATAGTAATTACATCATTACGCAACATGATATTGAGAACAGTTCGTATTTTGCTCAAAACTTCAGCTACTAGAAATAACTCACTCCCAAATCTCTGTTTGCTTGAGTATTTGGTATCATTTATCTTTTTTAACCTTCCTCCAGCTTTTCCAGGTAGACTGGAAAGCCGCGACAAACTGTAGCACGAGCACCACCACAGTTCGAACTCTTCGCGTTTTCTTGTCTTCAGGTGCTAAAGCCTTAAAGTCTTAGTCGAACACTGTGCTTCTGCGAGCAGCGAAGCCATCGAATTTCATAACTGCATTCTTCCATCGAGTTTATAAATGTCAAGCTCTTTTGGCGCCATGATTTTGAGCTGTGCTTACTTGGTTGTTTGAATCAGTAATGACTCTTTTTAATTTCGTTTGTTGACCAATTTCTCGCATTTTTTCGTGAAATTTTCATCTCATCGCTAATTTAATGACTACACTAGGTTTAACTTTTGGTTGCGAAAGTGTCTTTTTTCCGGCTCACTGTAGACTCACATTTGAACAGGCCTGCGATAGATTAAGAGACAATAATGGTCATCATTCTCTAGATGCAAGGTCGACTGGTTGAATGAAAAACCTGTTTCGTTCTTCAATTCACTGATATGCTTGACTTTGACTGCATAAAAACTTGATCTGGTTGCTCATCAAACTTTAATTGTGATTACCAGGAGTCGATAGAAACAAGCATTGACATATAT
>NC_134479.1:47131952-47311952 GCF_964194025.1 Convolutriloba macropyga
CCTCGGACAAAAGCCTATCAGTTTGACTCATTTTAAAGAGAAAAAAATCAGGCTCAATTATGCTCTGACTTTAGTGTCTCTATAAAGATTAGCTTTGGTAAGATTTAGTTTTCAACTTTGAAAAGATGGCTTCGTCTGACTTCACAAAATTTTAAATTAAAAAACACTAGGAAGCTAACTTAACTAGGAGTTGAAAAGGGCATTTTAAGATTGGAATTAAAAGCGGGGATATTTTATAAGTTTTGCTTTATTAAAGGTTACGAAAATAGGAATACGAATCTTTTAGAAAATTTTTTCTTTCTCCAGCAGAGGATAATAAGTTTTCCGTTCTTGTAACTCTGCTGTGCTACTGATCTCCACTCCTTAGCAATTTTACAGTGATTTGTACTACTTTACTTTTTACAATTTACAAATAGGCTTTCCTGATTAACAATTATACCTAATTTACAATAAGGCATTTTCTTCATCTTCAAGTTATAAATCCGTTGGCTTGATTTTTGCTGCTTCGATTTCATCAGATTGTTATTTTGCATGTTATTGATCGACTAATTTGAAATATTTAAAACTGTGTGACAAATTTAGGTCATGTACTCCTTATGTTTATGATCAAAGTTTTTTAAACTTTTCAAACTATTTGTTGCAGTTGGATTGTCAGCGAAAAGATTACGTGAAAAAATTATTTAAACTTTTAATGGATTTAGGTATAAATTTTTAGAACGAAGGTTTTAGAACGGGAAAAAATTTTTTGCATGCGTTTTGTACACTTAAAATTTTTATGTGTTATTTGACAGAGAAATTGAGAGATTCTTCATTTTCCATGTAATTAAAAGGTGTGTTTGTTTGTTGTGAAACTTTTTGTTTATCTTAGTCGGCTGTTCTTTCTAAGAAGAATATTTTTTTATACTGTTTTCATATATCTTTTGCTTTTCTTTTTCTGAAATGTATCATACGTATTGATTTTAATACTTTTTTCTCTATCAAATCTTCTTCTCCGTTATTATTATTTTCTCAGGAAACACAAAATGGGGTTTTATTAGTACGGAAATTTCAGTTCATGTCTAATTCTCTACCGTATGGCAATGGTTATTATTGAGTTCAGAGTCAAGTGGTGGTATGTTTGAGTCATATATAAACAACCTATTATCTCTATAAACCTATATTATCTCTGGAAACTCTGTTTTTTGTTATTTGCGAGATGAATCTCGTAAAAATGGTAAGCAGTTAACTTTAGAGAGAGCTTTGAGATACTCAATTGAGCTTGATAATTTATTTTTTCGAGATGTGTAGGTGGTCTTTGAAGAAGTGAAATGGAATGTTTGCTTTCTGAGAAGCTGTTTGAGAAAATTATAGATGATTCTTAGTCCGAGGAATTATTTTTAACAATACTTTCTCAACTAATGTTTTTTTTTCAAAATTTAATTGCTCGTTTAGGCTTCGTTGAAAAACTTATATGTTTAGTTTAGAGTTCTCTAGGTGGCGGGGAAATAAGTATTGTCTGTTTTTGAGGACCTGGATTTAACATTTAGGCAACTTGACAAGGGTAAACGTGACTACACTTCTGAGCAAAATTTATGATCAAGAGTACTTGTGCAAGTGTTGAGCTGGCACTATTTTTTGTCATATCAGATCATTTACAGAGTTTATTTTGTGTTTAGTTGTCCGTTGCATTTTACCATTAGATAATTTAACCCTCTTTTCTATGACTGTTCTCATGTTTGATTCTTTGTGGAGTTTTGTGACTTTGTACCATCTTTGTTTCTGTAGGCTAATTTGCAGAGCTTGGCTCTGCACGTCTGGTGTTCTATTTGCTGAGGGAGTGGCAGTGACCTTCCAAAGCAAGTATTGGAGTACATATCAAAAGAGGTCGAATCCTGGATTTTGATACAAGAAGTACACTTTCTTCATTGGTGTTTAGGTTGCTTAGTCGCCAGAGTGGAAATAACGTGCTTTTCGATTTGGTCGCTAGGTTGTTGCAGTAGTCCTTCAATTTGAGATCAGGAGTGAAAGGGATACCCAGGAACTTCAGAGACTGGTTGTTCTGAATTGCTTCTCCTTTTATGTAAAATTCTAGAGATGATTATTTCTTTCAAAGGTTTTTGAACATCAATTGTCGAGTATCATTTGGGTTTATTTGGATTTTCAGTAATTCAAATAAAAAAAGAGACGGTTAAGCAATGATTGGAGATGTTTTGATTTTTTCTTGTGAATCGTGACCAGTAGTACAGGGCAAAGTCATTAGCGAGTTTTGAGATCCGGGCTTTTAGCTTAGGCAATCGACACACCTATATAAGGAAGAGAATGGGAGCAATTACGCTCCCTTTGGGTACTCCGGTTTTCGTCAAGGAACTCTCCCGAACCGTAAAAGTTATCTCAACCTATATGTTCCTCTGTGACCAAAAGGACATTACCTATTTAACAACCGAACTCTTTAGACCAATCGGCTGTTATTTGTGGATTAGTACACCAAGCCAACCATTTTTGGACTTCTCAACTTACTGCTTTGTAAGCTTGATAAAGCTTCCTGCACACCCTCTGAGTCCATCTGTATTCACTCAGAGGCAAATACAGTTTCACTTTTGCAATATTCCATAAAAACTTTCTCACAACACTTTCTCAGACCTTGGCTTGGCAATTTGCAAAACAAAAAGTTTGACAGTATTCGGCTTTTGATCGTTCTGTGCTTTTTTGGTATGGTTTTGATCTGAAATTTTTTTCCAACTTATTGGAACAAATGGGTTTTTTAGCTAGATATGAGGATACAAGCACGGATTTTAACACCCTTATGTATTTCTTAGAAAAATTTGAGAACTTTGCGCGCTCTCTGTTGCCGGTTTGCCGGTTTCTGTCATTTTTTTAGGAAATCATCGAATTCAATGTTTGTGACCACAATGGCAAGTTGTTCGGGGTCGTCATTTGATTCTAAAAATGCCTTGTGTTCATTTTCAATGTTTTCTGAGGATTCTCTAGTTTTTAATGGTTCTGTTGTATGATTTTTATATCATGCTTTTTTAATTGTTGGAATATTTTGCTTTTCCTTTGATCTGTTGTCGCCGAAGATTCCTTGTGGAATAAACTTGGGTAGTCTGCAAATTGTTGTTTAGGCTCATTTTACTTCCTTAATTCCTCTATTTCTCTCCAGAAAGCTTTGCTATCTTTATCACCTGCATTCTCCAATTTTTTTATCATCTTGTCTTGAGCAGCTTTTTGATTGTTTGAGTTCTTTTTATCATTCTCTGGGTAGCTCATCTCTGTTTTTAAAGATGTAAACTCATCGCTCATGCAGGTTTGAGTTACCCTCGCATTCTTTCCTTTAGTGTTATTGTTTTTGTGTCTCAAAACTTTTGCAACAATGGTTATTTCTTATGCATAAAATTTTGAAACATTTTTCGGGATATTGTGCAGGCCAAAGAGTTGATGAACTACTTGATTGTTGTGTTTTTGTTCTCGTTTTCTGCAGCTGATGCTTGTCTTCAATTGAACGGTTATGGTTCTTCTTAGATTCATTGTTGTAACTGTTGTTCTGTGGTCACCGCCTGGATCCTCTGATCCATGAAAATTGTTTAAATGCTTGAAAAATGTACAGTCATAATCATGCGAACTGAGCGTATTTTTGTCTTCTCCGTGGAAAGGCTGATTGTTGTAATGACCGTTTTTAAGAAAAATAAAGTTGCTTTTGCAGATTAGATTCAAAAGCTTTTCAGAATTGTAGGAGAAGTTTAGTTCTTGGTGGAGAGCATAGACGTCACCACACAAAAAAAAGATGAATTCTGCTTCAAAATTTTTATTTCGATGCAGTTATTTAGACGTGGGGTTTTGCCAGTTCTTAACTTCTTCCACGCAAATTATATGTATGTAGTTCTCCGTCGAAAAAATCATTCGACCACTTAATGTTTCTAAGACCATGACAGCTCCATTGTAAAATTTTGACCTAACTCGTTTTCAGTAAAATTTTGACTGTTTGCTAGGTTGTAAGTCAATCTTCAAAACAACAGAAGCCGCACTCGCGCTTTTAAGATTATCGTGTACAGTTTGAATATCAATTTATTCATTGAAGATGCGTGATGCGCTGTTATGGACGAGAGTCACAGAGAAAATGGTTACATCATTACGCAACATGGTATTGAGAACAGTTTGTATTTTGATCAATACATCATCTACTAGAACAAAATCACCCGGCAGCTGTCTGTTTGCTTGCGAGTTCAATTTATTTCCTGCTGCTGAGTATTTGGTATCATTTATCTTTTTTGAAGCCTACTCTAGCTTTTCCAGGTAGGCAGGACAGCCGCCATAAACTGTCGCATGAGCTGCACCAAACTTATAACACGTCGCGTTTTCTTTTCTAAAAGTGCTTTCTCTAACACTGTGCTTCTGCGAGCAGCAAACCTGTCGAATTGCAATGATTTATTTTTTTACCGAGTTTATGATTGCCAAACTCTTTTGACGCCATGCTTTTGGGCTGTGCTAAAAATGCTGTTTGAATCAGCTATGAGTCTCAATAATTTTCGTTGGCTGACCAGCTGCTCGGCTTGTTTTCGTGAAACTTTGCTTCATTTATGCAGTTGTTGTTTAAAAATTCATCTTTTGTCTCATCTTCGCTAATACAATGACGACACTAGGTTTATTTTTTGGTTGGGGAAGTATGTTTCTTCGATTATTGTGGACTCACATTTGAACAAAAGGGATACATCATTGTGTATCATTATCCAGATGCAAGGTCCAATAGTTGAAAGAAAAAACTGTGTCGTTTTTCAATTCCCCGATATGCTTGATTTTGACTTCAAAAAATCCCGATCTGAATGCCCTTACAGATTGTATTTGTGATGACCAGGATTCGATAGAAACAAACATTGGTCGGATATTATCATTTTTGACTAGAACTTGTTTTCGGATCTTTTTCTCTCATTCCGTACTTCAATAAAATCGCATCGTCTTGTTTTGTTTCAAGCGCCTTGATTCTGTCCTCGGATGAAAGCCTATCAGTTTGACTCATTTTAAAGCGACAAAAAAATCAGGCTCAATTATGCTCTGACTTTAGTGTATCTATAAAGATTTGGTAAGATTTAGTTTCCAAATTTGAAAAGATGGCTCCGCCCGACTTCACACACTGATAAAAGGAAGAAATTTCAAATTAAAAAGCACTAGGAAGCTAAATTAACTAGGAGTTTAAGAGGATTTTTATGATTGGGAATGGCAGCGAGGATATTTTATAAGTTTTGCTTTATTGAAATTTACAAAAAAAAGTTTTTTGTTTTGTAACTCTGCTGTGCTACTGATCCTCACACATTTTCCTACCCACAAATAGGCTTTCCTGGTTAACAATTATGCCTAATTTACAACGGGCTGGTCCGCTGGTTGGAAGAAAAACCTGTGTCGTTTTTCAATTCCCCGATATGCTTGATTTTGACGGCTTGAAAATTTGATTTGATTGGTCCTACAATCGTATTTGCGATAGTCTGGGATCGATAGAGACAAGCATTGGTCTTGCGCTGTCAACTATGACTTGAATTGTTTTCAAACCTTTTTCTCTCAGTCCGTACTTCAATGAATCGCGAAACCAAACGTTCTAAATCAGTTAAATTCAAATGCATTCTTTTTTCAGAAAAAATTGCGATTTGAGCGAGCAAACCGTTGGCGTCACTTCAAATCAGCTACAAAAGCCATCAGACAGCAGGAAAAAATTTTTGAAACTGAAAAAACTTAAAATTCGTCAAAATTCAGAAATGGTCGAAACTGAAAATTTTTACAAGTTGGGACCGAAGATTTGTACACCCCCCACCCCGATTTTTTGAAGGGAAATCCTGAGCAATCCGAGGTTGAGGAACATGGTTAGGGTTATTTCTAAGCTAGTTATGGACCCATCAAACGTTAATACATCAGACCCACAATTGTGGCTATTAGCACTTATATGTTGCAAAATTGGCATTTTTTGATGTTTTGTTTTTTTTAGTAACGAAATTTGATTCAAGCCACAAAGAAATTACACAAATCCTAAATCAAAGATTGCTACAGATTGTTTGACAAATTTAAGCGAGAATAAGGACTATCATCGAGGCCTAAAAAACAATATCAGCAAACCGCAGAGAGTTGAAATCAAATATCGTTAGTGTCATCTACAGCGGCTGGTGACAAAGACCCAAAAGAGACTGTAGTTGATAAAGGAAATAGAGCAATAGAGAACGCCTAAGAGAACGTCGAGGTCTGTTCCAGGCATTCCGCTATACACGGAAGCAGAAAACAACTCGAAAAGGCGACAACACGAAGAAATGGAGCACGAAAACCTAAAAGCTAAGAAAGAAACAGAGCAACGACTTCAAGAGCGACAGTTGAAGTCAGACCAGGAGCGTGAAGAAATTGAACTTCGTCGCCAGCGAGAAGAATTACGGTTACAACAGCAACAACTACAACAGCAACGAGAAGAAGAATTACGTTTACAACAACAACAACAACAACAACAACAGCAACATCAAGAATAGGAGTTACATCTAGAGATGCAACAACAAAAAGCCGGACTGCCTCTTCGACAGCATGAGCAAGCCCTTGAAAATAAAAGAAACAAAGCAGAGGCGGACGAAGAAAAAAGGACGTCTGAAGCTTGAGCTGACCAAAGGAAGCTGTTGTGCAACTGGATCAGTGACAGATGAGATAGAAATTGTTGGATCACGACGCAATCATGAAAAAACAGCCGGATGGGCAGAATCAGTGGCTCAACAGACGGCCACATCTCCAAACGTTGTTATCGGCCCTCCAACAAATGTCACACAAGACAGAGTTGGCAAAAGTTTTAGCAGCCACCCGAAAAATACCCCGCTGTTGTAACCGGATGAGGGACATTTCTCAGCGAAACTGACAGAACCGAGCATTCTAAAGAAACTAGAAACTCGTAAATCAATTAGACGCCGAGAAAGAAAACGTTTCAACAGCAGGAAACGTCAGCAGTTCAAGACAAAAACAGGAGTCAGTGTCCCATTAACAACTCTCGCAACAGTTCTGCCGGGAGAAGAACCAGGAGCATACTGAACCAAACCACTCCCCAAGTAATTTACCAACCAGTACCAAGCAGTGGTGCCAGTGGGTTGCCAGAACTACAACTGACTGAGTTTTCAGGAGATCCTCTGGAATGGCCAGAGTGATTGGGCGTCTTTGATGATGTTGTTCATCAAAACCCAATGAGCGATAGAGAAAAGATGCAACACTTGAAGACCAGTCAAACGGGTCAAGCAAAAGCAGCAATATCGGGGATTGAATTCAGCTCACTATCATGCTTTTAAGCTTGGGATATACTCTGTGAGAAGTATGGAAGATCGGATGTCATAGTCAACGCTCAATTTAAGAAAATACATACCCCTCATCCGGTTTGGCACGACAATTCTACGAGCATCGTCAAATTTGCAAATGGGGTTAAAAATATGGTGAACACAATGAATCAACTTGGATACACATCAGACCAAGAAGCAGAAGCAGAAGTTCACCATCAGGAAAAAACTCACCGCAACTGAGAGAACAGCGGTTGCTGTATATGCAAGATCGTCGACTACTGAGAGGCAACCTGATTGTTTTCAGAGAATGGCCTGCCTCCAAAGCAATAATTCATGAGAACTTATTAGCACAGACAAACTCGTTGTTTGGCAGACGCAAATTTTTAAGCCGTGGTAAATCTTTTTAAGACGAGTACCTTTGCCTCAAACGCCGAGGTGTCAAGCAACCCCAAGAATCTTGAACGTCCCTTCAAAGATAGACATAACCTTTTTGGAAGTGTGAGAAATTCAAATCAATGAAAGTAAATGAACAACGAGAGCATGTCCAGAAATTCAGACTGTGTTTCAATTGTTTGAGATCAGGTCACATGTTGAAGGACATGTAGTGTACCCAGCGTGGAAGGCGACAAAACAGACTTTTACACAGCGACTTGCCGAACAGGAATACTTCAAAGAATGTCTCAAATGCTACAACCGCAGTAGAAACTGACGTCACTCATGGAGGACTCCCAGTGATGCGAATAAAGCTGACAAACAGATACTTACGCCTAAGTGTACTAGCAATGTGTGATTCAGGATCCTCAATTTCATTTCTTGAAACCAAGTCAGTGTTGCCTAAATTTCAACTTCAAGGCCGATGAGCGTCCTTATCAGTAGCAGGGACCCATGGCTCACAAGATGTCAATAATGAAAAAGTGCCGATAGCTGTTTAAGCGCATGAGAAGTCTCGACCATTGACAACAGTGCAATCATATTTGCACGAGAAACTGAAATTGGGTGATCAGATTAGGGAGCTGCAAGAATTGAAAGACTGTTACCCACATCTGAGGAACTTGCGAAATTTGAGCTACAATTCTTCACCCTTTCGAATTCAAAAGATCAGAAGACAAAGATGCACCATGGGCAGTGAAATCAAAAATTGGCTGGGCCTTAAGTGGTCCGCTACCAGCGAAACAGGCAGCAACTCTTGCCACAACAACAACATCAATAGCAGATGGTAAACTAGCAAACCAGTTGAGTAAGTGGTGGGATATTGAGTCCTATTCCTCAAACGGTGATGGCACCGGACATTCAAAAGAGTAGCAACGAGCAATCAAGACTTGGAGCCAACAAGGCAATTCAACGGTGAAAGATACGAAGTTGTACTTCTGTGATGAGAGGACGAAGTGAAATTACCAACAATTTCTACTCTGCAATGGTGCAACTCAAGTCCCTAGAACGGCGCCTGCAGAAAGACAAAATGCTAAAGAGGCGTCACCAAGGAACCATTGACGCGGATGTCAATGCTGGATACGTTTTTAAAGTTGAGCAAACGGATTTGCATGAAACCAGAGGCAAACTGCAATGGTATTTGCCACATCATCCTGTCATAAATCCGCTCGAAACCGAAAAACTTAGAAGAGTAGGCGACGCGGCAGCAAAGTAACAAGGCGTAGCCCGTAAATACAATTTTCTTTCTGGACCAGAGCTGTTGCAGAGTCTGATCAGAATTTTTTTTGCTGCCGAGAGCACAAAATAGCACTTTCACCCGTTATAGAAGCGATGTTTCTTGAAGTTGCTGTTCCAAGCGGTGACAGCTGATGCTTACAATTTCTCTAGCGAGAAGTTCAACGTTTCAACAGCAGGGAACGTCAGCAGTTCATGACAAAAACAGGAGTCAGACTCCCATTAACAACTCTTGCAACAGGTCTGCCGAGAGAAGAACCAGAAGCACACTGAACCATACCACTCCCCAAGTAACTTACCAACCAGTACCAAGCAGTGGTGCCAGTGGGTTGCCAGAACTACAACTGACTGAGTTTTCAGGAGATCCTCTGGAATGGCCAGAGTGATTGGGCGTCTTTGATGATGTTGTTCATCAAAACGCAATGAGCAATAGAGAAAAGATGCAATACATGAAGACCAGTCGATCGTGTCAAGCAAAAGCAGGAATATCGGGAATTGAATTCAGCTCACTATCTTGACATTTAGCTTGAGATAAACTCTGTGAGAAGTATGGAAGATCGGATGTCATAGTCAACGCTCAATTTAAGAAAACACACATACCCATCATCCGGTTTGGCCCGACAATTCTATGAGCATTGTCAAATTTGGAATTGGGGTTACAAATGTGGTGAACACCTTGACACAACATCGATACACATCAGACCAAGAAGCAGAAGCAGAAGTTCTAAAACAAGAAAAATTTTGCCGCAAGTGAGAAAACAGCGGTTGCAGTATATGCAAGATCGTCGACTACTGAGAGAGAACCGGATTGCTTTCAAAGCAGCAATTCATGAGAACTTGTTAGCACAGACAAACTCGTTGTTCGGCAGACACAAATTTTCAAGCCGAGGTAAACTGAAGACGAGTACTTTTGCTATAAATGCCGAAGAGTCAAGCAAGCCCAAGATTCTTGAACGTCCCTTCAAAGATAGACAACACCTTTTTTTGAAGTGTGAAAAATTCAAATCAATGAAAGTAAATGAACGACGAGAGCTTGTCCAGAAGTTCAGACTGTGTTTCAATTGTTTGAGATCAGAATACATGTCGAAGGACGTGTAGTGTACCCAGTTGTGGAAGGCGACCCAACAGATTTTTACACATTGACTTGCCGAACAGGAATATTACAAAGAATGTCTCAGATGCTACAACCGCAATAGCAACTAAAATCACTCAAGGAGGACTCCCAGTGTTCCGAATCAGGCTGACAAACAGATACTTACACCTAAATGTACTAGCAATGTGTGATTCAGGACCCTCAATTTCATTTCTGTAGCCAAGTCAGTGCTGTCTAAACTTCAACTTCAAGGCCGATAAGCGACCTTATCAGTAGCAGGGATCCATTGCTCACAAGATGTCAAGAATGAAATAGTGCCGATAGCTGTTTCAGCGCATGAGAAGTCTGACAACAGTGCAATCCTATTTGCACGAGAAACTAAATTTGGGTGATCAGACTGCAAGAATTGAAAGACTGTTACCCACATGTGAGGAACTTGCCAAATAAGAGCTACAATTCTTTATCCTTTTGGATTCAAGAGACCAGAAGACAAAGCTTCACGATGGTCAGTGAAATCAAAAAATGGCTGGGCCTTAAGTAGTCCGCTACTAGCGAAACAGGCATCAACTCTTGCCACAACAACAACATCAATAGCAGATGGTAAACTAGCAAACCAGTTGAGTAAGTGGTGGGATATTGAGTCCTATTCCTCAAACTGTGATGGCACCGAACTTTCAAAGGAGGAGCCTTGAGCAATCAAGACGTTGGAGCCAACAACGCAATTCAAGGGTGAAAGATACGAAGTTGGACTTCTGTGACAAGAGGACGAAGTGAAATTGCCCAACAACTTCTACTCTGCAATGGTGCAACTCAAGTCCCTAGAACAGCGCCTGCAGAAAGACAAAACGCTAAAAAGGCGTCACCAGGGAAACGTTGACGCGGATGTCAAGGCTGGATACGTTCGGAAAATTGAGCAAACGGACTTAAATGAAACCAAAGCCAAACTAACTGCAATGGTATTTGCCAAATCATCCTGTCATAAATCCGCATGAAACTGAAAAACTCAGCATATTAAGCGACGCGGCAGCAAAGTATCAAGGCGTAGCCCCTAAATGCAATTTACTATCTGGACAAGACCTGTCGCAGAGTCTGATTGGAATTTTTTTTGCTGCCGAGAGCACCAAATAGCACTTTCAGCCGACAGAGAAGCGATGATTCTTGAAGTTGCTGTCCCAAGCGGTGACAGCCGATGCTTACGATATCTCTAGCGAGAAGTTCCAGAGCAGAGAATGGAAAATTACTAGTACACAGAACATGTTATTGGGGCAAAAAACTCGCCGACTTGTGCAAATTACGCTGGGCACCAAGTGGCGAAAGATAATGCAGCCAACGACGAAAGTCTCGTCAGAACGGTTCAGCGAAACTTCTACATTGACGCCCTCCTAAAATCAGTCAAAACACCTCAAAAAGCAATCGAAATCTACCAGAAAGTCAGATACATCCTCGTCAAAGGTGGATTCAAATTGACGTACTGGATAACGAAGTGGTTGACGAAGTGATGATGAAGTCAAGTCACACAACCCAGAGACAGACAGGTCAACAAAAATTGTAACAAATTTCGAAGCAGGACCACAATCAGCTTTAATCCTGGAACTATACTAGAATGTGGAAATGGACAGTCTCGTTGTCTGTCGTGGAACTGGGCAAAAGTTCGAGCAAAAAAACTTAGAGAATTGTCCCATCGTTTGTCTCAGCAGTGTTCGACCCGCTTTGCATGTGCTCACCCTTCACCATAAGGATGCGGTTTCTACTCAAAAGCATTCGGGGCAAACCTGCGGACAAAAAGCTTGGGGCAAGCATGGGACAAACTATTTTCAGCAGACCATTCAAAACTGTTCATTGATTGGTGCTCCGAGTTGAGAGAAATCAGGAGGATGTCAATAAATCGACTTTATTTCGAAAATGGATGTTCGAATCTGAGACTTCATTTTTTCACAGATGTATCGGAACAGGCAATGTTCATCGTGGCATATCTGCAAGATGAAGCGACGTTAAGAATTACCTATATATTTGGAAATGTCCTCTGGCACACATCAGACATTTGACAAAACCGAAGTGAAAACTTCAAGCCGCAGTTTACGGAGTTCGCCTCAGAAAGCAGATACTCAGCGATCATTATGTCAGAATTGAATAACTCTTACATTGAACCGACTCATCAACAGTACTACAGTGGCAACAGACAGCGCACAAGAAACAACAGGTGTTCGTTGCAAAGAGAGCTGCGGAAATGCTAGAAAATTCATTGATGGATCAATGGTGACACGTCAAAGGTGTCGAAAACGCTGCCGACATCAGAACGAGAGGTATGTCCATCGAGAATTCCGTATGGCTAAAGGGGACGGTATGACTACAACGGAGCGAAGATGACTGGCCACAGCCATGGTGTCAAGAGAACGAACTCGAACCCGAGCAAGTTACCCGTACTGTAGCAACAGAAACAAAACTAGACCAACTGTTTGACTGGAGACGATACAGTAGCTTCAACCTTAATTAGGAACTTCATTGCCTACATGAGGTTCAGAAATAAGCAGAGGGGACCCCTCAAAGCAGAGGCGAAGTTCGACAAGCAGAGCAAATACTGTTTCGATTTGTTCAAAACGAAAGCTTCCCGAATGTTTCAAAGTCGATAGTAAACAGCAAAGAAATCTCCAAAAAAATGAACATTGCCAAATTGTCACCCTTCATAGAGGAAGATGGAATAATTAGTAATGGCCGACTAAAGCATTCGAACCTTGATTACAATGCAAAACACCCAGTATTGTAATCAGCAAAAGTCGATCAAATACTGTTGGAGAGAGCGCATCGTGACAACCTACACTATGGCACACAGTATGTGAGAAACATTCTTCAACAATAGTTTCGGATTGTTGGATTGAGAAAGGCATTAGGGAAAATTAGTCGAGATGTATCAAATGCAGACACAGAAACGCCAACCCAGTCCAACCACCGATGGCAGACCTACCTCGAGAACGACTTTACGAACTGGTGTTCTCATTCAGCCATACCGGAGTCAATTATTTCGGAGCCTTTGAAGTTAAGTTCCTGCGACGTACCATGGATAGATGATGTTGCCTCTTCATTTGCTTGACAACAAGAGCAGTGCACATCGAAGTCGCACAGTCATTGGACACCGTGTCGTGTCCAGCAGCAGTGACAACATTTATCGCAAGACGTGGCTACTCAAGTACCATCATCAGCCACAACGAACAAAATTAATTTGAGCAACCAACGAGTTGAAAGCATTCATGAACGAGTAGGACAGAGCTAAGATTGTAGCAACTTAGCTGATAAAAAGGTTGTTTGGAAATTCAATTAACCTGGAACCCCACACATTAGTGGAATCTGGGAAAGTCTGTTTCAAAAATGCAAGAAGGTCATGATTGCAATCTTGGTCAAGCGAAGCATTGCCGACGAGTCACTGAGCACAACAACATGTCTTGTGGAACCAACTCTCAACGCAAGACCCCTGACAGCAGTAAGTGACGACCCTGAAGTTTTGACAGCACTCACCCCTAATCATTTCTTGCTAGGACGAGAGAACGCAAGTGCAGCATTAATGCCATCCAGTGACCGCTATCATGACCTGAGAAACTCTTTCAAAAGGGCTTTCAAGCATGTGTCGACATGATCTGGAAAAGATGAACTCGCGAATATCTTCCACAATGGAATCAAAGATCGAAGTGGACAAAGGAACATGTGCGAAACCTGAAAGAAGGCAAGTTATTATGGCTAGTAGATGACTCTGTGAAACGCTGTGAGTACAAACTGGGACGTATTACTGAGATCTTTCCTGGCAACGACGGTGTTGTAAGAACAGCGAGAGTCAAAATGGCAAATGGAGAGCTGAACCGGCCAGTTGCGAAGTTAGCGTCATTATTCTACAATGGTATTTTCGAGATGGAAAACAGGTCCGGCCATGTTGGCGCCACTTCAAGTCATCTAAAAGCCATCAGAAATCAGAAAATAACTGAAAAAAAAACTTTAGAATTTGTCAAAATTCAAAAATGGTCAAAACTGAAGATTTTTACAATTTGGGACTGAAATTATGTACAACCCCCCCCGGCTTTTGGAAGGGAAAGCCTGAGCAACCCGAAGTTATGGCACACAGTTAAGGTTAGCTCTAAGCTACTCATGGACCCTACAAACGTTATTGCATCAGACCCATATTTGTGGCTATTAGCACCTATATTTTGCCAAATTGCCGTTTTTTGATTTTTTGTTATTTATTGTTAAATTTCTGATGTTGTTTAATTTATGATACTTTTGATGACCATGAAATTTAAAATACCGTAAATTTGAAGCATTTAGAGCCACGTAATAACCATCCGTTTTTATGTCAATAAAAGCAATTGTTGCGGTAATTTGACATTTACTATGCAAACAATGACCTCAATCACCTTCTTGATTAACTAATCAAAAACAATTAGTGATGATGTTAAAAGAGATATTATTTGATAATTTGTTTTAACCCAATGGTTTGATTTGTGAAACCAAATTGTATTTCAAACCAATAGAAACTGTTATACAGAGCAATTGGCTCTCAGACTGACTAAAATTCGATTCTTCAGCATCTTTAGTCTTATTTGCTAAGTTTTGCTAGATCTTATGATTTTGCGAGTTTTAAGTTAGTTTAGCAATATTAGTAAGGAGCAATATTACAAGCTACTGGCTGACGCCTTACAAACTTCGGCACAAGATTGAAAATAGATTATCACTAAAGATTTTCTTAATTTGAATTGACCAAAAATACAGTTACAGTCCTTTAATATGTCTGAGCGACTAATAATTTCTGTGAGATCACTAGACAATTGATTTCAGTGAAGAACCAGACCGGTGTAAAGCTCAAGGACCAGGCTGCGATATATCGGTTTTGCTGAGATTCTTGAGCAGACGCAACACATCAACCTAAGTCATTGAAAATGAAAGTTGATATATCAGAACACCCCTCTCATTCGCTTTCCTTCTCTGTACCTCTCTCCCTTGATGGCAATCTATGAAAAAAAAGAAGATCCTACAAACTATGTTTAGATTTATATCCAAAACATTCAAGCAAAGCACGCTTTATCTAAAAAGTTATATCAAATTATCAAAAAGAACTTGTAGAAGTAAAACGAGAACCAGTCATTAAGCATTGCAAATCTCATAAGATCTTACAAGATTCTTATCTGGCCTTACAAGTTGATGCATTAATCTTGAAAGATTTCATGAGAGACTTACAACATATATTCTAAACTCTTAAGATCTTATAAGAGTTGTAAAAATTCGTAAGATCTTATAAGATTCGTATAAGATTTGTTTTAATATTGTAAGAGCTTCTGTAAGATTAATAACAACTGGTAAGATCTTATAAGGATCTTATAAGTCACACATTATACTGACAAGATTAAAACATATCTTGTAAGTCCTCACAAGACACACATTATTCTGCTAAATTTAAAGCAGATCTTGTATGATCAAAGCAGAATCTTATAGGGCACACACTATCCTTATAGGATTAATTTAATCTTAAGATAAGACACACAATATTCTTTTAAGAATAAGGCTGAAGAATGGAATCTTATACCGAAAAACTTTATTCTCGTAAGGTGTAACAGATCTAATAGGCATCTAGAAGCTTTTCTGTGCATTGCTAAGAGCCTATGAAGATACGTGAGACGCTAAAGCGACCTGTAAATTATGAAAGATTGGCCCCTGTTCTACCAAACGGAAAAGATGTTTTCAAATTGGAAAACAGGGCCAACAAAGTTAAGCTCGAGAGTGTTAAATGAAAACTCATTCGAGAGCAAAGTAAAGAGTATAAATACAGCAAAATTTAATGCTACATCCTCTCCAAGCCAAATCAAAATCTAAAATTTCCAACATAATTAGATACAATTTTCATCGAATAAAATTTTGCTGGTTAAAAGTTTTGATTGAAAAGAGTGAAAGCGTAGACTTTGTAATCGGTTTTGCTGAGATTCTTGAGCAGCTGCAACACATCAACCTAAGTCATTGAAAATGTCAGTTGATATATCAGAACACCCCTTTCATTCGCTTTCCTTCTCTGTACCTCACTCCCTTGATGACAATCTATGAAAAAAGAAGATCCTACAAAGTATGTTGAGATTTATATCCAAAACATTCAAGCAAAGCACGCTTTATCTAAAAAGTTATATCAAATTATCAAAAAGAACTTGTAGAGGTAAAACGAGAACCAGTCATTAAGCATTGCAAATTTCATAAGATCTTACAAGATTCTTATCTGGCCTTACAAGTTGATGCATTAATCTTGAAAGATTTCATGAGAGACTTACAACATATACTCTAAACTCTTAAGATCTTATAAGAGTTGTAAAAATTCGTAAGATCTTATAAAATTCGTATAAGATTTGTTTTAATATTGTAAGAGCATCTGTAAGATTAATAACAACTGGTAAGATCTTATAAGGATCTTATAAGTCACACATTATACTGACAAGATTAAAACATATCTTGTAAGTCCTCACAAGACACACATTATTCTGCTAAATTTAAAGCAGATCTTGTATGATCAAAGCAGAATCTTATAGGGCACACACTATCCTTATAAGATTAATTTAATCTTAAGATAAGACACACAATATTCTTTTAAGAATAAGGCTGAAGAATGGAATCTTATACCGAAACACTTTATTCTCGTCAGGTGTAACAGATCTAATCGGCATCTAGAAGCTTTTCTGTGCATTGCTAAGAGCCTATGAACATACGTGAGACGCTAAAGCGACCTGTAAATTATGAAAGATTGGCCCCTGTTCTACCAAACGGAAAAGATGTTTTCAAATTGGAAAACAGGGCCAAAATTTAAGCTCGAGAGTGTTAAATGAAAACTCATTCGAGAGCAAAGTAAAGAGTATAAATACAGGCAAAAATTAATGCTACATCCTCTCCAAGCCAAATCAAAATCTAAAATTTCCAACATAATTAGATACAATGTTCATCGAATAAAATTTTGCTGGTTAAAAGTTTTGATTGAAAAAGAGTGAAAGCGTAGACTTTGTAATCAAAGTATTAATCACAAAGCGTGCAGTCAAGATTAATTAGGTTTTCCGTTTAATAAATTCAGAAACTTTTTTAAATCACAGATTCATTGTTTTCGACTGTTGAAAGGTAATTAACAAATGTTATTAGAGAAACCAAAATTAAAGAAAGAAATCATAATTAGACATAGAAGTAGCTGCTGTACCACAGTTGCAGCCAGTAGTTTTGGCTAACATGAATTATTTGAAACAAGCACTTGGAAAGAAAACCGTATCAACGAGATCTTGAGTTTAAATTAGTTTTTGTTTCTTCTTAATTAGCGCATTCTTGATTTCCGCATCCGAGCCTGATTGGACACATTTGGATAGTTGTAGAGTAGTGCTTCTTTCGTGTAGAGTAGTTGAACAAGAGTGTGTAGTCAAAAATTTGCACACCAGATTCCTGCTGTTAAACTTTTTTGTAGAAATTGATTTTCTAAACACAAGGGGGCCGCAGTACCTTTTTTTAAGTAGTTTAAAAAAATAAATTTCTGCTTTAATATTACCAAAGACACTTCAATATCCTGACTATGATTATAGCTGTACCACCGTTGCAGCTATTCGAAATGTTCAATTATGTTCATAAGCTTCCTCCATTACACTGAAAACCTGAATTTGACCAACACCACGGACAACACATTTACGTTTTAATTCAGAGGCGTTTATTTCCACAATTTGGCCTAAATCAGAGAGCCGGTAAAAAAAGAAGAAATCAAGTTCGTGACGCGCATCTTTTCAATTGTGGAGTAAAATCTGAAAATTGCGTACATTTTAGATGACTGATAAAAACATTAAATTTTAACAAAACTTAAAAAAGAGAGCTTTGCGACGAAATGCCCCAAGTTCATCGATAATTTGACGTAGGATAAAAAAGCAAAAATATTATCGATTCATTCACTATATCGGGATTGATACGACGATTTGTCGAAAAAAGGAAACTTGGTAAGGCAACATTCAGTTACTTTAGTAAACCACACAAAAGTTTCCTTTGGCAACGTTGTTCTAAGAGACCGAATAAGAATATTAAGGCCCACATGTGAAATCTGACGTTGAAGAAATTTTTTGAGCATTTTTTCCGGAAATATAATTGTGCCGCTGACAGCTGACAACAACTGATTATGCCTGGATTCAAATGCACATGCGGAAAACAACCAGGGAGGCCCAATTCGGCAAACTTGTTCCAGCGAGTGTCTCATCGAATGAAAATTGAATGACAGTGCCGACAAACCAAAAGTGTCAACAGAATCTTCAAAAAACTATTAATCAAATTTTCCACTTCAATAAGATCATCTTCTTTTACTGAAACATTTGACAGAAGCCGGATGGTCAAAGAGAACTGCATGATTTTCTTGAAACATTTGATGAATCGCGGTTGGATTAGATTTTCGGTAACACAGTTAGGTGCAATATGGAAAAAAAGAGTTTAAAATCCGCTGCTTTCCAATAGTAGACCTCGTCTGGGGATCTGAGTCGATGTTTAATTTCGCTGGGAATGTTACATTCAAACATCTGTTCTTACAAAATAGATATTTCCATTTTTTTCACACCGTCAATAAGCATTTTAGACAACGTTTTTGCTGTCCCCAAAAACACTTAATGCATTGGATCAAAGGGGACGTCCCAAGGAAAGCAAAACACAGTGTTCAAAGAGGTGCTTGATTTAACACCTAGAACAACCTGGTTACATTTAACAGCAAGCTTGCCACAGTTTAAAAACGATATTTTTTCAACGAGCTTTTAACGAAAACTTCGCTGGAAACAACAATCGGTTAGTCGCCCGCTTATGAGGCAAACAGGGCAGCTGAGACATCCTTTAAGCTGATTCACGGACAATGACAATACCTTAGCAGACATATTACAGATGAGACAACGTAATTTGAAAACTACCCGTCCTAATTTTTGAAATGAGTAAAATTTTGCTGTTAAAAATCTAGATCGATGGCAATTTTCCATGATTGTTTCGTCATGTCAGGTTTTGGGAGACCATACCCCAAGGTCAAGAGACAAATACTCCGCGTAAACTCGACAAGGTCAACAAATACTCGACAAAGTCAAATACTCCGCGTAAAATGGGCGGCAGGTTGTATATCTGCACTAACATAGGCCAGATAGCTATGTTTCTAATTGAAAAAAATGGACGCTCCGTCGAAATTCAGAACGATTTTCACCTCCCCATTTTTGAAGCAATTTAATGCACTAGCCAAAGGGCAACTAGATTCCCATAATTCCAGAATATACTCCGCGACTCTTTCAAATCGACCAAATAGATCAATGTTGGAAGATTTTCTTCGTTCTCAAACTCAGTTCGCAAAACCAATTAATCTTAAAACAGCTTTTTTGCTGAGTAGAAGATGGAGCAAACCACCTTGGACTCTATGAGCGCTGTTGCTCAAATAAAGATTGATAGGAGCAAGCAAGAACTGTCAATTTGTCAATTAAGTGCTCAACATTTTTTCGAAATTCTGAGCAATCGTTCAGTTGTTTATTATTAAGCACCGCTAAAAAGATGAACCAATAAAAAGATGTACCAGTACAGCTTAATTTTTTTCAATCTTTGCCTTTTGCAGAGGTTTAACGTATCAAACGCAAGTAAAGATTTTCCAAAACCAATGTGAAGTTGCAAAATCTAGCTAAACTTGATCGTTCGCTTGTAAGCCACTTCATCAATACTAACCAAATCGAGGCTCTTACTCAAGAGTGTGAACAGGTTGATAACGAGTATCGATACGGGAGGGATCTCCGCGCCTTCTTGTTTGGTGAGTATCAAAGTTCTTTGGAGACTGTCTGTTTCAAACCGTGTGTTTACCTATAGAGCAATCAATTTGACAGTCTTGGCGTTTTTATTAGGCAAACTATTTCAGCTGGTACGTGAATATCAGGACTTGTTGGATTTTTCAGCGAGTTTGATACAGATGTGATCGAAAATTTCATTGACTTTTCGCTCATTTAAAGTGATCGATTAAAAGTTCTTTGGCTAATATTAGGGCCCATATCATTTGTTAACTCATCGTTTGTGCCAAATGTAAAGTACGTTCGCTTTGATAAAATAATGACTTGTGTTGTTTTAAAAGACAATCAAGAAGGTGGCAAAATTTTGTTTTATATGGCCGAAACTATTTTGGTGATTTCAATAGCGGGCGTGGCTGTCCTCCTTGAACTAAGCATTGTAATCCTTTTCCTGAAACTTCTCTGCCAAGTACGAGGAAACGAAAAACTTCTGCTGCGGCAGAACATTTTCCCGATCATCAACCAGCAATACTTCGGCATGCAAACCTTACACCGAATGAAGTGGCTTCTCGCTATGGAAGACGTGGTCTGGTTACTGATTTTGATGAACTGGAAAATGCAAACATTTCATTGTCAGAATTTAATTACATTATTACAGTGATTTTTACAGTTCTGAGGACAAAATTAACGATGAGGTATGTTCAAAATTAGAAGGTGACAATCCATGCAAGGAAGCTTTTGTTCAGAATGAAAGTCTGATTGATGAAATTTTGAATTCTAGCGGAGGATTTGTGAATATGAAACCGCCATTGATTGCATCAACTCTCATGCGTTTGGTCATTTTTGAACACGATTTTGAAAATGTGCAGCCTAACAAAGAACTTGATCCACATATGCTAACATATATTCAGAGTCAGTTGAGTTATTTGCCGATTCAGATTTATCTTACAAATGTTTCCATGCGATGTTTGATGCGATTGCACGCAAATACAAATTTTCAGAAGCAGCAAAAAAGCTGTTTTAAGATTAATTGGTTTTGCGAACTGAGTTTGAGAATGAAGAAAAACTTCCAACATTGATCTAATTGGTCGATTTGAAAGAGCCGCGGAGTATATTTTGGAATCATGGGAATCTAGTTGCCCTTTGGCTAGTGCATTAGATTGCTTCAAAAATGGTGAGGTGCAAATCGTTCTAATTTTTGACGGAACGAATTTCTAATTTGTTTCTAATTTTTTTCAATTAGAAACATAGCTATCTGGCCTATGTTGGTGCAGATATACAACCTACCGCCCGATTTTCGCGGAGTATTTGACTTTGTCGAGTATTTGTTGACCTTGTCGAGTTTACGCGGAGTATTTGTCTCTTGACCTTGGGGTATGGTCTCCCAAAACCTGACATGACGAAACAATTGCCATCAATCTAGAATTTTTAACAGCAAAATTTTACTCATTTCGAAAATTAGGACGGGTAGTTTTCAAATTACGTTGTCTCATCTGTAATATGTCTGCTAAGGTATTGTCATTGTCCATGAATCAGCTTAAAGGCCTTAATATTCCTATTCGGTCTCTTAGAACAACGTTGCCAAATGAAAATTTTGTGTGGTTTACTAAAGTAACGGAATGTTACCTTACCAAGTTTCCTTTTTTCGACAAATCGTCGTATCAATCCCGATATAGTGATGGAATCGATGATATTTTCGCTTTTTTATCCTACGTCAAATTATCGATGAACTTGGCGCATTGCGTCGCAAAGCTCTCTCTTTGAAGTTTTGTTAAAATTGAAAGTTTTTATCAGTCATCTAAAATGTACGCAATTTTCGATTTTCAGATTTTACCTCACAATTGATAAGATGCGCATCAGGAACTTGATTTCTTCTTTTTTTACCGGCTCTCTGACTTAGGCCAAATTGTGGCAATAAACGCCTCTGAATTAAAACGTAAATGTGTTGTCCGAGGTGTTGGTCAAATTCTGGTTTTCAGTGTAATGGAGGAAGCTTATGAACATAATTGACCATTTCGAATAGCTGCAACGGTGGTACAGCTATAATCATAGTCAGGATATTGAAGTGTCTTCGGTAATATTAAAGCAGAAATTTATGTTTTTAAACTACTTTAAAAAGGTTCTGCGGCCCCCTTGTGTTTAGGAAATCAATTTCTACAAAAAAGTTTAACAGCAGGAATCTGGTGTGCAAATATTTGACTACACACTCTTGTTCAACTACTCTACACGAACGAAGCACTACTCTACAACTATCCAAATGTGTCCAATCAGGCTCGGATGCGGAAATCAAGAATGCGCTAATTAAGAAGAAACAAAAACTAATTTAAACTCAAGATCTCGTTGATACGGTTTTCTTTCCAAAAGCTTGTTTCAAATAATTCATGTTAGCCAAAACTACTGGCTGGAACTGTGGTACAGCAACTGCTTCTATGTCTAATTATGATTTCTTTCTTTAACTTTGGTTTCTCTAATAACATTTGTTAATTACCTTTCAACAGTCGAAAACACTGAATCTGTGATTTAGAAAAGTTTCTGAATTTATTAAACGGAAAACCTAATTAATCTTGACTGCACGCTTTGTGATTAATACTTTGATTACAAAGTCTACGCTTTCACTCTTTTCAATCAAAACTTTTAACCAGCAAAATTTTATTCGATGAACATTGTATCTAATTATGTTGAAATTTTCAGATTTTGATTTGGCTTGGAGAGGATGTAGCATTAAATTTTGCCTGTATTTATACTCTTTACTTTGCTCTCGAATGAGTTTTCATTTAACACTCTCGAGCTTAACTTTGTTGGCCCTGTTTTCCAATTTGAAAACATCTTTTCCGTTTGGTAGAACAGGGGCTAATCTTTCAAAAATTACAGGTCGCTTTAGCGTCTCACGTATCTTCATAGGCTCTTAGCGGTGCACAGAAAAACTTGTAGATGCCTATTAGATCTGTCACACCTGACGAGATTAAAGTGTTTCGGTATAAGATTCTATTCTTCAGCCTTATTCTTAAAAGAATGTTGTGTGTCTTATCTTAAGATTAAATTAATCTTATAAGGACAGTGTGTGCCATATAAGATTCTACTTTGATCATGCAAGATCTGCTTTAATTTTAGCAGAATAATGTGTGTCTTGTGAGGACAAACAAGATATGTTTTAATCTTGTCAGTATAATGTGTGACTTATAAGATCCTTATAAGATCTTACCAGTTGCTATTAATCTTACAGAAGCTCTTACAAAATTAAAACAAATCTTATACGAATCTTATAAGATCTTACGAATTTTTACAACTCTTATAATATCTTAAGAGTTTAGAGTATATGTTGTAAGTCTCTCATGAAACCTTTCAAGATTAATGCATCAACTTGTAAGGCCAGATAAGAATCTTGTAAGATCTTATGAGATTTGCAATGCTTAATGACTGGTTGTCGTTTTACCTCTACAAGTTCTTTTTGATAATTTGATATAACTTTTTAGATAAAGCGTGCTTTGCTTGAATGTTTTAGATATAAATCTAAACATAGTTTGTAGGATCTTCTTTTTTCATAGATTGCCATCAAGGGAGAGAGGTACAGAGAAGGAACGCGAATGAGAGGGGTGTTCTGATATATCAACTGACATTTTCAATGACTTAGGTTGATGTGTTGCGGCTGCTCAAGAATCTCAGCAAAACCGATATATCGCAGCCTGGTCCTTGAGCTCTACACCGGTCTGGTTCTTCACTGAAATCAATTGTCTAGTGATCTCACAGAAATTATTAGTCGCTCGGACGTATTAAAGGACTGTAACTGTATTTTTGGTCGATACAAGTTAAGAAAATCTTTAGTGATAATCTATGTTCAATCTTGTGCCGAAGTTTGTAAGGCGTCAGCCAGTAGCTTGTAATATTGCTAACTTCTCGTTAAGTAAGCTAAACTAACTTAAAACTCGCAATATCAAAAGATTTTGCAAAACTTAGCAAATAAGACTAAAGATGCTGAAGAATCAAATATTAGTCAGTCTGAGAGCCAATTGCTCTGTATAACAGTTTCTATTGGTTTCAAATACAATTTGGTTTCACTAATCAAACCATTGGGTTAAAGCAAATTATCAAATAATATCTCTTTTAACATCATCACTAATTGTTTTTGATTAGTTAATCAAGAAGGTGATTGAGGTCATTGTTTGCATAGTAAATGTCAAATTACCGCAACAATTGCTTTTATTGACATAAAAACGGATGGTTATTACGTGGCTCTAAATGCTTCAAATTTACGGTATTTTAAATTTCATGGTCATCTAAATTATCATAAATTAAACAACATAAGAAATTTAACAATAAATAACAAAAAATCAAAAAACGCCAATTTGGCAACATATAGGTACTAATAGCCACAAATATGGGTCTGATGCAATAACGTTTGTAGGGTCCATGAGTAGCTTAGAGCTAACCTTAACTGTGTACCATAACTTCAGGTTGATCAGGTTTTCCCTTCCAAAAGCCGGGGGGGTTGTATATAACTTCAGTCCCAACTTGTAAAAATCTTCAGTTTTGACCATTTTTGGGTTTTGACAAATTCTAAAGTTTTTTTTTCAGTTATTTTCTGCTTTCTGATGGCTTTTGTAGATGACTTGAAGTGGCGCCAACATGGCCGGACCTGTTTTCGATCTCGAAAATACCATTGTAGAATACTGACGCTAACTTCGCAACTGGCCGGTTCAGCTCTCCATTTGCCATTTTGACTCTCGCTGTTCTTACAACACCGTCGTTGCCAGGGAAGATCTCAGTAATACGTCCCAGTTTGTACTCACAGCGTTTCACAGAGTCATCTACTAGCCATAGTAACTCGCCTTCTTTCAGGTTTCACACATGTTCCTTTGTCCACTTCGATCTTTGGTTCCATTGTGGAAGATATTCGCGAGTTCATCTTTTCCAGATCATGTCGACATATGCTTGAGCCCTTTTGAAAGAGTTTCCCAGGTCATGTTAGCGCTCACTGGATGGCATGAATGCTGCACTCGCGTTCTCTCATCCTAGCAAGAAATGATTAGGGGTGAGTGCTGACAAAACTTCAGGGTCGTCACTTACTGCTGTCAGGGGTCTTGCGTTGAGAGTTGGTTCCACAAGACATGTTGTTGTGCTCAGTACCTTGTCGGCAATGCTTCGCTTGACCAAGATTGCAATCATGACCTTCTTGCATTTTTGAAACAGTCTTTCCCAGATTCCACTAATGTGTGGGGTTCCAGGTGAATTGAATTTCCAAACATCCTTTTTCTCAGCTAAGTTGCTACAATCTTAGCTCTGTCCTACTCGTTCATGAATGTTTTCAACTCGTTGGTTGCTCAAATTAATTTTGTTCCGTTGTGGCTGATGATGGTATTTGAGTAGCCACGTCTTGCGATAAATGTTGTCACTGCAGCTAGACACGACCCGGTGTCCAATGACTGTGCGACTTCGATGTGCACTGCTCTTGTTGTCAAGCAAACGAAGAGGCAACATCATCTATCCATGATACGTCGCAGGAACTTAACTTCAAAGGCTCCGAAGTAATTGACTCCGGTATGGCTTAATGAGAACACCAGTTCGTAAAGTCGTTCTCGAGGTAGGTCTGCCATCGGTGGTTGGACTGGGTTGGCGTTTCTGTGTCTGCATTTGATACATTTCGACTAACTTTCCTTAATGCCTTTCTCAATCCAACAATCTGAAACTCTTGTTGAAGAATGTTTCTCACATACTGTGTGCCATAGTGTAGGTTGTCACGATGCACTCTCTCCAACAGTATTTGATCGACTGGATGTTTTGCTGATTACAATACTGGGTGTTTTGCATTGTAATAAAGGTTCGAATGCTTTAGTCGGCCATTACTCTAATTATTCCATCTTCCTCTATGAAGGGTGACAATTTGGCAATGTTCATTTTTTTGGAGATTTCTTTGCTGTTTGCTATCGACTTTGAAACATTCGGGAAGCTTTCGTTTTGAACAAATCGAAACAGTATTTGCTCTGCTTGTCGAACTTCGCCTCTGCTTTGAGGGGTCCCCTCTGCTTCTTTTTGAACCTCATGTAGGCAATGAAGTTCCTGATTAAGGTTGAAGCTACTGTATCGTCTCCAGTCAAACAGTTGGTCTAGTTTTGTTTCTGTTGCTACAGTACGGGTAACTTGCTCGGGTTCGAGTTCGTTCTTTTGACACCATGGCTGTGGCCAGTCATCTTCGCTCCGTTGTAGTCATGCCGCCCCCTTTAGCCATACGGAATTCTCGAGGCCTTCGATCGACATTCCTCGCGTTCCAATGTCGGCATGGTTTTCGACACCTCTGACGTGTCACCATTGATCCATCAATGAATTTTCCAGTATTTCCGCTGCTCTCTTTGCAACGAACACCTGTTTCTTGTGCGCTGTCTGTTGCCACTGTAGTACTGTTGATGAGTCGGTTCAATGTAAGAGTTATTCAATTCTGACATATTGATCGCTGAGTATCTGCTTTCTGAGGCGAACTCCGTAAACTGCGGCTTGAAGTTCTCACTTCGGTTTTGTCAAATGTCTGATGGGTGCCACAGGACATTTCCAAATATATAGGTAGGTCTTAACGTCGCTTCATCTTGCAGATATGCCACGATGAACTTGCCTGTTCCGATGCATCTGTGAAAAAATGAAGACTCAGATTCGAACATCCATTTTCGAAATAAAGTCGATTTATTGACATCCTCCTGATTTCTCTCAACTCGGAGCAACAATCAATGAACAGTTTTGAATGGTCTGCTGAAAATGGTTGGTCCCATGCTTGCCCCATGCTTTTTGTCCGCAGGTTTGCCCCAAATGCTTTTGAGTAGAAACCGCGTCCTTATGGTGAAGGGTGAACACATGCAAAGCGGGTCGAACACTGCTGAGACAAACGATGGGACAATTCTCTAAGTTTTTTTGCTCGAACTTTTGCTCAGTTCCATGACAGGCAATGAGACTGTCCATTTCCACATTCTAGTATAGTTCCAGAATTGAAGCTGATTGTGGTCCTGCTTCGAAATTTGTTACAATTTTTGTTGACCTGTCTGTCTCTGGGTTGTGTGACTTGACTTTATCATCACTTCGTCAACAACTTCGTTATCCAGTTCGTCAATTTGAATCCACCTTTGACGAGGATGTATCTGACTTTCTGGTAGATTTCGATTGCTTTTTGAGGTGTTTTGACTGATTTTAGGAGGGCGTCAATGTAGAAGTTTCGCTGAACCGTTCTGACGAGACTTTCGTCGTTGGCTGCATTATCTTTCGCCACTTGGTGCCCAGCGTAATTTGCACAAGTCGGCGAGTTTTTTGCCCCAATAACATGTTCTGTGTACTAGTAATTTTCCATTCTCTGCTCTGGAACTTCTCGCTAGAGATATCGTAAGCATCGGCTGTCACCGCTTGGGACAGCAACTTCAAGAATCATCGCTTCTCTGTCGGCTGAAATTGCTATTTGGTGCTCTCGGCAGCAAAAAAATTCCGATCAGACTCTGCGACAGGTCTTGTCCAGATAGAAAATTGCATTTAAGGGCTCCGCCTTGATACTTTGCTGCCGCGTCGCTTACTATGCTGAGTTTCTCAGTTTCATGCGGATTTATGACAGGATGATTTGGCAAATACCATTGCAGTTAGTTTGGGTTTGGTTTTTTTAAGTCCGTTTGCTCAACTTTCCGAAGGTCTCCAGCCTTGACATCCGCGTCAACGTTTTCCTGGTGACGCCTTTTTAGCGTTTTGTTTTTCTGCAGGCGCTGTTCTAGGGACTTGAGTTGCACCATTGCAGAGTAGAAGTTGTTTGGCAATTTCACTTCGTCCTCTAGTCACAGAAGTCCAACTTCGTATCTTTCACCGTTGAAATGCGTTGTTGGCTCCAACGTCTTGATTGCTCGATGCCCCTCCTTTGAATGTCCGGTGCCATCACAGTTTGAGGAATAGGACTCAATATCCCACCACTTACTCAACTGGTTTGCTAGTTTACCATCTGGTATTGATGTTGTTGTTGTGGCAAGAGTTGCTGTCTGTTTCGCTAGTAGCGGACTACTTAAGGCCCAGCCAATTTTTGATTTCACTGCCCATCGTGAAGCTTTGTCTTCTGATCTCTTGAATCCGAAAGGGTAAAGAATTGTGGCTCTTATTTCGCAAGTTCCTCAGATATGGGTAACAGTCTTTCAATTCTTGCAGCTCCACAATCTGATCACCCAAATTCAGTTTCTCGTGCAAATAGGATTAAACTGTTGTCAATGGTCGAGACTTCTCATGCGCTGAAACAGCTATCGGCACTATTTCATTCTTGACATCTTGTGAGCAATAGATCCCTGCTACTGATAAGGTTGCTTATCGGCCTTGAAGTTGAAGTTTAGACAGCACTGAATTGGCTACAGAAATGAAATTGAGGGTCCTGAATCACACATTGCTAGTACATTTAGTCGTAAGTATCTGTTTGTCAGCCTGATTCGCAACACTGGGAGTCCTCCTTGAGTGATTTTACTTGCTATTGTGGTTGTAGCATCTGAGACATTCTTTGTAGTATTCCTGTTCGGCATGTCGCTGTGTAAAAGTCTGTTGGGTCGCCTTCCACAACTGGGTACACTACACGTCCTTCGACATGTGACCTGATCTCAAACAATTGAAACACAGTCTGAACTTCTGGACATGCTCTCGTCGTTCATTTACTTTCATTGATTTGAATTTTTCACACTTCAAAAAAGGTGTTTTCTATCTTTGAAGGGACGTTCAAGATTCTTGGGTTTGCTTGACTCTTCGGCATTTATAGCAAAAATACTCGTCTTCAGTTTACCACGGCTAAAAAATTTATGTCTGCCAAACAACGAGTCTGTCTGTACTAACAAGTTCTCATGAATTGCTGCTTTGGAGGTAAGCCATTCTTTGAAAGTAATCAGGTTCCCTCTCAGTAGTCGACGATCTTGCATAAACTGCAACCGCTGTTCTCTCACTTGCGGCAAAAATTTTCCTGTTTTAGAACTTATGCTTCTGCTGCTTGGTCTGATGTGTATTGATGTTGCGTCAAGGTGTTCACCACATTTGTAACCCCATTTCCAAATTTGACAATGCTCGTAGAATTGTCGGGCCAAACCGGATGATGGGTATGCGTTTTATTAAATTGAGCGTTGTCTCTGACATCCGATCTTCCATACTTCTCACAGAGTTTATCCCAAGCTTAATGTCAAGATAGTGAGCTGAATTGAATTCCGATATTCCTGCTTTTGCTTGACACGTTCGACTGGTCTTCATGTATTGCATCTTTTCTCTATTGCTCATTGGGTTTTGATGAACAACATCATCAAAGACGCCCGATCACTCTGGCCATTCCAGAGGATCTTCTGAAAACTCAGTCAGTTGTAGTTCTGGCAAGTCACTGGCACCACTGATTGGTACTGGTTGGTAAGTTAATTGGGGAGTGGTATGGTTCAGTGTGCTTCTGGTTCTTCTCTCGGCAGACCTGTTGCGAGAGTTGCTAATGGGAGTCTGACTCCTGTTTTTACCATGATCTGCTGACGTTCCCTGCTGTTGAAACGTTGAACTTCTCGCAAGAGAAATTGTAAGCATCGGCTGTCACCGCTTGGAACAGCAACTTCAAGAAACATCGCTTCCATGTCGGCTGAAAGCGCTATTTGGTGCTCTCGGCAGCAAAAAAAATTCCGATCAGACTCTGCACCAGGTCTGGTCCAGATAAAAAATTTTATTTACGGGCTACGCCTTGATACTTTGCTGCCGCGTCGCATACTCTTCTAAGTTTTTTGGTTTCAAGCGGATTTATGACAGGATGATGTGGCAAATACCATTGCAGTTTGCCTTTGGTTTCATGCAAATCCGTTTGCTCAACTTTTCAAACGTATCCAGCATTGACATCCGCGTTAATGGTTCCTTAGTGACGCCTCTTTAGCGTTTTGTTTTTCTGCAGGCGCCGTTCTAGGGACTTGAGTTGCACCATTGCAGAGTAGAGAGTGTTGGAAATTTCACTTCGTCCTCTCATCACAGAAGTCCAACTTCGTATCTTTCACCGTTATATTGCTTTGTTGGCTCCAACGTCTTGATTGCTCGTTGCTACTCTTTTGAATGTCCGGTGCCATCACCGTTTGAGAAATAGGACTCAATATCCCACCACTTACTCAACTGGTTTGCTAGTTTACCATCTGCTATTGATGTTGTTGTTGTTGCAAGAGTTGCTGCCTGTTTCGCTGGTAGCGGACCACTTAAGGCCCAGCCAATTTTTGATTTCAATGCCCATGGTGCATCTTTGTCTTCTGATCTCTTGAATTCGAAAGGGTGAAGAATGGTAGCTCATATTTCGCAAGTTCCTCAGATGTGGGTAACAGTCTTTCAATTCTTGCAGCTCCACAATCTGATCACCCAACTTCAGTTTCTCGTGCAAATAGGATTGCACTGTTGTCAATGATCGAGACTTCTCATGCGCTGAAACAGCTATCGGCACTTTTCATCATTGACATCTTGTGAGCCAGGGATCCCTGCTACTGATAAGGACGCTTATCGGCCTTGAAGTTGAAGTTTAGACAACACTGACTTGGTTTCAAGAATTGAAATTGAGGATCCTGAATCACACTTTGCTAGTACACTTAGGCGTAAGTATCTGTTTGTCAGCTTGATTCGCACCACTGGGAGTCCTCCATGAGTGATGTCAGTTGCTACTGCGGTTGTAGCATTTGAGACATTCTTTGAAGTATTCCTGTTCGGCAAGTCGCTGTGTAAAAGTCTGTTTTGTCGCCTTCCACTCTGGGTACACTACATGTCCTTCGACATGTGACCTGATCTCAAACAATTGAAACACAGTCTGATTTTTTGGACATGCTCTCGTCGTTCATTTACTTTCATTGATTTGAATTCCTCACACTTAAAAAAAAGGTTTTGTCTATCTTTGAAGGGACGTTCAAGATTCTTGGGCTTGCTTGACACCTCGGCGTTTGAGGCAAAGGTACTCGTCTTATAAAGATTTACGACGGCTTAAAAATTTGTGTCTGCCAAACAACGAATTTGTCTGTGCTAACAAGTTCTCATGAATTGCTGCTTTGGAGGCAGGGCATTCTCTGAAATCAATCAGTCAGATTCCGAGCTCAAAAAAGTGTCTTGGGACAATTTAACGAAAAGTGTTTTTAAATCTTGTCTTGGACGTATTCTATTGAAATGAATGCTGGCGAAGGAGTGTATCCCTGTTAATAGATTCTGAAAGAGAAGGAATTTCTGATCTTGTTGTTCTACGAAAAAATCTAGGTGGTTGTCAGATTCCGAGCTCAAAAAAGCGTTCTGATTCAATTCAACGAAAACTGTTTTTCAATCTAGTCTTGGAATTAACCTATTGAACTGCGGGCTGTAAGAGGAGTGTTTACCACCCAGTAGGTTCTGAAAGAGAAGTTTTTTTTATTTGGTTGTTCTGCAAAAAAGTACTCAGGTGGTTGTCAGATTCTGAGCTCAAAATGTGTCTTGAGACAATTTAACGAAAAGTGTTTTTCAATCTAGTCTTGGAACCAACCTACTGAACTGAGTGCTGGAAGAAGAGTGTATACCTCCCTGTAGGTTTTGAAAGAGAACGATTTTTCTATCTGGATGTTCTGCAAAAAGTACTTAGATGGTTGTCAGATTTCGAGCTCAGAATATTCTCTCTAGGCATTTTCACGAAAAGCGTTATTCAATCTAGTCTTGGACTTATTCTACTGAGCTGAGGACTTGTGGAGGAGTGTATCCCTCCTAGTAGGTTGCGAAAGAAAAAGAATTGTTGATCTTGTTGTTCTACGAAAAAAATACTCAGGTGGTTGTCCGATTCCGAGCTCAAAAAGTGTCTTGAGACAATTTAACGCAAACTGTTTTTCAATCTAGTCTTGGACGTATTCTAATGAACTGAGGGCTGGCGGAGGTGTGTAACCCTGCTAATAGATTTCTAAAGAGAAGGAATTTTTGATCTTGTTGTTCTAGAAAAAGAATACATAGGTGGTTGTCAGATTCCGAGCTCAAGAAAGCGTCCTGAGACAATTTAACGAAAACTGTTTTTCAATCTAGTCTTGGAATTAACCTATTGAACTGAGGGCTGGAAGAGGAGTGTTTACCTCCCAGTAGGTTCTGAAAGAGAAGGTTTTTTTATTTGGTTGTTCTGCAGAAAATTACTCAGGTGGTTGTCAGATTCCGAGCTCAAAATGTGTCTTGAGACAATTTAACGAAAACTGTTTTTCAATCTAGTCTTGGACTCACTCTTATGAACTGAGGGCTGGCGGAGGAGTGTATCCCTGCTAAGAGCTTCTGAAAGAGAGGGAATTTTTGATCTGTTTTTTCTACGAAAAAAAGTACTCAGGTGGTTCTCAGATTCCGTGCTCAAAAAAGTGTCGTGAGACAATTTAACGAAAAGTGTTTTTCAGTCTAGTCTTGGACTTATTCTGCTAAACTGAGGGCTGGCGAAGGAGCATATCCTCCCTAGTAGGTTGCGAAAGAGAAGGAATTTTAGATCTTGTTGTTCTCCTTGAAAAATACCTAGGTGGTTGTCAGATTCCGAGCTCAAAAAATTGTCTTGAGACAATTTAACGAATAGTGTTTTTGAATTTAGTCTTGGACGTATTCTAATGAACTGAGGGCTGGCGGAGGAGTGTATCCCTGCTAAAAGCTTCTGAAAGAGAAAGAATTTTTGATCTTGTTGTTCTCCGAAAAAATACTTGTGTGGTTGTCAGATTCCGAGCTCAAAAATGTGTCTTGAGACAATTAAACGAAAACTGTTTTTCAATCTAGTCTTGGACTTATTCTACTGAGCTGAGGACTAGTGGAGGAGTTTATTCCTCCTGGTAAGCTGCGAAGGAGAAAGAATTTTTGATCTTGTTGTTCTACGGAAAAATATTAAGGTCGTTGTCACATTCCGAGCTCAAAAACTGTCTTGAGACAATTTAACGAAAAGTGTTTTTCAATCAAATCTTGGACATATTCTTATGAGCTGAGGGCTGGCGGAGGAGTGTATCCCTGCTAATAGCTTCTGAGAGAGAAAAAATTTTTGATCTTGTTGTTCTCCGAAAAAAAATACTTGGGTGGTTAGCAGATTCCGAGCTCAAAAATGTGTCTTGAGACAATTAAACGAAATCTGTTTTTCAATCTAGACTTGGACTTATTCTACTGAGCTGAGGACTAGTGGAGGAGTGTATCGCTGCTAATAGCTTCTGAAAGAGAAAGATTTTTGATCTGGTGGTTCTACGAAAAAAAGTACTTAGGTGGTTCTCAGATTCCGAGCTCAAAAAACTGTCTTGAGACAATTTAATGAAAAGTTTTTTTCAATCTAGCCTTGGACTTATTCTACTGAACTGAGGGGTGGTGGAGGAGTGTATCCCTCCTAGTAGGTTGAAAAAGAGAAAAAAATTTTGAACTGATTGTTCTACGAAAAGAGTACTTAGGTGGTTATCAGATTCCGAGCTCAGAAAATTGTCTTGAGACAATTTAACGAAAAATATTTTTTGAATCTAGTCTTGGACTTAACCTACTGAATAGAGGGCTGGAAGAAGAGTGTATCCCTGCTAATAGCTTCTGAAAGAAAAAATTTTTTGATCTGGTTGTTCTACGAAAAAAAGTACATAGGTGGTTGTCAAAATCCGAGCTCAAAAAGTGTCTTGAGATAATTTAACGAAAAGTGTTATTCAATCTAGTCTTGGACTTAACCTACTGAACTGAGTGCTGGAAGAGGAGTGTATCCTTCCTAGTAAGTTCTGAAAGAGACTGATTTTTTGATTTGGGTTGTTTTACGAAAAAAAATCCTCATGTGGTTGTTTGATATCGATCTCAAAAAATTCTCTCTAGGAAATTTCAAGCAAAGTGGTTTTCAATATAGTCTTGAACTTTTTCTACTGAACTGAGGACTTCTGGAGGAGTGTATCCCTCCTAGTAGGTTGCGAAAGAAAAAGAATTTTTGATCTTGTTTTCTACGAAAAAAATACTTAGGTCGTTGTCAGATTCCGAGCTCAAAAGGAGTCTTGAGACAATTTAATGAAAAGTGTTTTTCAATCTAGCCTTGGACTTATTCTACTGAACTGAGGGCTGGCGGAGGAGTGTATCCCTGCTAATAGTTTCTGAAAGAGAAAGAGTTTTTGATCTTGTTGTTCTCCGAAAAAAAATTACTTGGGTGGTTGTCAGATTCCGAGCTCAAAAATGTGTCTTGAGACAATTAAACGAAAACTGTTTTTCAATCTAGTCTTGGACTTATTCTATTGAACTGAGGGCTGGTGGAGGAGTGTATCCCTCCTAGTAGGTTGAAAAAGAGAAGGAAATTTTGAACTGATTGTTCTACGAAAAGAGTACTTAGGTGGTTATCAGATTCCGAGCTCAGAAAATTGTCTTGAGACAATTTAACGAAAAGTATTTTTCAATCTAGTCTTGGACTTAACCTACTGAATAGAGGGCTGGAAGAGGAGTGTATCCCTGCTAATAGCTTCTGAAAGAGAAAGAATTTTTGATCTGGTTGTTCTACGAAAAAATGTACTTAGGTGGTTCTCAGATTCCGAGCTCAAAAAACTGTCTTGAGACGATTTAATGAAAAGTGTTTTTCAATCTAGCCTTGGACTTATTCTACTGAACTGAGGGCTGGCAAAGGAGTATATCCCCTTAGTAGGTTGCGAAAGAGAAGGAATTTTTGATCTGGTTGTTCTACGAAAAAGGTACATAGGTGGTTGTCAAAATCCGAGCTCAAAAAGTGTCTTGAGATAATTTAACGAAAAGTGTTATTCAATCTAGTCTTGGACTTAACCTACTGAACTGAGGGCTGGAAGAGGAGTGTATCCTTCCTAGTAAGTTCTGAAAGAGACTGATTTTTTGATTTGGGTTGTTTTACGAAAAAAAATCCTCATGTGGTTGTTTGATATCGATCTCAAAAAATTCTCTCTAGGAAATTTCAAGCAAAGTGGTTTTCAATATAGTCTTGAACTTTTTCTACTGAACTGAGGACTTCTGGAGGAGTGTATCCCTCCTATTAGGTTGCGAAAGAAAAAGAATTTTTGATCTTGTTTTCTACGAAAAAAATACTTAGGTCGTTGTCAGATTCCGAGCTCAAAAGGAGTCTTGAGACAATTTAATGAAAAGTGTTTTTCAATCTAGCCTTGGACTTATTCTACTGAACTGAGGGCTGGCGGAGGAGTGTATCCCTGCTAATAGTTTCTGAAAGAGAAAGAGTTTTTGATCTTGTTGTTCTCCGAAAAAAAATTACTTGGGTGGTTGCCAGATTCCGAGCTCAAAAATGTGTCTTGAGACAATTAAACGAAAACTGTTTTTCAATCTAGTCTTGGACTTATTCTATTGAACTGAGGGCTGGTGGAGGAGTGTATCCCTCCTAGTAGGTTGAAAAAGAGAAGGAAATTTTGAACTGATTGTTCTACGAAAAGAGTACTTAGGTGGTTATCAGATTCCGAGCTCAGAAAATTGTCTTGAGACAATTTAACGAAAAGTATTTTTCAATCTAGTCTTGGACTTAACCTACTGAATAGAGGGCTGGAAGAGGAGTGTATCCCTGCTAATAGCTTCTGAAAGAGAAAGAATTTTTGATCTGGTTGTTCTACGAAAAAATGTACTTAGGTGGTTCTCAGATTCCGAGCTCAAAAAACTGTCTTGAGACGATTTAATGAAAAGTGTTTTTCAATCTAGCCTTGGACTTATTCTACTGAACTGAGGGCTGGCAAAGGAGTATATCCCCTTAGTAGGTTGCGAAAGAGAAGGAATTTTTGATCTGGTTGTTCTACGAAAAAGGTACATAGGTGGTTGTCAAAATCCGAGCTCAAAAAGTGTCTTGAGATAATTTAACGAAAAGTGTTATTCAATCTAGTCTTGGACTTAACCAACTGAACTGAGGGCTGGAAGAGGAGTGTATCCTTCCTAGTAAGTTCTGAAAGAGAATGATTTTTGATTTGGGTTGTTCTACGAAAAAAAGTCCTCATGTGGTTGTTTGATATCGGTCTCAAAAAATTCTCTCTAGGAAATTTCAAGTAAAGTGGTTTTCAATATAGTCTTGAACTTATTCTACTGAACTGAGGACTTCTGGAGGAGTGTATCCCTCCTAGTAGGTTGCGAAAGAAAAAGAATTTTTGATCTTGTTTTCTACGAAAAAAATACTTAGGTGCTTGTCAGATTCCGAGCTCAAAAGGAGTCTTGAGACAATTTAATGAAAAGTGTTTTTCAATCTAGTCTTGGACTTATTCTACTGAACTGAGGGCCAACGGAGGAGTGTATTGCTTTAAGTAGGTTGCGAAAAAGAAGGAGTTTTTGATCTGGTTGTTGTGCGAAAAAAGCACTTGGGTTGTTGTCAGATTTCAATTTTTAGCGCTCAATAGCAAAGCCAGCGGTTTTTTTCACTTGGTGTTAGGGTGCGCAACGTTGGTACGCACCTCTCTGGAAAATTGTCCCCCTAAATATTATCAGCCTTCAGATTTCTTTTGAATTCTTTAATTTCATGATAAATCCTAAGAAGATTGTGAACGTCTCAAGTCTCAATAGTATCTCGTTCTCAGAAAGCAAAATGTCGGATACAAGACCACATCGTATTCCTACAAAAACAAATTTTCCTCCGAATTGTTATTTTTTGTTTTTTTATAAATGCAACAAAGGTTTTGAGTATTATCTTCGCTTTACTCCAAAGTTTCCAACACGTTTTAAAGGTGAGCAGAAATTGTCATTAGTCAAAAGGGAAGTGATAGTTATGAAAAATGGGGAAGCAGTATATATTATGCAAGACGACAAGAGTCGAGTCATCCCTGTGGCTCGATGTCTGAAAGCTGAGTTGTATAGGAAAAAGACCATAGATCAAAATGACTTTGCGCGCGCTGCACTTGAAAAGATTATTATCGAGAATCCGCATCTTGATGATGAAGACATGAAAGCCAGCAAATAGAAACGGCAGCCGAGAATGTAATTGGACAGGAAAAACTCCAGAGTAGAATGGTATTAGCAACTAAAAGGAGCAACGACGCGGTCTCCTGCAGCTTGAAGACATTGACCTTGAAGAACTCGGAAAAAGTGATCCAAATCAAGTATGTCCGAAGTGTTTCGATTTTAACGCATGGAACTAAACGCAAAAGTTACCAAAAACCTCTCTAAATTAGTCACGAAAACCGCTTAAAAGCTTGATTGGCTTGAAGCAGCCCTCTAACAGTCTCTAGCCCACCCGATGAGGCAGGAGAAAATGAGATTACAGAGCCAGGATCTGGCTGCTCGGAATGTATGCATAACGAAGTTATCCTCTTAACTTTGGGCGGTTTAAATAACGTTGACAAGGCGAAAAGAATAGCTGCAAAGCTTTGGTCTCCTGAGGAATTGAAACCGATTGTCACTGAACCAAAAAGGGCCCCTGTTACTCGTTATCCAGCTGACGAAGAGTGCACTGAAAACTAAAAGAAGGATGTACGGAATGTTCTCGGAGGCCGGTGCAGTGAGAAGCTACATCGATACCCGTTGAACGCACTTCTTCTATCCAAGAAACTTTCTTCATGTCTAAGAGGTTACAAGTCAAAATGCTCAACGGTGGTACGCAGTGTGACTTGTTTTCAAGTGACTGATCTGTTGTTCAACATAATTTTGCTAAAAAGTTTTTTGTAACAATGAAAACGTGCGTATACGATAGTAAATTTGGTGGGTTGGTTATGAAAGTTGCGTTCAATTGTTGCGCAGCTTCTAAAACCAACCCATGAAAGCTATTGTTGCTTACGCACGTTTTCAATATTAGGAGCTTCATTTTAATTGGTTTTGGAAGTTGAAGAACGGTGGTAAGCACAAGGACTGCTTTTCTAAAGCGACTGATTTGTATTTCAAATTAGGATTGCTAGAAAATTTTGTGTTTGCACAATAAAGCGCTCGATCGATTTGAGGCAATGATGGATAGATTCAAAAAATGCATGGAACTAGACGCAAAAGTTACCGAAGACCTCTCTAAACCAGTCAGGAAAACCACTTGAAAGCTGGATTCGCATGGAGCAGCCCCTCTAACAGGCTCTAGCACACCCGATGAGGCAGGAGAGGATGAGATTACAGAACCAGGATCTGGCAGCTCCAAATGTATGCATAATGAACTTATCCTCATAACTTTGGGCGATATATCTGACGTTGACAAGGCGAAAGAATAGCTGCAAAGCTTTGGTCTCCTGAGGAATTGAAACCGATTTTCATTGAACTGAAAAGGGCCCCTGTTACTCGTTTTCCAGCTGACGGATAGTGCAATGAAAGGTACAAGAAGGATGTACGGACTGTTTTGGAAGCCGGTGCAGTGAGAAGCTATATCGATACACGTGGTACGAACTTCTTCAATCCAAGAAACTTTTTCATGTCTAAGAGTTTATAAGTCAGAATGCGCAACGGTGGTACGCAGTGTGACTCGTTTTCAAAGTGACTGATCTGTTGTTCAAAATAATTTTGCTAAAACATTTTTTGTAACAACGAAAACATGCGTATACGATAGTAACTTTGGTGGGTTGGTTCTGGAAGTTGCGTTCAATTGTTACGCAGTTTCTAAAACCAGCCCCTGAAAATAATTGGTGCTTACGCACGTTTTCAATATTAGGAACTTGATTTTGATTGCTTTTGGAAATTGCAAAAGGGTGGTATGCACAAAAACAGCTTTCGTAAAGCGACTGATTGGTATTTCAAATAGGATTGCCAAAAAATTTTGGTTTTGCAGAATAAAGCTTTCGATCGATTTGAGCCAATGATGGATAGATTCGAAAAACGACGCGAACTAGACGCAAAAGTAGCGAAGACTTCACTAAATTAGTCAGGAAAACCACTGAAAAGCTTGATTCGCATGGAGCAGCCACTCTAACAGTCTCTAGCACACCTGATGAGGCAGGAGAGGATGAGATAACAGAGCCAGGATCTGGCAGCACCGAATGTATGCATAACCGACTCATCCTCTTAACTTTGGGCGGTATATCTGACGTTGACAAGGCGAAAGAAATAGCTGCAGAGCTTTGGTCTCCTGAGGAATTGAAACCGATTTTCATTGAACCGACTTGGGCAGCTGCTACTCGTTCTCCAACTGACGACGAGCGCACTGAAAAGTACAGGAAGGCTGTACGGACTGTTTTTGGAAGCCGGTACAGTGAGAAGTTATACCGATACACGCTCCGTTATGTTAATCAGCAGGGTCTGGGCGCGCTAGGGAGTAAGTTGGACACTTCTCTCAGTCAAGATAATATTCGCAGAAACAACACCCAAGAATCGGTGCATGAAGCGATTCCTTCTAATAACAATGAGGCTAGTACAGTGTCAGAGAATGTGAACTCGGAATCAGAGAATGGTTCAAGGAGTTGGGGAGGGCTGGCATTGAATTACAGAACGTTGATCCGGAGCCTGAGAATGGTAATCTTCTAGGAGATGAATGCAATGTTCTTAAGGAAACAGTGATTGCGAACAAGTATTCTGTTCAAGGAGAACATGCAATAAACAAGAAAAGTTCAACACTGCTTCAACCAAGTCAATCGCAACAGAAAGCAACAAAAGGTGTTATCAAGAAGTGCAGAAAAACGTTCAGCAACTCAACAGACTGTTGAAGGCACATGCGAGGTGTCAAACTCCATAATCGCGAACTTGTTTGATGCTTATAAAACCGGAATTGAATTTTATCCATATGTGGACAAGATTATATTTCTCGTGTCTAAGATCTGATGCATTTCTGTTCTCAGCAAGTATTGATTTATATAATTTGGTTTGCTGCTCAAATTTCTTTCTACTTCTTCACAATGAAAATCCAGTTGTCTGTCGCTGAGCTTGTTTATTAAGTCTTTGAACTAAATCTGATGACGCAGAACTATATGGTTTCGTGTTTGATACAAAAGTCAATTGATTTTGTTTCAAATGCGGATATGATCTTTTGCTCCACTCTATCCGTTAATGTTACATTGTGAACCGCTATTTATGAATTTTTGTCAGGCAGTGTTTGTCAGTCTGTTGTCATCCTAAAAGAGATGCAAAGTGAAAACGTGAGACTACTCTCGTCATATACTCCCAATTGTTTCAACCACATATGCGTTATTTGTTTCACAATAGTTTCCTCGGAAGAATATTTTGCTGTAAACATTTAGTATTTTGAGCAGGGCTCGATTCTTAAATGCTACAGTGAAAAATATTATTTTAACTGCATTTTGTTATCAGTTATAAATTTTGCTTCGTCTCTATGTTGAGTAAATTTTTTCCTGTGTTGATTTACGCTTGGTTGTGCTACATTTTACTTATCTAATGAGGTATCCGTTCTCTTGTTCAGCTGAATCAAAGATGAAAGAAGCCTCGTTTTTGTTGATAAGCTTGAGTATGCTGTATAGGCCCGTTGAAACATTAAAGTGACAAATAGTTTTCCTAATCATACGTAAAGTTGCCTACACGGTGTTTCAACTTAAAAAGTTTTTTCTTAGTTTGACTTCAGCCCTCGTTAGTTTCAGATTTAAAATGGTATCCGCTTTGCGCGCATTTGATTCTATAGATGATTGGTTTGACGAACCTTTGTTTTCCTTTCTAACTGAACGTCTTGTGAGATTAGAGAAATACACAATACAGGGCAGCAAGGAGCTTGTGTTTCTATAAAATTCCTTGGGTGCTCTTGAGATGAAACTGGAAGAACAATTAAGCTCCTTAAAACTTCTTCTATTACGTTTGTAGTTTTGCTGGAGCAGTTAAGCTGTTTTTGTTAAAAAATGTAAAACCTTAGGGAATGGGGGTTTCGCCGGATTTTATTTGCCGAAAATCGTAATGTGAAACTGAATACGATCTCTCAAGTTCGAATAAATCTTTTAGATCAGCCGAAGTGCCCCTGAAAACAAAGAAAGGTAGTCTATTGTTCAACGGCAGAGACCTAATGGCTTACAAAGGAAATGTCTGCGACTATCGATCAGTTGGGAGATTTCTGGCATGTAATATTCTTATTATATACGAAAGGGAGAAAGGATGCTGGTTACCATCTAAGACGCAGCCAGCAGAGGCTGGTCGCGAGAGGGTTCACTATGCCGCTGAACTAGTGTTTCAAGGTTTGTGTAGTAAGTCTGTTCTTCCTGAGCCAGTCTTGAAGCGCAACGAAGTTATGCTTATGGCTCATCTTTTAAAATCTTAAGATGTGCGGAAACAGTTTTTTTTCTGTGTTGGAATGTTTGGAGCCAATGTTCTTTTACTGCGAGAAATACACAATACAGGGCAGCAAGGAGCTTGTGTTTCTATAAAATTCCTTGGGTGCTCTTGAGATGAAACTGGAAGAACAATTAAGCTCCTTAAAACTTCTTCTATTACGTTTGTAGTTTTGCTGGAGCAGTTAAGCTGTTTTTGTTAAAAAATGTAAAACCTTAGGGAATGGGGGTTTCGCCGGATTTTATTTGCCGCGAATCGTAATGTGAACCTGAATACGATCTCTCCAGTTCGAATAAATCTTTTAGATCAGCCGAAGTGCCCCTGAAAACAAAGAAAGGTAGTCTATTGTTCAACGGCAGAGACCTAATGGCTTACAAAGGAAATGTCTGCGACTATCGATCAGTTGGGAGATTTCTGGCATGTAATATTCTTATTATATACGAAAGGGAGAAAGGATGCTGGTAACCATCTAAGACGCAGCCAGCAGAGGCTGGTCGCGAGAGGGTTCACTATGCCGCTGAACTAGTGTTTCAAGGTTTGTGTAGTAAGTCTGTTCTTCCTGAGCCAGTCTTGAAGCGCAACGAAGTTATGCTTATGGCTCATCTTTTAAAATCTTAAGATGTGCGGAAACAGTTTTTTTTTCTGTGTTAGAATGTTTGGAGCCAATGTTCTTTTACTGCGAGAAATACACAATACAGGGCAACAAGGAGCTTGTGTTTCTATAAAATTCCTTGGGTGCTCTTGATATGAAACTGGAAGAACAATTAAGCTCCTTAAAACTTCTTCTATTACGTTTGTAGTTTTGCTGGAGCAGTTAAGCTGTTTTTGTTAAAAAATGTAAAACCTTAGGGAATGGGGGTTTCGCCGGATTTTATTTGCCGCGAATCGTAATGTGAACCTGAATACGATCTCTCAAGTTCGAATAAATCTTTTAGAAGAGCCGAAGTGCCCCTGAAAACAAAGAAAGGTAGTCTATTGTTCAACGGCAGAGACCTAATGGCTTACAAAGGAAATGTCTGCGACTATCGATCAGTTGGGAGATTTCTGGCATGTAATATTCTTATTATATACGAAAGGGAGAAAGGATGCTGGTTACCATCTAAGACGCAGCCAGCAGAGGCTGGTCGCGAGAGGGTTCACTATGCCGCTGAACTAGTGTTTCAAGGTTTGTGTAGTAAGTCTGTTCTTCCTGAGCCAGTGTTTGAAGCGCAACGAAGTTATGCTTATGGCTCATCTTTTAAAATCTTAAGATGTGCGGAAACAGTTTTTTTTTCTGTGTTAGAATGTTTGGAGCCAATGTTCTTTTACTGCAAGAAAAACACGTCGCTGCTTCGCATCTATTTGATTTTTTGAATGGAGGTAAACATGTAAACTGGTGTTTTGGTCAAAAACATTTGCTCAGTTTTTTCTCTACTTTTTTTGCATTGAAAAAATGCTGCTCAATTAAAACTACGGTCTGCTTTTAGAAGCTGTAACCAAGTTGTTTGGAACAAGCAGTTGTGCATTACATGCCAGAAATCTACCAACTGATCGATAGTCGCAGACATTTCCTTTGTAAGCCATTAGGTCTCTGCCGTTGAACAATAGACTACCTTTCTTTGTTTTCAGGGGCACTTCGGCTGATCTAAAAGATTTATTCGAACTTGAGAGATCGTATTCGGGTTCACATTACGTTTCGCGGCAAATAAAATCCGGCGAAACCCCCCATTACCGTAGGTTTTACTTTTTTTAACAAAAACAGCTTAACTGCTCCAGCAAAACTACAAACGTAATAGTAGAAGTTTTAAGGAGCTTATTTTTTCCTCCAGTTTCATCACAAGAGCACCCAAGGAATTTTATAGAAGCACAAGCTCCTTGCCGCCCTGTATTGTGTATTTCTCTAGTCTCACAAGACGTTCAGTTAGAAAGGAAAACAAAGATTCGTCAAAACCATCATCTATAGAATCAAATGCGCGCAAAGCGGATACCATTTTAAATCTGAAACTAACGAGGGCTGAAGTCCAACTAAGAAAAAACTTTTAAAATTGAAACACCGTGTAGGCAACTTTACGTATGATTAGGAAAACTATTTCTCACTTTAATGTTTTAACGGACCTATACAGCATACTCATGCTTATCGACAAAAACGAGGCTTCTTTCATCTTTGATTCAGTTGAACAAGAGATTGGATATCTCATTAGATAAGTAAAAATCAGAACAACGAAGCGTAAATCAAAGCAGGAAAAAATTTACTCAATATAGAGACGAAGCAAAATTTCTAACTGATAACAAAATGCAGTTAAAATAATATTTTTCACTGTTTCATTTAAGAATCGAGCCCTGCTCAAAATACTAAATGTTTACAGCAAAATATTCTTCCGAGGAAACTATTGTGAAGCAAATAACGCATATGTGGTTGAAACAATTGGGAGCATATGACGAGAGTAGTCTCACGTTTTCACTTTGCATCTCTTTTAGGATGACAACAGACTGACAAACACTGCCTGACGAAAATTCTTAAATAGCGGTTCACAATGTAACATTAACAGATAGAGTGGAGCAAAGATCATATCCGCATTTGAAACAAAATCAATTGACTTTTGTATCAAACACGAAACCATATAGTTCTGCGTCATCAGATTTAGTTAAAAGACTTAATAATCAAGCTCAGCGACAGACAACTGAATTTTCATTGTGAAGAAGTAGAAAGAAATTTGAGCAGCAAACCAAATTATATGAATCAATACTTGCTGAGAACAGAAATGCATCAGATCTTAGACACGAGAAATTTAATCGTGTCCACATATGGATAAAAGTCAATTCCGGTTATATAAGCATCAAACAAGTTCGCGATTATGGAGTTTGACACCTCGCATGTGCCTTCAACAGTCTGTTGAATTGCTGAACGTTTTTCTGCAGTTCTTGATAACACCTATTGTTGCTTTTTGTTGCGATTGACTTGGTTGAATCAGTGTTAAACTTTTCTTGTTTATTGAATGTTCTCCTTGAACAGAATACTTGTTCGCAATCACTGTTTCCTTAAGAACATTACATTCATCTCCTTCAAGATTACCATTCTCAGGCTCCGGATTTACGTTCTGTAATTAAATGCCAGCCCTCCCCAACTCATTGAACCATTCTCTATCCGAGTTCACATTCTCTGACATTGTACTAGCCTCATTGGTATTAGAAGGAATGGCTTCATGCACCGATTCTTGGGTGTTGTTTCTGCGAATATTATCTTGACTGAGAGAAATGTCCAACATACTCCCTAGCGCACACAGACCCTGCTGATTAACAAGACGGAGCGTGTATCGGTATAACTTCGCACTGTACCGGCTTCCAAAAACAGTCCGTACAGCCTTCCTGTACTTTTCAGTGCGCTCGTCGTCAGCTGGAGAACGAGTAACAGCTGCCCATTTCGATTCAATGAAGATCGGTTTCAATTCCTCAGGAGACCAAAGCTCTGCAGCTATTCCTTTCGCCTTGTCAACGTCAGATATACCGCCCAAAGTTAAGAGGATAAGTCGGTTATGCATACATTCGGTGCTGCCAGATCCTGGCTCTGTAATCTCATCCTCTCCTGCCTCATCGGGTGTGCTAGAGACTGTTAGAGGGGCTGCTCTATGCGAATCAAGCTTTTCAGTGGTTTTCCTGACTAATTTAGAGAAGTCTTCTGTACTTTTTGCGTCTAGTTCGCGTCGTTTTTCGAATCTATCCATCATTGGCTCAAATCGATCGAAAGCTTTATTCTGCGAACCCAAAATTTTTTGGCAATCCTATTTGAAATACCAATCAGTCGCTTTACAAAAGCTTTTTTTTGTGCATACCACCCTTCTGCAACTTCCAAAAGCAATCAAAATCAAGTTCCTAATATTGAAAACGTGCGTAAGCACCAATTATTTTCAGGGGCTGTTTTAGAAACTGCGCAACAATTGAACGCAACTTCCAGAACCATCCCACCAAAGTTACTATCGTATACGCATGTTTTCGTTGTTACAAAAAATGTTTTAGCAAAATTATTTTGAACAACAGATCAGTCACTTTGAAAACGAGTCACACTGCGTACCACCGTTGCGCATTCTGACTTATAAACTCTTAGACATGAAAAAATTTCTTGGATTGAAGAAGTTCGTACCACGTGTATCGATATAGCTTCTCACTGCACCGGCTTCCAAAACAGTCCGTACATCCTTCTTGTACCTTTCATTGCACTATCCGTCAGCTGGAAAACGAGTAACAGGGGCCCTTTTCAGTTCAATGAAAATCGGTTTCAATTCCTCAGGAGACCAAAGCTTTGCAGCTATTCTTTACGCCTTGTCAACGTCAGATATATCGCCCAAAGTTATGAGGATAAGTTCATTATGCATACGTTTGGAGCTGCCAGATCCTGGTTCTGTAATCTCATCCTCTCCTGCCTCATCGGTTGTGCTAGAGACTGTTAGAGGGGCTGCTCCATGCGAATCAAGCTTTCAAGTGGTTTTCCTGACTAGTTTAGAGAGGTCTTCGGTAATTTTTGCGTCTAGTTCCGTGCATTTTTCGAATCTATCCATCATTGCCTCAAATCGATCGAGCGCTTTATTGTGCAAACACAAAATTTTCTAGCAATCCTAATTTGAAATACAAATCAGTCGCTTTAGAAAAGCAGTCCTTATGCTTACCACCGTTCTTCAACTTCCAAAACCAATTAAAATCAAGCTCCTAATATTGAAAACGTGCGTAAGCAACAATAGCTTTCATGGGTTGGTTTTAGAAGCTGCGCAACAATTGAACGCAACTTTCATAACCAACCCACCAAATTTACTATCGTATACGCACGTTTTCATTGTTACAAAAAACTTTTTAGCAAAATTATTTTGAACAACAGATCATTCACTTAAAAACAAGTCACACAGCGTACCACCGTTGCGTATTCTGACTTGTAACCTCTTAGACATGAAGAAAATTTCTTGGATAGAAGAAGTGCGTTCAACGGGTATCGATATAGCTTCTCTCTGCACCGGCTTCCGAAAACATTTCGTACATCCTTCTTGTAGTTTTCAGTGCACTCTTCGTCAGCTGGATAACGAGTAACAGGGGCCCTTTTTGGTTCAGTGACAATCGGTTTCAATTCCTCAGGAGACCAAAGCTTTGCAGCTATTCTTTTCGCCTTGTCAACGTTATTTAAACCGCCCAAAGTTAAGAGGATAACTTCGTTATGCATACATTCCGAGCAGCCAGATCCTGGCTCTGTAATCTCATCTTCTCCTGCCTCATCGGGTGTGCTAGAGACTGTTAGAGGGCTGCTTCAAGCCAATCAAGCTTTTAAGTGGTTTTCGTGACTAATTTAGAGAGGTTTTCGGTAACTTTTGCGTTTAGTTCCATGCGTTAAAATCGAAACACTTCGGACATACTTGATTTGGATCACTTTTTCCGAGTTCTTCAAGGTCAATGTCTTCAAGCTGCAGGAGACCGCGTCGTTGCTCCTTTTTGTTGCTAATACCATTCTACTCTGGAGTTTTTCCTGTCCAATTACATTCTCGGCTGCCGTTTCTATTTGCTGGCTTTCATGTACGTCTTCATCATCAAGATGCGAATTCTCGATAATAATGTTTTCAAGTGCAGCGCGCGCAAAGTCATTTTGATCTATGGTCTTTTTCCTATACAACTCAGCTTTCAGACATCGAGACACAGGGATGACTCGACTCTTGTCGTCTTGCATAATATATACTGCTGCCCCATTTTTCATAACTATCACTTCCCTTTTGACTAATGACAATTTCTGCTCACCTTTAAAACATGTTGGAAACTTTGGAGTAAAGCGAGGATAATACTCAAAACTTTTGTTGCATTTATAATAAAACAAAAAATAACAATTCGATGGAAAATTTGTTTTTGTAGGAATACGATGTGGTCTTGTATCCGACATTTTGCTTTCTGAAAACGAGATACTACATGAAATTAAAGAATTCAAAAGAAATCTGAAGGCTGATAATATTTAGGGGGACATTTTTCCAGAGAGGTGCGTACCAACGTTGCGCACCCTAACACCAAGTGAAAAAAAAACCGCTGGCTTTGCTATTGAGCGCTAAAAATTGAAATCTGACAACAACCCAAGTGCTTTTTTCGCACAACAACCAGATCAAAAACTTCTTCTTTTTCGCAACCTACTTAGAGCAATACACTCCTCCGTCGGCCCTCAGTTCAGTAGAAAAAGTCAAAGACTAGATTGAAAAACACTTTTCATTAAATTGTCTCAAGACTCCTTTTGAGCTCGGAATCTGACAACCACCTAAGTATTTTTTTCGTAGAAAACAAGATCAAAAATTCTTTTTCTTTCGCAACCTAATAGGAGGGATACACTCCTCCGTCGGCCCTCAGTTCAGTAGAAAAAGTCCAAGACTGGATTGAAAAACACTTTTCATTAAATTGTCTCAAGACTCCTTTTGAGCTCGGAATCTGACAACCACCTAAGTATTTTTTTCGTAGAAAACAAGATCAAAAATTCCTTCTCTTTCGCAACCTACTTGGGGGATATACTCCTCCGCCAGCCCTCAGTTCAGTAGAATAAGTCCAAGGCTAGATTGAAAAACACTTTTCATTAAATCGTCTCAAGACAGTTTTTTTAGCTCGGAATCTGACAACCACCTAAGTACTTTTTTTCGTAGAACAACAAGATCAAAAAATATCTCTCTTTCAGAAACTATTAGCAGGGATACACTCCTCTTCCAGCCCTCAGTTCAGTAGGTTACGTCCAAGACAAGATTGAAAAATACTTTTCGTTAAATTGTCTCAAGACAATTTTCTGAGCTCGGAATCTGATAACCACCTAAGTACTCTTTTCATAGAACAATCAGTTCAAAATTTCCTTCTCTTTTTCAACCTTCTAGGGAGGATACACTCCTCCACCAGCCCTCAGTTCAGTAGAATAGGTCCAAGGCTAGATTGAAAAAAACTTTTCACTAAATCGTCTCAAGACAGTTTTTTGAGCTCGGAGTCTGAGAACCACCTCAGTACTTTATTTCGTAGAACAACCAGATCAAAAAATCTTTCTCTTTCAGAAGCTCTTTACGCCTTGTCAACGTCAGATATATCGCCCAAAGTTATGAGGATAAGTTCATTATGCATACGTTTGGAGCTGCCAGATCCTGGTTCTGTAATCTCATCCTCTCCTGCCTCATCGGTTGTGCTAGAGACTGTTAGAGGGGCTGCTCCATGCGAATCAAGCTTTCAAGTGGTTTTCCTGACTAGTTTAGAGAGGTCTTCGGTAATTTTTGCGTCTAGTTCCGTGCATTTTTCGAATCTATCCATCATTGCCTCAAATCGATCGAGCGCTTTATTGTGCAAACACAAAATTTTCTAGCAATCCTAATTTGAAATACAAATCAGTCGCTTTAGAAAAGCAGTCCTTGTGCTTACCACCGTTCTTCAACTTCCAAAACCAATTAAAATCAAGCTCCTAATATTGAAAACGTGCGTAAGCAACAATAGCTTTCATGGGTTGGTTTTAGAAGCTGCGCAACAATTGAACGCAACTTTCATAACCAACCCACCAAATTTACTATCGTATACGCACGTTTTCATTGTTACAAAAAACTTTTTAGCAAAATTATTTTGAACAACAGATCATTCACTTAAAAACAAGTCACATTGCGTACCACCGTTGCGCATTCTGACTTGTAACCTCTTAGACATGAAGAAAATTTCTTGGATAGAAGAAGTGCGTTCAACGGGTATCGATATAGCTTCTCACTGCACCGGCTTCCGAAAACATTTCGTACATCCTTCTTTTAGTTTTCAGTGCACTCTTCGTCAGCTGGAGAACGAGTAACAGGGGCCCTTTTCGGTTCAGTGACAATCGGTTCCAATTCCTCAGGAGACCAAAGCTCTGCAGTTATTCTTTTTCGCCTTGTCAACGATATTTAAACCGCCCAAAGTCAAGAGGATAACTTCGTTATGCATACATTCCGAGCAGCCAGATCCTGGCTCTGTAATCTCATCTTCTCCTGCCTCAACGGGTGTGCTAGAGACTGTTAGAGGGCTGCTTCAAGCCAATCAAGCTTTTAAGTGGTTTTCGTGACTAATTTAGAGAGGTTTTCGGTAACTTTTGCGTTTAGTTCCATGCGTTAAAATCGAAACACTTCGGACATACTTGATTTGGATCACTTTTTCCAAGTTCTTCAAGGTCAATGTCTTCAAGCTGCAGGAGACCGCGTCGTTGCTCCTTTTTGTTGCTAATACCATTCTACTCTGGAGTTTTTCCTGTCCAATTACATTCTCGGCTGCCGTTTCTATTTGCAGGCTTTCATGTACGTCTTCATCATCAAGATGCGGATTCTCGATAATAATGTTTTCAAGTGCAGCGCGCGCAAAGTCATTTTGATCTATGGTCCTTTTCCTATACAACTCAGCTTTCAGACATCGAGCCACAGGGATGACTCGACTCTTGTCGTCTTGCATAATATATACTGCTTCCCCATTTTTCATAACTATCAGTTCCCTTTTGACTAATGGCAATTTCTGCTCACCTTTAAAACATGTTGGAAACTTTGGAGTAAAGCGAGGATAATACTCAAAACTTTTGTTGCATTTATAATAAAACAAAAAATAACAATTCGGAGGAAAATTTGTTTTTGTAGGAATACGATGTGGTCTTGTATCCGACATTTTGCTTTCTGAAAACGAGATACTATTGAGACTTGAGACGTTCACAATCTTCTTAGGATTTATCATGAAATTAAAGAATTCAAAAGAAATCTGAAGGCTGATAATATTTAGGGGCGCAATTTTCCAGAGAGGTGCGTACCAAAGTTGCGCACCCTAACACCAAGTGAAAAAAACCGCTGGCTTTGCTATTGAGCGCTAAAAATTGAAATCTGACAACAACCCAAGTGCTTTTTTCGCACAACAACCAGATCAAAAACTCCTTCTTTTTCGCAACCTACTTAAAGCAATACACTCCTCCGTTGGCCCTCAGTTCAGTAGAATAAGTCCAAGACTAGATTGAAAAACACTTTTCATTAAATTGTCTCAAGACTCCTTTTGAGCTCGGAATCTGACAACCACCTAAGTATTTTTTTCGTAGAAAACAATATCAAAAATTCTTTTTCTTTCACAACCTACTAGGAGGGATACACTCCTCCAGAAGTCCTCAGTTGAGTAGAATAAGTTCAAGACAATATTGAAAAACACTTCTCTTGAAATTTCCTGGAGAGAATTTTTTGAGATCGATATCAAACAACAACCTTAAGCTTTTTTCGTAGAACAACCCAAATAAAAAAATCATTCTCTTTCAGAACTTACTAGGAAGGATACACTCCTCTTCCAGTCCTCAGTTCAGTAGGTTACGTCCAAGACAAGATTGAAAAATACTTTTCGTTAAATTGTCTCAAGACAATTTTCTGAGCTCGGAATCTGATAACCACCTAAGTACTCTTTTCATAGAACAATCAGTTCAAAATTTCCTTCTCTTTTTCAACCTTCTAGGAGGGATACACTCCTCCACCAGCCCTCAGTTCAGTAGAATGAGTCCAAGGCTAGATTGAAAAAAAAACATTTCACTAAATCGTCTCAAGACAGTTTTTTGAGCTCGGAATCTGAGAACCACCTCAGTACTTTTTTTCGTAGAACAACCAGATCAAAAAATCTTTCTCTTTCAGAAGCTATTAGCAGGGATACACTCCTCCGCCAGCCCTCAGTTCATTAGAATAAGTCCAAGACTAGATTGAAAAACAGTTTTCGTTAAATTGTCTCAAGACACTTTTTGAGCTCGGAATCTGACAACAACCTAAGTATTTTTTCGGAGAACATCATGATCAAAAATTCTTTCTCTTTCAGAAGCTATTAGCAGGGATACACTACTCCGCCAGCCCTCAGTTCATAAGAATAAGTCCAAGACTTGATTGAAAAACACTTTTCGTTAAATTGTCTCAAGACAGTTTTTGAGCTCGGAATGTGACAACGACCTAAATATTTTTCCGTAGTACAACAAGATCAAAATTTCTCTCTTTCAGAAGCTCTTAGCAGGGATACACTCCTCCGCCAGCCCTCAGTTCATAAGAATAAGTCCAAGACTAGATTGAAAAACAGTTTTCGTTAAATTGTCTCAAGACACATTTTGAGCTCGGAATCTGACAACCACCTGAGTATTTTTTTCGCAGAACACCAACATCAAAAATTCTTTTCCTTTTGCAACCTACTAGGAGGGATACATTCCTCCAGAAGTCCTCAGCTCAGTAGAATCAGTCCAAGACTAGATTGAATAACGCTTTTCGTGAAATTGCCTAGAGAGAATATTCTGAGCTCGAAATCTGACAACCACCTGAGTACTTTTTTGCAGAACAACCAAATAAAAAAAAACTTTCTCTTTCAGTACCTACTGGGAGGTAAACACTCCTCTTCCAGCCCTCAGTTCAATAGGTTAATTCCAAGACTAGATTGAAAAACAGTTTTCGTTAAATTGTCTCAGGACGCTTTCTTGAGCTCGGAATCTGACAACCACCTATGTATTCTTTTTGTGGAACAACAAGATCAAAAATTCCTTCTCTTTCGGAACCTATTAGCAGGGATACACACCTCCGCCAGCCCTCAGTTCATTAGAATACGTCCAAGACCAGATTGAAAAACAGTTTCCGTTAAATTGTCTCAAGACATTTTTTGAGCTCGGAATCTGACAACAACCTGAGTATTTTTTTCGTAGAACAACAAGATCAACATTTCCTTTTCTTTCGCAACCTACTAGGAGGGATACACTCCTCCACCAGCCCTCAGTTCAGTAGAATAAGTCCAAGGCTAGATTTAAAAACACTTTTCACTAAATCGTCTCAAGACAGTTTTTTGAGCTCGGAATCTGAGAACCACCTAAGAACTTTTTTTCGTAGAACGATCAGATCAAAAAATTTTTCTCTTTCAGAAGCTATTAGCAGGAATACACTCCTCCAACAGCCCTCAGTTCATTAGAATAAGTCCAAGACTAGATTGAAAAACAGTTTTCGTTAAATTGTCTCAAGACAATTTTTGAGCTCGGAATCTGACAACCACCTAAGTACTTTTTTCGTAGAACAACAAGATCAACAATTCCTTTTCTTTCAGAAGCTATTAGCAGGGATACACTCCTCCGCCAGCCCTCAGTTCATAAGAATAAGTCCAAGACTTGATTGAAAAACACTTTTCGTTAAATTGTCTCAAAACAGTTTTTGAGCTCGGAATGTGACAACGACCTAAATATTTTTCCGTAGGACAACAAGATCAAAAATTCTTTCTCCTTCGCAACTTACTAGGAGGAATACACTCCTCCACTAGTCCTCAGCTCAGTAGAATAAGTCCAAGACTAGATTGAAAAACAGTTTTCGTTTAATTGTCTCAAGACACTTTTTGGAGCTCGGAATCTGACAACCACCCAAGTATTTTTTTCGGAGAACAACAAGATCAAAAATTCTTTCTCTTTCAAAAGCTATTAGCAGGGATACAATCCTCCGCCAGCCCTCAGTTCATTAGAATACGTCCAAGACTAAATTGAAAAACACTTTTCGTTAAATTGTCTCAAGACAATTTTTTGAGCTCGGAATCTGACAACCACCTAAGTATTTTTTTCGCAGAACAACAAGATCAAAAATTCTTTTCCTTTTGCAACCTACTAGAAGGGATATCCTCCTCCAGAAGTCCTCAGCTCAGTAGAATAAGTCCAAGACTAGATTGAATAACGCTTTTAGTGAAATTGCCTAGAGAGAATATTCTGAGCTCGAAATCTGACAACCACCTGAGTACTTTTTTTGCAGAACAACCAAGTAAAAAAACCCTCTCTTTCAGAACCTACTGGGAGGTAAACACTCCTCTTCCAGCCCTCAGTTCAATAGGTTAATTCCAAGACTAGATTGAAAAACAGTTTTCGATAAATTGTCTCAGGACGCTTTCTTGAGCTCGGAATCTGAGAACCACCTATGTATTCTTTTTGTAGAACAACAAGATCAAAAATTCCTTCTCTTTCGGAATATATTAGCAGCGATACACACCTCCGCCAGCCCTCAGTTCATTAGAATACGTCCAAGACTAGATTGAAAAACAGTTTTCGTTAAATTGTCCCAAGACACTTTTTTGAGCTCGGAATCTGACAACCACCTAAGCAATTTTTACGTAGAAGAACAAGATCAAAAACTCCTTCTCATGCGCAACCTGCTAGGAGGGATACACTCCTCCGTAAGTCCTCTGTTCAGTAGAATGTGTCCAAGACTAGATTGAAAAAAAAATTCGTGAAATTGCCTAGAGTGAATATCTTCAGCTCGAAATCTGACAAATACCTGAGTACATTTTTCGTAGAACAACCAAATCAAAACATTCTTCTCTTTTCGATACTACTTGGAGGGATACACTCCTGTTCCAGTCCTCAGTTCAGTAGAATAGGTCCAAGACTAGATTGAAAAAAAACTTTTCGATAAAGTGTCTCAAGACACTTTTTTGAGCTCGGAATCTGACAACCACCTAAGTATTTTTTTAGATAGAACGACAAAATCAAAAACTCCTTCTCATTCACAACTTACTAGGAGGGATACACTCCTCCGCAAGTCCTCTGTTAAGTAGAATAAGTCCAAGACTGGATTGAATAACACTTTTCGTGAAATTGCCTAGAGAGAATTGTTTGAGCTCGAAATCTGACAACCTCCTCAGTACTTTTTTTGCAGAACAACCAGATCAAAAAACATTCTCTTTCAGGACCTACTGGGAGAGATACACTCCTCTTCCAGCCCTCAGTTCAGTAGGTTAAGTCCAAGACTAGATTGAAAAACACTTCTCGTTAAATTGTCTCAAGACACTTTTTTGAGCTCGGAAACTGACAACCAACTGAGTAAATCTTTCGTAGAACAACCATCCTTCTCAATCAAAAAATCCTTCTCTTTCAGAACCTTCTAAAAGGGATAGACTCCTCTTCCAGTCATCAGTTCAGTAGAATAGGTCCAAGACTAATTTGAAAATCACTTTTCGTTTAATTGTCTAAAGACACTTTTTTGAGCTCGGAATAAAACAACCACATTAGTAGTTTTTTCGTGGAACAACAAGATTAAAATTTCTTTCTCTTTCACAACCTACTAGGAGGGATACACTCCTCCACAAGTCCTCAGTTCAGTAGAATAAGTCCAAGACTAGATTAAAAAATTCTTCTCGTGAATTTGCCTAGAGAGAACTTTTTTTAGCTCGAAATCTGACAACCACCTCAGTACTTTTTTGTGGAAAAACCAAATAAAAAAATTCTTCTCTCTCAGAGCCTACGAGGAGGGATACACTCCTCTTCCAGCCATCGTCTCAGTAGAAAAAGTCCAAGACTAAATTGAGAAAAACTTTGCGTAAAATTGTCTCAAGACATTTTTTGAGCTCGGAGTCTGACAACCACCTAAGTAATTATTTCGTAGAACAACCAGATCAAAAATTCCTTCTCCTTCGGAAGTCATTAGCAGGGCTGCACTCCTCCGCCAGCCCTCAGTTCAGTAGAATAAGTCCAAGACTAGGTTGAAAAACACTTTTCGTTAAATTGTCTCAAGACACTTTTTTGAGCTCGGAATCTGACAACCAACTAAGTACTTTTTTCGTAAAACAATCATATCAAATGTTACTCCTCTTTCGGAACCTACTAGGAGGGATACACTCCTCCACCAGCCCTCACTTCAGTAGAATAAGTCAAAGACTAATTTAAAAAAAAAATTCGTGAAATTGCCTAGAGAGAATTTTTTGAGGTCGGAATCTGACAACCACCTGAGTATTTTTCTCGTAGAACAACCGGATCAAAAATTCCTTCTCTTTCAGAAATTATTAACAGGGATACACACCTCCGCCAGCCCTCAGTTCATTAGAATACGTCCAAGACTGGATTGAAAAACAGTTTCCGTTAAATTGTCTCAAGACACTTTTTGAGCTCGGAATCTGACAACCACCTGAGTATTTTTTTCGTAGAACAACAAGATCAACAATTCCTTTTCTTTCGCAACCTACTAGGAGGGATACACTCCTCCACAAGTCCTCAGCTCAGTAGAATAAGTCCAGGGCTAGATTGAATAACGCTTTTCGTGAAATTGCCTAGAGAGAATATTCTGAGCTCGAAATCTGACAACCATCTAAGTACTTTTTTGCAGAACAACCAGATAGAAAAATCATTCTCCTTCAAAAACTACTGGGGGGTATACACTCTTCTTCCAGCCCTCAGTTCAGTAGGTTAATTCCAAGACTAGATTGAAAAACACTTTTCGTTAAATTGTCTCAAGACACTTTTTTGAGCTCGGAATCTGACAACCACCTAAGCAATTTTTACGTAGAACAACAAGATCAAAAACTCCTTCTCATGCGCAACCTGCTAGGAGGGATACACTCCTCCGCAAGTCCTATGTTCAGTAGAATGTGTCCAAGACTAGATTGAAAAAAAAATTCGTGAAGTTGCCTAGAGAGAATATCTTCAGCTCGAAATCTGACAACCACCTGAGTACTTTTTTGCAGAAACATCTGATCAAAAAATCTGTTTTGTTCAGAAGCTACTGGGAGATATACACTCCTCTTCCAGCCCTTAGTTCATGAGGTTAAGTCCTAGACTAGACTGAAAAACACTTTTCGTTAAATTGTCTCAAGAGGATTTTTTGAGCTCATAATCTGACAACCACCTAAGTACTTTCGTAGAACAACCAGATCAAAATTTCCTTCTCGTTCAAAAGCTATTATAAGTGATACAATCCTCCGCCAGCCCTCAGTTCAGTAGAATATGTCCAAGACTAAATTGAAAAACATTTTTCGTTAAATCGTCTCAAAACACTTTTTTGAGCTCGGATTCTGACAACCACCTAAGTAATTTTTTCGTAGAACAACCAGATCAAAAAATCCTCCTCTTTCAGAAGCTATTAGCAGGGGTACATTCCTCCGCCAGCCCTCAGTTCAGTAGAATGAGTCCAAGACTAGATTGAAAAACACTTTTCGTTAAATTGTCTCAAGACACTTTTTTGAGCTCGGAATCTGACAACCACATTTGTACCTTTTTTTCGTAGAATAGCCAGATCAAAAAATCTTTCTCTTTTGCAACCTACTAGGAGGGATACACACCTTCGCCAGCCCTCAGTTCAGTAGAATGAGTCCAAGACTATATAGAAAAACACTTCTCGTGAAATTGCCTAGAGAGAAATTTTTGAGCTCGAAATCTGGCAACCACCTGAGTACATTTTTCGTAGAACAACCAAATCAAAACATTCTTCGCTTTCCGATACTACTTGGAAGGATACACTCCTCCTCCAGTCCTCAGTTCAGTAGAATATGACCAAGACTAAATTGAAAAACATTTTTCGTTAAATCGTCTCAAAACACTTTTTTGAGCTCGGATTCTGACAACCACCTAAGTAATTTTTTCGTAGAACAACCAGATCAAAAATTCCTCCTCTTTCAGAAGCTATTAGCAGGGGTACATTCCTCCGCCAGCCCTCAGTTCAGTAGAATGAGTCCAAGACTAGATTGAAAAACACTTTTCGTTAAATTGTCTCAAGACACTTTTTTGAGCTCGGAATCTGACAACCACATTTGTACCTTTTTTCGTAGAACAGCCAGATCAAAAAATCTTTCTCTTTTGCAACCTACTAGGAGGGATACACACCTTCGCCAGCCCTCAGTTCAGTAGAATGAGTCCAAGACTATATAGAAAAACACTTCTCGTGAAATTGCCTAGAGAGAAATTTTTGAGCTCGAAATCTGGCAACCACCTGAGTACATTTTTCGTTGAACAACCAAATCAAAACATTCTTCGCTTTCCGATACTACTTGGAAGGATACACTCCTCCTCCAGTCCTCAGTTCAGTAGAATATGACCAAGACTAAATTGAAAAACATTTTTCGTTAAATCGTCTCAAAACACTTTTTTGAGCTCGGATTCTGACAACCACCTAAGTAATTTTTTCGTAGAACAACCAGATCAAAAATTCCTCCTCTTTCAGAAGCTATTAGCAGGGGTACATTCCTCCGCCAGCCCTCAGTTCAGTAGAATGAGTCCAAGACTAGATTGAAAAACACTTTTCGTTAAATTGTCTCAAGACACTTTTTTGAGCTCGGAATCTGACAACCACATTTGTACCTTTTTTCGTAGAACAGCCAGATCAAAAAATCTTTCTCTTTTGCAACCTACTAGGAGGGATACACACCTTCGCCAGCCCTCAGTTCAGTAGAATGAGTCCAAGACTATATAGAAAAACACTTCTCGTGAAATTGCCTAGAGAGAAATTTTTGAGCTCGAAATCTGGCAACCACCTGAGTACATTTTTCGTAGAACAACCAAATCAAAACATTCTTCGCTTTCCGATACTACTTGGAAGGATACACTCCTCCTCCAGTCCTCAGTTCAGTAGAATATGACCAAGACTAAATTGAAAAACATTTTTCGTTAAATCGTCTCAAAACACTTTTTTGAGCTCGGATTCTGACAACCACCTAAGTAATTTTTTCGTAGAACAACCAGATCAAAAATTCCTCCTCTTTCAGAAGCTATTAGCAGGGGTACATTCCTCCGCCAGCCCTCAGTTCAGTAGAATGAGTCCAAGACTAGATTGAAAAACACTTTTCGTTAAATTGTCTCAAGACACATTTTTGAGCTCGGAATCTGACAACCACATTTGTACTTTTTTTCGCAGAACAGCCAGATCAAAAAATCTTTCTCCTTCGCAACCTACTAGGAGGGATACACACCTTCGCCAGCCCTCAGTTCAGTAGAATGAGTCCAAGACTATATAGAAAAACACTTCTCGTGAAATTGCCTAGAGAGAAATTTTTGAGCTCGAAATCTGGCACCCACCTGAGTACATTTTTCGTAGAATAACCAAATCAAAACATTCTTCTCTTTCCGATACTACTTGGAAGGATACACTCCTCCTCCAGTCCTCAGTTCAGTAGAATAAGTCCAAGACTAGATTGAAAAAAAACTTTTCGATAAAATGTCTCAAGACACTTTTTTGAGCTCGGAATCTGACAACCACCTAGGTATTTTTTACATAGAACAACAAAATCAAAAACTCCTTCTCATTCGCAACCTACTAGGAGGGATACACTCCTCCGCAAGTCCTCTGTTAAGTAGAATAAGTCCAAGACTAGATTGAATAACACTTTTCGTGAAATTGCCTAGAGAGAATTGTTTGAGCTCGAAATCTGACAACCTCCTCAGTATGTTTTTTTGCAGAACAACCAGATCAAAAAACATTCTCTTTCAGGACCTACTGGGAGGGATACACTCCTCTTCCAGCCCTCAGTTCAGTAGGTTAAGTCAAAGACTAGATTGAAAAACACTTCTCGTTAAATTGTCTCAAGACACTTTTTTGAGCTCGGAGACTGACAACCAACTGAGTAAATCTTTCGTAGAACAACCAAATAAAAAAATCCTTCTCTTTCAGAACCTTCTAAAAGGGATAGACTCCTCTTCCAGTCATCAGCTCAGTAGAATAGGTCCAAGACTAAATTGAAAATCACTTTTCGTTTAATTGTCTAAAGACACATTTTTGAGCTCGGAATCAGACAACCACATTAGTAGTTTTTTCGTAGAACAACAAGATTAAAATTTTTTTCTCTTTCACAACCTACTAGGAGGGATACACTCCTCCGCAAGTCCTCAGTTCAGTAGAATAAGTCCAAGACTAGATTAAAAAATTCTTCTCGTGAATTTGCCTGGAGAGATTTTTTTTATGCTCGAAATCTGACAACCACCTGAGTACTTTTTTGTAGAAGAACCAAATCAAAAAATTCTTCTCTCTCAGAGCCTACAAGGAGGGATACACTCCTCTTCCAGCCATTGTCTCAGTAGAAAAAGTCCAAGACTAAATTGAGAAAAACTTTGCGTTAAATTGTCTCAAGACATATTTTGAGCTCGGAGTCTGACAACCTCCTAAGTAATTATTTCGTCGAACAACCAGATCAAAAAATCTTTCTCCGTCGGAGGTCTTTAGCAGGGTTGCACTCCTCCGCCAGCCCTCAGTTCAGTAGAATAAGTCCAAGACTAGGTTGAAAAACACTTTTCGTTAAATTGTCTCAAGACACTTTTTTGAGCTCGGAGTCTGACAACCAACTAAGTATTTTTTCGTAAAACAATCATATCAAATATTATTCCCCTTTCGGAACCTACTAGGAGGGATACACTCCTCCACCAGCCCTCACTTCAGTAGAATTAGTCAAAGACTAATTTGAAAAAATTTTCGTGAAAATGCCTAGAGAGAATTTTTTGAGGTCGGAATCTGACAACCACTTGAGTACTTTTTTCGTAGAACAACCGGATCGAAAATTCCTTCTCTTTCAGAAACTATTAACAGGTAGACACTCCTCCGCCAGCCCTCTGTTCTGTAGAACAGGTCCAAGACTAGATTGAAAAACTAGATTGAAAACCACTTTTTTATGAAATTGCCTAGAGAGAATTTTTGAGCTCGAAATCTGACAACCACTTGAGTACTTTTTTCGTAGAACAAACAGATCTAAAAATCCTTCTCTTTCAGAACCTACTAGGAGGAATATACTTCTCTTCCAGCCCTGAGTTCAGTAGGTTAAGTCCTAGAACAGATTGAAAAACACATTTCGTTAAATTGCCTAGAGAGAATTTTTTGAACTCGGAATCTGACAACCACCTAAGTACGTTTTTCGTAGAACAACTAGATCAAAAATTCCTTCTCTTTTGCGACCTACTAGGAGGGATACACTCTTCCGCCACACCTCAGTTCAATAGAATAATATCACACCTAGATTGAAAAACACTTTTCGTTAAATTGTCTCAACACACTTTTTTTGAGCTCGGAGTCTGACAACCAACTAAGTAATTTTTTCGTAGAACAATCATATCAAATATTACTTCTCTTTCGGAACCTATTAGGAGGGATACACTCCTCCACCAGCCCTCAGTTCAGTAGAATAAGTCAAAGACTAAATTGAAAAACACTTTTCGTGAAATTGACTAGAGAGAATTTTTTGAGGTCGGAATCTGACAACCACATAAATACGTTTTTCGTAGAACAACCGAATCAAAAATTCCTTCTCTCTCAGAAGATATTAACAGGGAGACACTCCTCCGCCAGCCCTTTGTTCTGTAGAACAGGTCCAAGACTAGATTGAAAAACTAGATTGAAAACCACTTTTTCATGAAATTGCCTAGAGAGAATTTTTTGAGCTCGAAATCTGACAACCACTTGAGTACTTTTTTCGCAGAACAACCAGAATTAAAAATCTTTCTCTTGCAGAACCTACTAGGAGGAATACACTTCTCTTCCAGCCCTCAATTGTGTAGGTTAAGTCCTAGAACAGATTGAAAAACACTTTTCGTTAAATTGCCTAGAGAGAAAATTTTGAACTCGGAATCTGACAACCCCCTAAGTACGTTTTTCGTAGAACGACTAGATCAAAAATTCTTTCTCCTTCGCAACCTACTAGGAGGGATACACTCTTCCGCCACACCTCAGTTCAGTAGAATAATATCACACCTAGATTGAAAAACACTTTTCGTTAAATTGTCTCAAGACATTTTTTGAGCCCGGAGTCTGACAACCACCTAAGTAATTATTTCGTCAAACAACCAGATCAAAAAATCCTTCTCCTTCGGAAGTCTTGAGCAGGGTTGCACTCCTCCGCCAGCCCTCAGTTCAGTAGAATAAGTCCAAGACTAGGTTGAAAAACACTTTTCGTTAAATTGTCTCAAGACACTTTTTTGAGCTCGGAGTCTGACAGACAACTAAGTACTTTTTTCGTAAAACAATCATATCAAATATTTTTCCTCTTTCGGAACCTACTAGGAGGGATACACTCCTCCACCAGCCCTCACTTCAGTAGAATAAGTCAAAGACTAAATTGAAAAAATTTTCGTGAAAATGCCTAGAGAAAATTTTTTGAGGTCGGAATCTGACAACCACTTGAGTACTTTTTTCGTAGAACAACCGGATCGAAAATTCCTTCTCTTTCAGAAACTATTAACAGGGAGACAATCCTCCGCCAGCCCTCTGTTCTGTAGAACAGGTCCAAGACTAGATTGAAAAACTAGATTGAAAACCACTTTTTTTTGAAATCGCCTAGAGAGAAATTTTTGAGCTCGAAATCTGACAACCACTTGAGTACTTTTTTCATAGAACAACCAGATCTAAAAATCCTTCTCTTTCAGAACCTACTAAGAGGAATATACTTCTCTTCCAGCCCTGAGTTCAGTAGGTTAAGTCCTAGAACAGATTGAAAAACACTTTTCGTTAAATTGCCTAGAGAGAACTTTTTGAACTCGGAATCTGACAACCACCTAAGTACGTTTTTCGTAGAACAACTAGATCAAAAATTCCTTCTCTTTTGCAACCTAATAGGAGGGATACACTCTTCCGCCACACCTCAGTTCAGTAGAATAAGTCAAAGACTAAATGGAAAAAATTTTCGTGAAAGTGACTAGAGAGAATTTTTTGAGCTCGAAATCTGACAACCACCTGAGTACTTTTTTATGGAACAACCAGATTAAAACATCCTTCTCTTTCAGAACCTATTAGGAGGAAGACAATTCTCTTCCAGCCCTCAGTTCAGTAGGTTAAGTCCTAGAACAGATTGAAAAACACTTTTCGTTAAATTGTCTCAAGACAATTTTTTGAGCTCGAAATCTGACAACCTCCCAAGTATAATTTTCGTAGAACAACCGGATCAAAAATTCGTTATCTAACGCAACATACTAGGAGGGATACACTCTTCCGCCACACCTCAATTCAGTCGAATAAGGCCAAGACTAGATTGAAAAACACTTTTCGTTAAATTGTCTCAAGACACTTTTTTTTAACTCGGAATCTGACAACCACCTAGGTACTTTTTTCGTAGAACAACCAGATGAAAAATTCATTCTCTTTCGCAATCTACTTGGAGGGATACACTCCTCAACCAGCCCTCAGTTCAGTAAAAGAGGCCAAGACTGGATTGAAAAACACTTTTCCTGAAGTTGCCTAGAGAGAATTTTTTGAGCTTGAAATCTTTCAACCACCTGAGTAATTTTTTCGAAGAACAACTAGGTCAAAAATTCCTTTTTTGAGACCTACTAGAAGAGAAACGCTCCTCCACCAGTCCTCAGTTCAGTGAAATAAGTCCAAGACAAGATTGAAAAACACTTTTCCTGAAATTGCCTAGAGAGAATTTTTTGAGCTCGAAATCTCACAACCACTTGAGTACTCTTTTCGTAGAGCAAAAAAATCAAAATCTCCTTCTCTTTTGGAACCTACTAGAAAAGATACACTCCTCCGCCAGCCCTCAGTTCAGTAGAAAAAATCCAAGACTGGATTGAAAAACACTTTTCGTTAAATTGACTCAAGACGGTTTTTGTTATTGAGCTCGGAATCTGACAACCACCTCAGTAATTTTTTCTTAGAACAACCAGATCAAAAATTTCTTCTCTTTCGTAACCTACAAGAATGCATACACTCCTCCGCCAGTGGAATAAATCCAAGACTAGATTGAATAACACTTTTCGTGAGTTGACTAGAGAAAATATTTGAGCTCGAAATCTGACAACCACCAGAGTACTTTTTTCGTGGAACAACCAAATCAATCATTCCTTTTCTGTCAAAACCTACTAGGATAAAAACACTCCTCCGCCGGCCCTCAGCACAGTAGAAAATGTCCAAAACTAGATTGAAAAACCATTTTCGTTAAATTGTCTCAAGACACTTTTTTTAGCTCGGAATCTTTTAGCTCTTCTTGTTGGCAACCTACTAGGAGAAATGCACTCCTCCACCAGTTCTCAGTTCAGTGGAATAAGTCAAAGACTAGATTGAATAAAAAACTTTGGTGAAAGTGACTAGAGAGAATTTTTTGAGCTCGAAATCTGACAACCACCTGAGTACTTTTTTCGTAGAGCAAAAAAAATCAAAAATGCCTTCTCTTTGGGAACCTACTAAAAAAGATGCACTCCTCCGCCAGCCCTCAGTTCAGTAGAATAAGTCAAAGACTAAATGGAAAAAATTTTCGTGAAAGTGACTAGAGAGAATTTTTTGAGCTCGAAATCTGACAACCACCTGAGTACTTTTTTATGGAACAACCAGATTAAAACATCCTTCTCTTTCAGAACCTATTAGGAGGAAGACAATTCTCTTCCAGCCCTCAGTTCAGTAGGTTAAGTCCTAGAACAGATTGAAAAACACTTTTCGTTAAATTGTCTCAAGACAATTTTTTGAGCTCGAAATCTGACAACCTCCCAAGTATAATTTTCGTAGAACAACCGGATCAAAAATTCGTTATCTAACGCAACATACTAGGAGGGATACACTCTTCCGCCACACCTCAATTCAGTCGAATAAGGCCAAGACTAGATTGAAAAACACTTTTCGTTAAATTGTCTCAAGACACTTTTTTTTAACTCGGAATCTGACAACCACCTAGGTACTTTTTTCGTAGAACAACCAGATGAAAAATTCATTCTCTTTCGCAATCTACTTGGAGGGATACACTCCTCAACCAGCCCTCAGTTCAGTAAAAGAGGCCAAGACTGGATTGAAAAACACTTTTCCTGAAGTTGCCTAGAGAGAATTTTTTGAGCTTGAAATCTTTCAACCACCTGAGTAATTTTTTCGAAGAACAACTAGGTCAAAAATTCCTTTTTTGAGACCTACTAGAAGAGAAACGCTCCTCCACCAGTCCTCAGTTCAGTGAAATAAGTCCAAGACAAGATTGAAAAACACTTTTCCTGAAATTGCCTAGAGAGAATTTTTTGAGCTCGAAATCTCACAACCACTTGAGTACTCTTTTCGTAGAGCAAAAAAATCAAAATCTCCTTCTCTTTTGGAACCTACTAGAAAAGATACACTCCTCCGCCAGCCCTCAGTTCAGTAGAAAAAATCCAAGACTGGATTGAAAAACACTTTTCGTTAAATTGACTCAAGACGGTTTTTGTTATTGAGCTCGGAATCTGACAACCACCTCAGTAATTTTTTCTTAGAACAACCAGATCAAAAATTTCTTCTCTTTCGTAACCTACAAGAATGCATACACTCCTCCGCCAGTGGAATAAATCCAAGACTAGATTGAATAACACTTTTCGTGAGTTGACTAGAGAAAATATTTGAGCTCGAAATCTGACAACCACCAGAGTACTTTTTTCGTGGAACAACCAAATCAATCATTCCTTTTCTGTCAAAACCTACTAGGATAAAAACACTCCTCCGCCGGCCCTCAGCACAGTAGAAAATGTCCAAAACTAGATTGAAAAACCATTTTCGTTAAATTGTCTCAAGACACTTTTTTTAGCTCGGAATCTTTTAGCTCTTCTTGTTGGCAACCTACTAGGAGAAATGCACTCCTCCACCAGTTCTCAGTTCAGTGGAATAAGTCAAAGACTAGATTGAATAAAAAACTTTCGTGAAAGTGACTAGAGAGAATTTTTTGAGCTCGAAATCTGACAACCACCTGAGTACTTTTTTCGTAGAGCAAAAAAAATCAAAAATGCCTTCTCTTTGGGAACCTACTAAAAAAGATGCACTCCTCCGCCAGCCCTCAGTTCAGTAGAAAAAGTCCAAGACTGGATTGAAAAACACTTTTCGTTAAATTGACTCAAGACCAGTTTTGTTTTTGAGCTCGGAATCTGACAACCACCTCAGTACTTTTTTCGTAGAACAACCAGATCAAAAATTTCTTCTCTCTCGTAACCTACAAGAATGCATACACTCCTCCGCCAGTGGAATAAATCCAAGACTAGATTGAATAACACTTTTCGTGAGTTGACTAGAGAAAATATTTGAGCTCGAAATCTGACAACCATCAGAGTACTTTTTTCGTGGAACAACCAAATCAATAATACCTTCTCTGTCAAAACCTACTAGGAGAAATACACTCCTCCGCCAGCCCTCAGCTCAGTAGAAAATGTCCAAAACTAAATTGAAAAACCATTTTCGTTAAATTGTCTCAAGACACTTTTTTTTAGCTCGGAATCTGACAGGCACCTCAGTACGTTTTTCGTAGAAAAACCAGATCACAAATTCCTTCTCTTTCGCAACTTACTAGGAGGAATACACTCTTCCGCCACACCTCAGTTCAGTAGAATAAGTCCAAGACCAGATTGAAAAACACTTTTCGTTAAGGTGTCTCAAGACACTTTTTTGAGCACGGAATCTAACAACCACCTAAGTGCTTTCTTCGTAGAACAAACGGATCAATAATTCCTTCTCTTTTGCAACCTACCAATCCACTCTTCCATCAGCCCTCTTTTCAGTAAAAAAAGGCCAAGACTAGATTGAAAAACACTTTTCCTGAAATTGCCTAGAGAGAAATTTTTGAGCTCGAAATCTGACAACCACAACCACCTGAGTACTTTTTTGCAGAAAAATCTGTCTGATCAAAAAATTTGGCTCTTTCAAAAGTTACTGGGCGATATACACTCCTCTTTCAGCCCTTAGTTCAGTAGGTTAAGTCCAAGACTAGACTGAAAAACACTTTTCGTTAAATTGTTTCAAGAGGATTTTTTGAGCTCATAATCTGACAACCACCTAAGTACTTTCGTAGAACAACCAGATCGAAAATTCCTTCTCTTCCGGAAACTACTAGAGGGGATAAACTCCTCCGCCAGCCCTCAGTTCAGTAGAAAAAGTCCAAGACTAAATTGAAGAACAATTTTCGTTAAAACGTCTCGAGAAACTTTTTTGAGCTCGGAATCTGACAACCACCTGAGTTCTTTTTTCGTAGATCAACCAGATCAAAATTTGCTTCTCTTTCTCAACCTACTAGGAGAAATACACACCTACAACAGCACTCAGTTCAGTAGAATAAGTTCACGACTAGATTGAAAAACCCTTTTCGTGAAATTGATTAGAGAGAATTTTTTTAGTTCGAATTCTGGCAACCACCCGAGTACTTTTTTTTCGCGGATCAACCAAATCAAATATTCCTTTTCTTTTGAAATCTGCTAAGAGGGATACACTCCTCCGCCAGCCCTCAGTCCAGTAGAACAAGTGCAAGACTAGATTGAAAAACAAGTTTCGTTAAATTGTCTCAAGACAGTTTTTTGAGCTCGGAATCTGACAACCACCTGAGTACTTGTTTCGTGGAACAACCAAATCAATAATTCCTTCCCACTCAAAACCAACTAGGAGGGATACAATCCTCCGCCAGCCGTCAGTCGAGTAGAAAATGTCCAAGACTAGTTTGAAAAACAAATTTCACTAAATTGTCTCAAGACAATTTTGAGCACGGAATCTGACAACTACCTAAGTACTTTTTTCGTAGATCAACAGGATCAAAAATTTCTTCTCTTTCCAAAATTACTAGGACGGATGCACTCCTCCGCCAGGCCTCAGCTCAGTAGAATAAGTCCAAGTCAAGATTGAAAAAAAATTGTTAAAGTGTCTCGGGACACTTTTTTGAGCTCATAATCTGACAACCACCTAAGTACTTTCGTAGAACAACCAGATCAAAAATTCCTTCTCTTCCGGAAACTACTAGAGGGGATAAACTCCTCCGCCAGCCCTCAGTTCAGTAGAAAAAGTCCAAGACTAAATTGAAAAACAATTTTCGTTAAAGTGTCTCGAGACACTTTTTTGAGCTCGGAATCTGACAACCACCTGAGTTCTTTTTTCGTAGAACAAACAGACCAAAATTTCCTTCTCTTTCTCAACCTACTATGAGAAATACACACCTACAACAGCCCTCAGTTCAGTAGAATAAGTTCACGACTAGATTGAAAAACCCTTTTCGTGAAATTGATTAGAGAGAATTTTTTTAGTTCGAATTCTGGCAACCACCCGAGTACTTTTTTTCGTGGATCAACCAAATCAAATTTTCTCCTCTTTTGAAATCTGCTAGGAGGGATACACTCCTCCGCCAGCCCTCAGTCCAGTAGAACAAGTGCAAGACTAGATTGAAAAACAATTTTCGTTAAATTGTCTCAAGACAGTTTTTTGAGCTCGGAATCTGACAACCACCTGAGTACTTGTTTCGTGGAACAACCAAATCAAAAATTCCTTTCCTCTCCAAACCAACTAGGAGGGATACAATCCTCCGCCAGCCGTCAGTCGAGTAGTAAATGTCCAAGACTAGATTGAAAAACAAATTTCACTAAATTGTCTCAAGACAATTTTGAGCACGGAATCTGACAACTACCTAAGTACTTTTTCGTAGAACAACCAGATCGAAAATTCCTTCTCTTTTGCAGCCTACTAGGAGCGATATACTCCTCCACCAGCCCTCAGTTTAGTAGAATAAGAACAAGACTAGATTGAAAAACAGGTTTCATGAAATTGCCTAGAATTAATTTTTTGAGCTGGAAATCTGACAACCACCTGAGTATTTTTTTCATAGAACAACCGGATCAACATTTTCTTCTCTTTCGGAACTTACTAGGAGGGTTGCAATCCTCCGCCAGGTCTCAGTTCAGTAGAATAAGTTCAAGACTAGATTAAAAAACACTTTTCGTTAAATTGTCTCAAGACACTTTTTTTGAGCTCGGGATCTGACAACCACATAAGTACTTTCTTCGTAGAACGAGCAGATCAAAAGATTCTTCTTTTTCGCTACCTCGCAACCTAATAGGAGGGTTACACTCCTCCACCAGCACTCAGTTCAGTAGAATAAGTCCAAGACGAGAGTGAAAAACACTTTCCGTAAAATTGCCTAGAGAGAATTTTTTGAGCTCGGAATCTGACAACCACCTGAGTTCTTTTTTCGTAGAACAACCAGATCAAAATTTCCTTCTCTTTCTTAACCTACTAGGAGAAATACACACCTACAACAGCCCTCAGTTCAGTAGAATAAATTCACGACTAGATTGAAAAACCCTTTTCGTGAAATTGATTAGAGAGAATTTTTTTAGTTCGAATTCTGGCAACCACCCGAGTACTTTTTTTCGTGTATCAACCAAATCAAATATTCCTTCTCTTTTGAAACCTGCTAGGAGGGATACTCTCCTCCGCCAGCCCTCAGTCCAGTAGAACAAGTGCAAGACTAGATTGAAAAACAATTTTCGTTAAATTGTCTCAAGACAGTTTTTTGAGCTCGGAATCTGACAACCACCTGAGTACTTGTTTCGTGGAACAACCAAATCAATAATTCCTTCCCTCTCATAACCAACTAGGAGGTATAAAATCCTCCGCCAGCCGTCAGTCGAGTAGAAAATGTCCAAGACTAGATTGAAAAACAAATTTCACTAAATTGTCTCAAGACAATTTTGAGCACGGAATCTGACAACTACCTAAGTACTTTTTCGTAGAACAACCAGATCGAAAATTCTTTCTCTTTTGGAGCCTACGAGGAGCGATATACTCCTCCACCAGCCCTCAGTTTAGTAGAATAAGAACAAGACTAGATTGAAAAATAGGTTTCATGAAATTGCCTAGAATTAATTTTTTGAGCTGGAAATCTGACAACCACCTGAGTATTTTTTTCATAGAACAACCGGATCAACATTTTCTTCTCTTTCGGAACTTACTAGGAGGGTTGCAATCCTCCGCCAGGTCTCAGTTCAGTAGAATAAGTTCAAGACTAGATTAAAAAACACTTTTCGTTAAATTGTCTCAAGACACTTTTTTTGAGCTCGTGATCTGACAACCACATAAGTACTTTCTTCGTAGAACAAGCAGATTAAAAGATTCTTCTTTTTCGCAACATCGCAACCTAATAGGAGGGTTACACTCCTCCACCAGCACTCAGTTCACTAGAATAAGTCCAAGACGAGAGTGAAAAACACTTTCCGTAAAATTGCCTAGAGAGAATTTTTCGAGCTCGAAATCTGACAACCACCTGAGTATTTTTTTCATAGAACAACCGGATCAACATTTTCTTCTCTTTCGGAACTTACTAGGAGGGTTGCAATCCTCCGCCAGGTCTCAGTTCAGTAGAATAAGTTCAAGACTAGATTAAAAAACACTTTTCGTTAAATTGTCTCAAGACACTTTTTTTGAGCTCGGGATCTGACAACCACATAAGTACTTTCTTCGTGGAACAACCAAATCAATAATTCCTTCCCTCTCATAACCAACTAGGAGGTATAAAATCCTCCGCCAGCCGTCAGTCGAGTAGAAAATGTCCAAGACTAGATTGAAAAACAAATTTCACTAAATTGTCTCAAGACAATTTTGAGCACGGAATCTGACAACTACCTAAGTACTTTTTCGTAGAACAACCAGATCGAAAATTCTTTCTCTTTTGGAGCCTACGAGGAGCGATATACTCCTCCACCAGCCCTCAGTTTAGTAGAATAAGAACAAGACTAGATTGAAAAATAGGTTTCATGAAATTGCCTAGAATTAATTTTTTGAGCTGGAAATCTGACAACCACCTGAGTATTTTTTTCATAGAACAACCGGATCAACATTTTCTTCTCTTTCGGAACTTACTAGGCGGGTTGCAATCCTCCGCCAGGTCTCAGTTCAGTAGAATAAGTTCAAGACTAGATTAAAAAACACTTTTCGTTAAATTGTCTCAAGACACTTTTTTTGAGCTCGGGATCTGACAACCACATAAGTACTTTCTTCGTAGAACAAGCAGATTAAAAGATTCTTCTTTCTCGCAACCTCGCAACCTAATAGGAGGGTTACACTCCTCCACCAGCACTCAGTTCAGTAGAATAAGTCCAAGACGAGAGTGAAAAACACTTTCCGTAAAATTGCCTAGAGAGAATTTTTCGAGCTCGAAATCTGACAACCACCTGAGCGCTTTTTTCGTAGAACATTCAGATCACAAATTCTTTTCCCTTTCTTACCCTACTAGTAGGGATACACGCCTCCACCAGCCCTCAGTTCAGAAGAAAAAGAACAAGACTAGATTGAAAAACAGTTTTCGCGAAATTGCCTAGAATTATTTTTTTGAGCTCGAAATCTGACAACCACCTAAGTACTTTTTTTCGTAGATCAACCGGATCAAAATTTTCTTCTCTTTCCAAAATTACTAGGACGGATGCACTCCTCCGCCAGGCCTCAGCTCAGTAGAATAAGTCCAAGACAAGATTGAAAAAAAAATTGTTAAAGTGTCTCGGGACACTTTTTTGAGCTCAGAATCTGACAACCGCCTGAGTTCTTTTTTCGTAGAACAACCAGATCAAAATTTCCATCTCCTTCGCAACCTACTAGGAGAAATACACTGCTACACCAGTCCTCAGTTCAGTAGAATAAGTACAAGACTAGATTGAAAAACACTTTTCGTGAAATTGACTAGGGAGAATATTTGAGCTCGAAATCTGACAATAACCTGAGTACTTTTTTCGTGGAACAACCAAATCAATAATTCCTTCTCTCTAAAAACCTACTAGGAGGGATACACTCCTCCGTCAGCCCCCAGTTCAGTAGAATAAGAACGAGACTAGATTGAAAAACAGTTTTCGTTAAAGTTTCTCGAGAAACTTTTTTGAGCTCGGAATCTGACAACCAACTAAGTACTTTTTTCGTGGAACAACCAGATCGATAATCTCTTCTTTTTTGCAGCCTACTAGGAGGGATACACTCCTCCATCAGCCCTCAGTTCAGTAGAATAAGAACCAGACTAGTTTGAAAAACAGTTTTCGTGAAATTGTCTAGAACTAATTTTTTGAGCTCGAAATCTGACAACCACCTGAGTTTTTTTTGTACAACAACCAGATCAAAAATTCCTTTTCTTTTGCAATTTACAAGGAGCAATGCACTCCTCCGCCAGGTCTCAGTTCAGTAGAATAAGTCCAAGTCTAAATTAAAAAACCTTTTTCGTTAAATTGTCTCAAGACACTTTTTTGAGCTCGGGATCTGACAACCACCTAAGTAATTTCTTCGTAGAACAACCAGATCAAAAGTTTCTGCTCTTTTGCGACCTAATAGGAGGATTACACTCCTCCATCAGCACTCAGTTCAGTAGAATAAGTCCAAGACGAGAGTGAAAAATAATTTCCGTGAAATTGCCTAGAGAGAATTTTTTGAGCTCGAAATCTGACAACCACCTGAGCACTTTTTTCGTAGAACGTTCAGATCACAAATTTTTTTCCCTTTCATACCCTACTAGTAGGAATACACTCCTCCACCGGCCCTCAGTGCAGTAGAAAAAGAACAAGACTAGATTGAAAAACAGTTTTCGTGAAATTGCCGAGAATTATATTTTTGAGCTCGAAATCTGACAACCACCTATGTACTTTTTTCGTAGAACAACCGGATCAAACATTCCTTCTTTTTCGGATTTTACTAGGACGGATGCACTCCTCCGCCAGGCCTCAGATGAGTAGAATAAGTCCAAGACAAGATTGAAAAAAAAAAATTTGTTAAAGTGTCTCGAGACATCGAGACACTTTTTCGAGCTCGGAATCTGACAACCACCTAAGTAATTTTTTCGTGGAACAACCAGATCGATAATCTCTTCTTCTTTGCAGCCTACTAGGAGGGATACACTCCTCCACCGGCCCTCAGTGCAGTAGAAAAAGAACAAGACTAGATTGAAAAACAGTTTTCGTGAAGTTGCCTAGAATTAAATTTTTGAGCTTGAAATCTGACAACCACCTAAGTACTTTTTTCGTAGAACAACCGGATCAAAATTTTTTTCTTTTTCGAATTTTACTAGGACGGATGCACTCCTCCGCCAGGCCTCAGATCAGTAGAATAAGTCCAAGACAAGATTGAAAAAAAATTTTCGTTAAAGTTTCTCGAGGCACTTTTTGAGCTCGGAATCTGACAAGCAACTAAGTACTTTTTTCGTGGAACAACCAGATCGATAATCTCTTTTTTTGCAGCCTACCAGGAGGGATACACTCCTCCATCAGTCCTCAGTTCAGTAGAATAAGAACAAGACTAGTTTGAAAAACAGTTTTCGTGAAATTGTCTAGAACTAATTTTTTGAGCTCGAAATCTGACAACCACCTGAGTATTTTTTCGTAGAACAACCAGATCAAAAATTCCTCTTCTTTGGGAACTTACAAGGAGGGATGCGCTCCTCCGCCAGTACTCAGTTCAGTAGAATAAGTCCAAGACTAGATTTAAAAACACTTTTCGTTACTTTGTCTCAAAACACTTTTTTGAGCTCGGGATCTGACAACCACCTAAATACTTTCTTTCGTAGAACAACCAGATCAAAAATTTTTCTGTCTTTCGGACCCTACTAGGAGGGATACACTTCTTCGCCAGCCATCAGTTCAGTAGAAAAAGTCCAAGACGAGATTGAAAAACACTTTCCGTGAAATTGCCTAGAGAGAACTTTTTGAGCTCGAAATCTGACAACCACCTGAGCACTTTTTTCGTAAATTTTTCAGATAACAAATTCTTTTCTCTCTTGTACCCTACTAGTAGGGATAAACTCCTCCACCAGCCCTCAGTTCAGTAGAAAAAGAACAAGACTAGATTGAAAAACAGTTTTCGTGAAATTGCCTAGAATTAATTTTTTGAGCTCGAAATCAGACAACCACCTCAGTACTTTTTTCGTAGAACAACCGGATCAAAATTTCTTTCTCTTTCGAAATTTACTAGGACGGATGCACTCCTCCGCCAGGCCTCAGCTCAGTAGAATAAGTCCAAGACAAGTTTGAAAAAAATTTTCGTTAAAGTGTCTCGAGACACTTTTTTGAGCTCAGAATCTGACAACCGCCTGAGTTCTTTTTTCATAGAACAACAAGATCACATTTCTTTCACTTTCGCAACCTACTCGGAGAAATACACTCCTACACCAGTCCTCAGTTCAGTAGAATAAGTACAAGACTAGATTGAAAAACACTTTTCGTGAAAATATCTAGAGAGAATATTTGAGCTCGAAATCTGACAATCAGCTGAGTACTTTTTTCTTGGAACAACCAAATAAAATATTCCTTGTCTCTCAAAACCTACTAGGAGGGATACACTCCTCTGACAGCCCTCAGACCAGTAGAATAAGTCCAAGACTAGATTGAAAAACAATTTTCGTTAAATTGTCTCGAGACACTTTTTTGAGCTCGGAATCTGACAACTACTAAAGTACTTTTTTCGTGGAACAAGCAGATCAAAAAATTCTTTTTTTTGCAGCCTACTAGGAGGGATACACTCCTCCATCAGCCCTCAGTTCAGTAGAATAAGAACAAGACTAGATTGAAAAACAGTTTTCGTGAAATTGCCTAGAACTAATTTTTTGAGCTCGAAATCTGACAACCACCTGAGTTCTTTTTTCGTAGAACAACCAGATCAAAGTTTCCTTCTCTTTCGCAACCTACTAGGAGAAATACACTCCTACACCAGTCCTCAGTTCAGTAGGATAAGTACAAGACTAAATTGAAAAACACTTTTCGTGAAATTATCTAGAGAGAATATTTGAGCTCGAAATCTGACAATCAGCTGAGTACTTTTTTCTTGGAACAACCAAATAAAATATTCCTTGTCTCTCAAAACCTACTAGGAGGGATACACTCCTCTGACAGCCCTCAGACCAGTAGAATAAGTCCAAGACTAGATTGAAAAACAATTTTCGTTAAATTGTCTCGAGACACTTTTTTGAGCTCGGAATCTGACAACTACTAAAGTACTTTTTTCGTGGAACAAGCAGATCAAAAAATTCTTTTTTTTTGCAGCCTACTAGGAGGGATACACTCCTCCATCAGCCCTCAGTTCAGTAGAATAAGAACAAGACTAGATTGAAAAACAGTTTTCGTGAAATTGCCTAGAACTAATTTTTTGAGCTCGAAATCTGACAACCACCTGAGTTCTTTTTTCGTAGAACAACCAGATCAAAGTTTCCTTCTCTTTCGCAACCTACTAGGAGAAATACACTCCTACACCAGCGTTCACTTCTGTACAAAAAGCCCAAGACTAGATTGAAAAACACTTTTCGTTAAATTGACTCAAGACGGTTTTTGAGCTCGGAATCTGACAACCACCTCAGTACTTTTTTCGTAGAAAAACCAGATCAAAAATTTCTTCTCTTTTGTAACCTACAAGAATGGATAGACTCCAAAGCCAGTGGAATAAATCCATGACTAGATTGAAAAACACTTTTCGTGAAATTGACTAGAGAGAATATTTGAGCTCGAAATCTGACAACCACCAGAGTACATTTTTCGTGGAACAATCAAATCAATAATTTCTTCTTTCTCAAAACCTACTAGGAGGGATACACTCCTCCGCGAGCCCTCAGTCGAGTAGAATAATTCCAAGACTAGATTGAAAAACAATTTTCGTTAAATTGTCTCAAGACACTTTTTTGAGCTCGGAATCTGACAACCACCTTAGTACTTTTATTTCGTAAAACAGCCAAATCAAAAATTCTTTCCCTTTCCCAGCCTACTAGGAGGGATACACTCCTCCATCAGCCCTCAGTTCAGTAGAATGAGAACAAGACTAGATTGAAAATTAGTTTTCGTGAAATTGACTAGAGTTAACTTTTTGAGCTGGAAATCTGACAATCACCTGAGTACTTTTTCGTAGAAGAACCAGACCGAAAATTCTTTTTTTTGCAGCCCACTAGGAGGGATACACTCCTCTACCAGTCCTCAGTCCAATAGAAAAAGTCCAAGACTAGATTGAAAAACACTTTTCGTTAAAGTATCTCGAGACACTTTTTTGAGCTCGGAATCTGACAAACGCCTGAGTTCTTTTTTTGTAGAGCAACCAGATCAAAATTTCCTTCTCTCTCGCAACCTAGTAGGAGAAATACACTCCTGCACCAGGCCTCAGTTCTGTACAAAAAATCCATGACCAGATTGAAAAACACTTTTCGTTAAATTGACTCAAGACGGTTTTTGAGCTCGGAATCTGACAACCACCTCAGTACTTTTTTCGTAGAAGAACCAGATCAAAAATTTCTTCTCTTTCGTAACCTACAAGAATGGATAGACTCCAAAGCCAGTGGAATAAATCCATGACTAGATTGAAAAACACTTTTCGTGAAATTGACTAGAGAGAATATTTGAGCTCGAAATCTGACAACCACCCGAGTACATTTTTCGTGGAACAACCAAATCAATAATTTCTTCTTTCTCAGAACCTACTAGGAGGGATATACTCCTCCGCGAGCCCTCAGTCGAGTAGAATAAGTCCAAGACTAGATTGAAAAACAATTTTCGTTAAATTGTCTCAAGACACTTTTTTGAGCTCGGAATCTGACAACCACCTTAGTACTTTTTTTTTCGTAAAACAGCCCAATCAAAAATTCTTTCCCTTTCCCAGCCTACTAGGAGGGATACACTCCTCCATCAGCCCTCAGTTCAGTAGAATGAGAACAAAACTAGATTGAAAATTAGTTTTCGTGAAATTGACTAGAGTTAACTTTTTGAGCTGGAAATCTGACAATCACCTGAGTACTTTTTCGTAGAAGAACCAGACCGAAAATTCTTTTTTTTGCAGCCTACTAGGAAGGATACACTCCTCTACCAGTCCTCAGTCCAATAGAAAAATTCCAAGACTAGATTGAAAAACACTTTTCGTTAAAGTATCTCGAGACACTTTTCTGAGCTCGGAATCTGATAACCACCTAAGTACTCTTTTCATAGAACAATCAGTTCAAAATTTCCTTCTCTTTTTCAACCTTCTAGGAGGGATACACTCCTCCACCAGCCCTCAGTTCAGTAGAATGAGTCCAAGGCTAGATTGAAAAAAAAAACATTTCACTAAATCGTCTCAAGACAGTTTTTTGAGCTCGAAATCTGACAACCACCTGAGTTCTTTTTTCGTAGAACAACCAGATCAAAATTTCCTTCTCTTTCGCAACCTTCTAGGAGAAATACACTCCTACACCAGCGTTCACTTCTGTACAAAATGCCCAAGACTAGATTGAAAAACACTTTTCGTTAAATTGACTCAAGACGGTTTTTGAGCTCGGAATCTGACAACCACCTCAGTACTTTTTTCGTAGAAGAACCAGATCAAAAATTTCTTCTCTTTCGTAACCTACAAGAATGGATAGACTCCAAAGCCAGTGGAATAAATCCATGACTAGATTGAAAAACACTTTTCGTGAAATTGACTAGAGAGAATATTTGAGCTCGAAATCTGACAACCACCAGAGTACATTTTTCGTGGAACAACCAAATCAATAATTTCTTCTTTCTCAAAACCTACTGGGAGGGATACACTCCTCCGCGAGCCCTCAGTCGAGTAGAATAAGTCCAAGACTAGATTGAAAAACAATTTTCGTTAAATTGTCTCAAGACACTTTTTTGAGCTCGGAATCTGACAACCACCTTAGTACTTTTTTTTTCGTAAAACAGCCAAATCAAAAATTCTTTCCCTTTCCCAGCCTACTAGGAGGGATACACTCCTCCATCAGCCCTCAGTTCAGTAGAATGAGAACAAGACTAGATTGAAAATTAGTTTTCGTGAAATTGACTAGAGTTAACTTTTTGAGCTGGAAATCTGACAATCACCTGAGTACTTTTTCGTAGAAGAACCAGACCGAAAATTCTTTTTTTTTGCAGCCTACTAGGAGGGATACACTCCTCTACCAGTCCTCAGTCCAATAGAAAAAGTCCAAGACTAGATTGAAAAACACTTTTCGTTAAAGTTTCTCGAGACACTTTTTTGAGCTCGGAATCTGACAAACGCCTGAGTTCTTTTTTTGTAGAGCAACCAGATCAAAATTTCCTTCTCTCTCGCAACCTAGTAGGAGAAATACACTCCTGCACCAGCCCTCAGTTCTGTACAAAAAATCCATGACCAGATTGAAAAACACTTTTCGTTAAATTGACTTTAGACGGATTTGAGCTCGGAAACTGACAACCACCTCAGTACTTTTTTCGTAGAACAACCAGATCAAAAATTTCTTCTCTTTCGTAACCTACATGATTGGATACACTCCTCCGCCAGTGGAATAAATCCAAGACTAGATTGAAAAACCAATTTCGTTAAATTGTCTCAAGACACTTTTTTGAGCGCGGAATCTGAAAACCACCAAAGTACTTTTTCGTAGAAGAACCAGATCAAAAATTCCTTTTTTGCAGCCTACTAGGAGGGATAAACACCTCTACCAGATCTCAGTCCAGTAGAAAAAGTCCAAGACTAGATTGAAAAACACTTTTCGTTAAAGTATCTCGAGACACTTTTTTGAGCTCGGAATCTGACAACCGCCTGAGTTCTTTTTTCGTAGAGCAACCCGATCAAAGTTTCCTTCTCTTTCGCAACCTACTCGGAAAATATACTCCTACACCAGCCCTCAGTTCTGTACAAAAAGTCCAAGACCAGATTGAAAAAAACCTTTCGTTAAAAGACGACGACCTATGTACTTTTTTCGTAGAACAACCAGATCAAAAGTTCCTTCTCTTTTGCAGCCTACTAGGAGATATACACTCCTCAACCAGCCCTCAGGTCATTAGAATAAGAACAAGACTAGATTGAAAAACAGTATTCGTAAATTTTTGAGCTCGAAATCTGACAACCACCTGAGCATTTTTTTTCGTAGAACAACCATATCACAAATTTTTTTCTCTTTCAGACCCTACGAGGAGGGATACACTCCTCCACCAGCCCTCAGTTCAGTAGAAAAAGTCCAAGACGAGATTGAAAAACACTTTTCCTGAAATTGCCTAGAGAGAATTTTTTTAGCTCGAAATCTGACAACCACCTGAGCACTTTTCTCGTAAAACAAGCATATCACAAATTGCTTTCCCTTTCGGACCCTACCAGAAGGGAAACAGTCCTCCACCAGCCCTCAGTTCAGTAGAAAAAGTCCAAGACGAGATTGAAAAACACTTTTCTTGAAATTGCCTAGGAAGAATTTTTTGAGCTCGAAATCTGACAACCACCTGAGCACTTTTTTCGTAGCTCAACTATATCACCAATTCTTTTCCCTTTCGGACCCTACTAGGAGGGATACACTCCTCCACCAGCCCTCAGTTGAGTAGAAAAATCCAAGACGAGATTGAAAAACACTTTTCGTGAATTTGCCTAGAGAGAATTTTTTGAGATCGAAAACTGACAGCCACCTGAGCACTTTTCTCGTAAAACAACCATATCACAAATTGCTTTCCCTTTCGGACCCTACCAGAAGGGAAACAGTCCTCCACCAGCCCTCAGTTCAGTAGAAAAAGTCCAAGACGAGATTGAAAAACACTTTTCTTGAAATTGCCTAGGACGAATTTTTTGAGCTCGAAATCTGACAACCACCTGAGCACTTTTTTCGCAGCTCAACTATATCACCAATTCTTTTCCCTTTCGGACCCTACTAGGAGAGATACACTCCTCCACCAGCCCTCAGTTGAGTAGAAAAATCCAAGAGGAGATTGAAAAACACTCTTCGTGAATTTGCCTAGAGAGAATTTTTTGAGCTCGAAATCTGACAGCCCCCTGAGCACTTTTTTCGTAGAACAACCAGATCAATAATTTTAAACCCTTTCAGACCCTACTAGGAGGGATACACTCCTCCACCAGCCCTCAATTGAGTAGAAAAATCCAAGACGGGATTGAAAAACACTTTTCGTGAATTTGCCTAGAGAGAATTTTTTGAGCTCGAAATCTGACAGCCACCTGAGCACTTTTCTCGTAAAACAACCATATCACAAATTGCTTTCCCTTTCGGACCCTACCAGAAGGGAAACAGTCCTCCACCAGCCCTCAGTTCAGTAGAAAAAGTCCAAGACGAGATTGAAAAACACTTTTCTTGAAATTGCCTAGGACGAATTTTTTGAGCTCGAAATCTGACAACCACCTGAGCACTTTTTTCGTAGCTCAACTATATCACCAATTCTTTTCCCTTTCGGACCCTACTAGGAGAGATACACTCCTCCACCAGCCCTCAGTTGAGTAGAAAAATCCAAGAGGAGATTGAAAAACACTCTTCGTGAATTTGCCTAGAGAGAATTTTTTTTAGCTCGAAATCTGACAACCACCTGGGCACTTTTCTCGTAAAACAACGATAAAACAAGTTGCTTTCCCTTTCATACCCTACCAAAAGGGAAACAGTCCTCCACCAGCCCTCAGTTGAGTAGAAAAATCCAAGACGAGATTGAAAAACACTTTTCGTGAATTTGCCTAGAGAGAATTTTTTGAGCTCGAAATCTGACAGCCACCTGAGCACTTTTCTCGTAAAACAACCATATCACAAATTGCTTTCCCTTTCGGACCCTACCAGAAGGGAAACAGTCCTCCACCAGCCCTCAGTTCAGTAGAAAAAGTCCAAGACGAGATTGAAAAACACTTTTCTTGAAATTGCCTAGGACGAATTTTTTGAGCTCGAAATCTGACAACCACCTGAGCACTTTTTTCGTAGCTCAACTATATCACCAATTCTTTTCCCTTTCGGACCCTACTAGGAGAGATACACTCCTCCACCAGCCCTCAGTTGAGTAGAAAAATCCAAGAGGAGATTGAAAAACACTCTTCGTGAATTTGCCTAGAGAGAATTTTTTGAGCTCGAAATCTGACAGCCCCCTGAGCACTTTTTTCGTAGAACAACCAGATCAATAATTTTAATCCCTTTCAGAACCTACTAGGAGGGACACTCTCGTCCACCAGCCCTCAGTTCATTGGGAAAAAGTCCAAGACGAGATGGGAAAACAATTTTCTTGAAATTGCCTAGGAAGAATTTTTTTTAGCTCGAAATCTGACAACCACCTGGGCACTTTTCTCGTAAAACAACGATAAAACAAGTTGCTTTCCCTTTCATACCCTACCAGAAGGGAAACAGTCCTCCACCAGCCCTCAGTTCAGTAGAAAAAGTCCAAGACGAGATTGGAAAACGCTTTTCGTGAATTTGCCTAGAGAGAATTTTTTGAGCTCGAAATCTGACAGCCACCTGAGCACTTTTTTCGTAGAACAACCAGATCAATAATTTTTATCCCTTTCAGACCCTACTAGGAGGGAAACACTCGTCCACCAGCCCTCAGTTCATTGGATAAAAGTCCAAGACGAGATGGGAAAACACTTTTCTTGAAATTGCCTAAAGAGAATTTTTTGAGCTCGCAATCTGACAACCACCTGAGCACTTTTTTTCGTAAAAGAACCATATCACAAATTCTGTTCCCTTTCGGACCCTACTAGGAGGGATACACTCCTCTACCAGCCCTCAGTTTAGTAGAAAAAGTCCAAGACAAGATGGGAAAACACTTTTCTTGAAATTGCCTAAAGAGAATTTTTTGAGCTCGAAATCTGACAACCACCTGAGCACTTTTTTCGTAGCTCAACTATATCACCAATTCTTTTCCCTTTCGGACCCTACTAGGAGAGATACACTCCTCCACCAGCCCTCAGTTGAGTAGAAAAATCCAAGAGGAGATTGAAAAACACTCTTCGTGAATTTGCCTAGAGAGAATTTTTTTTAGCTCGAAATCTGACAACCACCTGGGCACTTTTCTCGTAAAACAACGATAAAACAAGTTGCTTTCCCTTTCATACCCTACCAGAAGGGAAACAGTCCTCCACCAGCCCTCAGTTGAGTAGAAAAATCCAAGACGAGATTGAAAAACACTTTTCGTGAATTTGCCTAGAGAGAATTTTTTGAGCTCGAAATCTGACAGCCACCTGAGCACTTTTCTCGTAAAACAACCATATCACAAATTGCTTTCCCTTTCGGACCCTACCAGAAGGGAAACAGTCCTCCACCAGCCCTCAGTTCAGTAGAAAAAGTCCAAGACGAGATTGAAAAACACTTTTCTTGAAATTGCCTAGGACGAATTTTTTGAGCTCGAAATCTGACAACCACCTGAGCACTTTTTTCGTAGCTCAACTATATCACCAATTCTTTTCCCTTTCGGACCCTACTAGGAGAGATACACTCCTCCACCAGCCCTCAGTTGAGTAGAAAAATCCAAGAGGAGATTGAAAAACACTCTTCGTGAATTTGCCTAGAGAGAATTTTTTGAGCTCGAAATCTGACAGCCCCCTGAGCACTTTTTTCGTAGAACAACCAGATCAATAATTTTAATCCCTTTCAGAACCTACTAGGAGGGACACTCTCGTCCACCAGCCCTCAGTTCATTGGGAAAAAGTCCAAGACGAGATGGGAAAACAATTTTCTTGAAATTGCCTAGGAAGAATTTTTTGAGCTCGAAATCTGACAACCACCTGAGCACTTTTTTCGTAGCTCAACTATATCACCAATTCTTTTCCCTTTCGGACCCTACTAGGAGGGATACACTCCTCCACCAGCCCTCAGTTGAGTAGAAAAATCCAAGACGAGATTGAAAAACACTTTTCCTGAAATTGCCTACAGAGAATTTTTTTTAGCTCGAAATCTGACAACCACCTGGGCACTTTTCTCGTAAAACAACGATAAAACAAGTTGCTTTCCCTTTCATACCCTACCAGAAGGGAAACAGTCCTCCACCAGCCCTCAGTTCAGTAGAAAAAGTCCAAGACGAGATTGGAAAACGCTTTTCGTGAATTTGCCTAGAGAGAATTTTTTGAGCTCGAAATCTGACAGCCACCTGAGCACTTTTTTCGTAGAACAACCAGATCAATAATTTTTATCCCTTTCAGACCCTACTAGGAGGGAAACACTCGTCCACCAGCCCTCAGTTCATTGGATAAAAGTCCAAGACGAGATGGGAAAACACTTTTCTTGAAATTGCCTAAAGAGAATTTTTTGAGCTCGCAATCTGACAACCACCTGAGCACTTTTTTTCGTAAAACAACCATATCACAAATTCTGTTCCCTTTCGGACCCTACTAGGAGGGATACACTCCTCTACCAGCCCTCAGTTTAGTAGAAAAAGTCCAAGACAAGATGGGAAAACACTTTTCTTGAAATTGCCTAAAGAGAATTTTTTGAGCTCGAAATCTGACAACCACCTGAGCACTTTTTTTCGTAAAACAACCATATCACAAATTCTGTTCCCTTTCGGACCCTACTAGGAGGGATACACTCCTCTACCAGCCCTCAGTTTAGTAGAAAAAGTCCAAGACAAGATGGGAAAACACTTTTCTTGAAATTGCCTACAGAGAATTTTTTTTAGCTCGAAATCTGACAACCACCTGGGCACTTTTCTCGTAAAACAACGATAAAACAAGTTGCTTTCCCTTTCATACCCTACCAGAAGGGAAACAGTCCTCCACCAGCCCTCAGTTCGGTAGAAAAAGTCCAAGACGAGATTGGAAAACGCTTTTCGTGAATTTGCCTAGAGAGAACTTTTTGAGCTCGAAATCTGACAGCCACCTGAGCACTTTTTTCGTAGAACAACCAGATCAATAATTTTTATCCCTTTCAGACCCTACTAGGAGGGAAACACTCGTCCACCAGCCCTCAGTTCATTGGATAAAAGTCCAAGACGAGATGGGAAAACACTTTTCTTGAAATTGCCTAAAGAGAATTTTTTGAGCTCGAAATCTGACAACCACCTGAGCACTGTTTTTCGTAAAAAAACCATATCACAAATTCTGTTCCCTTTCGGACCCTACTAGGAGGGATACACTCCTCTACCAGCCCTCAGTTTAGTAGAAAAAGTCCAAGACAAGATGGGAAAACACTTTTCTTGAAATTGCCTAAAGAGAATTTTTTGAGCTCGAAATCTGACAACCACTTGAGCACTTTTTTTCGTAAAACAACCATATCACAAATTCTGTTCCCTTTCGGACCCTACTAGGAGGGATACACTCCTCTACCAGCCCTCAGTTTAGTAGAAAAAGTCCAAGACAAGATGGGAAAACACTTTTCTTGAAATTGCCTACAGAGAATTTTTTTTAGCTCGAAATCTGACAACCACCTGGGCACTTTTCTCGTAAAACAACGATAAAACAAGTTGCTTTCCCTTTCATACCCTACCAGAAGGGAAACAGTCCTCCACCAGCCCTCAGTTCAGTAGAAAAAGTCCAAGACGAGATTGGAAAACGCTTTTCGTGAATTTGCCTAGAGAGAACATTTTGAGCTCGAAATCTGACAGCCACCTGAGCACTTTTTTCGTAGAACAACCAGATCAATAATTTTTATCCCTTTCAGACCCTACTAGGAGGGAAACACTCGTCCACCAGCCCTCAGTTCATTGGATAAAAGTCCAAGACGAGATGGGAAAACACTTTTCTTGAAATTGCCTAAAGAGAATTTTTTGAGCTCGAAATCTGACAACCACCTGAGCACTGTTTTTCGTAAAATAACCATATCACAAATTCTGTTCCCTTTCGGACCCTACTAGGAGGGATACACTCCTCTACCAGCCCTCAGTTTAGTAGAAAAAGTCCAAGACAAGATGGGAAAACACTTTTCTTGAAATTGCCTAAAGAGAATTTTTTGAGCTCGAAATCTGACAACCACCTGAGCACTTTTTTTCGTAAAACAACCATATCACAAATTATTTTCCCTTTCGGACCCTACCAGGAGGGATACACTCCTCTACCAGTCCTCAGTTCAGCAGAAAACGTCCAAAACGAGATTGAAAAACACTTTTCTTGAAATTGCCTAAATAGAATTTTTGAGCTCGGAATCTGACAACAACCTGGGCACTTTTTTCGTAGAACAACCATATCACAAGTTCTTTTTCCCTTCGGACCTTACTAGGAGGGATACACTCCTGCACCAGCCCTCAGTTCAGTAGAAAAAGTCCAAGACGAGATTGAAAAACACTTTTCGTGAAATTGCCTAGAGAGAATTTTTTGAGCTCGAAATCTGACAACCACCTGAGCACTTTTTTCGTAGATCAACCAGATCAATATTTTTTTTTCCATTTCAGACCCTACTAGGAGGGCTACACTCGTCAACCAGCCCTCATTTGAGTGTAAAAAGTCCAAGACGGGATTGGAAAACAATTTTCTTGAAATTGCCTAAAGAGAATTTTTTAAGCTCGAAATCTGACAACCACCCGAGCACTTTTTTCGTAGAACAACCATATCACAAATTCATTTTTCTTCCGGACCCTACTAAGATACACTCCTCCACCAAACCTCAGTTCAGTAGAAAAAGTCCAAGACGAGATTGAAAAACACATTTCGTGAAATTGCCTAGAGAGAATATTCTGAGCTCGAAATCTGACAACCACATGAGCACTTTTTTCGTAGAACAACCACATCACAATTTCTTTTCCCTTTTGGACCCTACTAGGAGGGATACACTCCTCCACCAGCCCTCGGTTCAGTAGAAAACGTCCAAAACGAGATTGAAAAACACTTTTCTTGAAATTGCCTAGAGAGAATTTTCTGAGCTCGGAATCAACAACCACCTGAGCACTTTTTTCGTAGAACAACCAGATATAAAATTCAATTGTCTTTCGGGCACTACTTGGAGGGATAAACTCCTCCGCCAGCCCTCAGTTTAGTAGAAAAAGTCCAAGACGAGATTGAAAAACACTTTTCTTGAATTTACCTAGAGAGAATTTTTTGAGCTCGGAATCTGACAACCACTTGAGCACTTTTTTCGTAGAACAGCCATATAAAAAACTCCTTTGTCTTTTAGACCCTAATAGGCGGGATACACTCCTCCGCCAGCCCTCAGTTCAGTAGAATAAGTCCAAGACGAGATTGAAAAACACTTCGTGAAATTGCCTAGAGAGAAGTCTTTGAGCTCGAAATCTGACAACTACCTGAGCGCTTTTTTCGTAGAACAACAAGATCAAAACTTCTTTTGTCTTTCGGACCTTACTAGGAATGATACACTTCTTTGCCAGCCCTCCGTTCAGTAGAATAAGTCCAAGACGAGATTGAAAAACTTTGTTTGTGAAATTGCCTGGAGAGAATATTTTTAGCTCGAATTCTAACAACCACCTGAGCACTTTTTTCCTAAAACAACCATATCACAAATTCTTTTCCCTTTCGGACCCTACTAGGAGGGATATACTCCTCCATCAGCCCTCAGTTCAGTAGAAAAGGTCCAAGATGAGATTGAAAAACACTTTTCTTGAAATTGCCTAGTGAAAATTTTTTGAGCTCGGAATCTGACAACCACCTGAGCACTTTTTTCGTAGAACAACGAGAAAAAAATTCTTTGTCTTTCGGACCCTATTAGGAGGGATACACTCCTCCGCCAGCCCTCAATTCAGTAGAATAAGTCCAAGACTAGATGGAAAAACACTTTTCGTGAACCTGCCTAGAGAGAATTTTTTGAGCTCGAAATCTGACAACCACCTGAGCACTTTTTTTCGTAAAACAACCATATCACAAATTCTTTTCTCTTTCGGACCCTACCAGGAGGGATACACTCCTCTACCAGTCCTCAGTTCAGCAGAAAACGTCCAAAACGAGATTGAAAAACACTTTTCTTGAAATTGCCTAAATAGAAGTTTTGAGCTCGGAATCTGACAACAACCTGGGCACTTTTTTCGTAGAACAACCATATCACAAGTTCTTTTTCCCTTCGGACCTTACTAGGAGGGATACACTCCTGCACCAGCCCTCAGTTCAGTAGAAAAAGTCCAAGACGAGATTGAAAAACACTTTTCGTGAAATTGCCTAGAGAGAATTTTTTGAGCTCGAAATCTGACAACCACCTGAGCACTTTTTTCGTAGAACAACAAGATCAATATTTTTTTCCCATTTCAGACCCTACTAGGAGGGATACACTCGTCAACCAGCCCTCATTTCAGTGTAAAAATTCCAAGACGGGATTGGAAAACAATTTTCTTGAAATTGCCCAAAGAGAATTTTTTAAGCTCGAAATCTGACAACCACCCGAGCACTTTTTTCGTAGAACAACCATATCACAAATTCATTTCTCTTTCGGACCCTACTAGGAGGGATACACTCCTCCACCAAACCTCAGTTCAGTAGAAAAAGTCCAAGACGAGATTGAAAAACACATTTCGTGAAATTGCCTAGAGAGAATTTTCTGAGCTCGAAATCTGACAACCACATGAGCACTTTTTTCGTAGAAAAACCACATCACAATTTCTTTTCCCTTTTGGACCCTACTAGGAGGGATACACTCCTCCGCCAGCCCTCAGTTCAGTAGAAAAAGTCCAAGACGAGATTGAAAAACACTTTTCTTGAATTTACCTAGAGAGAATTTTTGAGCTCGGAATCAACAACCACCTGAGCACTTTTTTCGTAGAACAACCAGATATAAAATTCAATTGTCTTTCGGGAACTACTAGGAGCGATACACTCCTCCGCCAGCCCTCAGTTCAGTAGAATAAGTCCAAGACGAGATTGAAAAACACTTCGTGAAATTGCCTAGAGAGAATTTTTTGAACTCGAAATCTGACAACCACCTGAGTATTTTTTTCGTAGAACAACCAGATCAAAAATTCCTTCTCTTTTGAACTTACTAGGAGGGATACTCTCCTCCGCCAGTCCTCAGTCCAGTAGAAAAAGTCCAAGACGAGATTGGAAAACACTTTTCTTGAAATTGCCTAGAGAGAAGTCTTTGAGCTCGAAATCTGACAACTACCTGAGCTCTTTTTTCGTAGAACAACAAGATCAAAACTTCTTTTGTCTTTCGGACCTTACTAGGAAGGATACACTTCTTTGCCAGCCCTCCGTTCAGTAGAATAAGTCCAAGACTAGATTGAAAAACTTTGTTCGTGAAATTGCCTGGAGAGAATATTTTTAGCTCGAATTCTAACAACCACCTGGGCACTTTTTTCCTAAAACAACCATATCACAAATTCTTTTCCCTTTCGGACCCTACAAGGAGGGATATACTCCTCCATCAGCCCTCAGTTCAGTAGAAAAAGTCCAAGATGAGATTGAAAAACACTTTTCTTGAAATTGCCTAGAGAAAATTTTTTGAGCTCGGAATCTGACAACCACCTGAGCACTTTTTTCGCAGAACAACCAGACAAAAATTCTTTGTCTTTCGGACCCTATTAGGAGGGATACACTCCTCCGCCAGCCCTCAATTCAGTAGAATAAGTCCAAGACTAGATGGAAAAACAATTTTCGTGAACCTGCCTAGAGAGAATTTTTTGAGCTCGAAATCTGACAACCACCTGAGCACTTTTTTCGTAGAACAACCAGATCAAAAATTCTTTTGTCCTTTTGACCCTACTATGAGGTATACACTTCTCCGCCAGCCCTCCGTTCAGTAGAATAAGTCCAAGACGAGATTGAAAAACTTTGTTCGTGAAATTTCCTGGAGAGAATATTTTTAGCTCGAATTCTAACAACCACCTGAGCACTTTTTTCGTAAAACAACCATATCTCAACTTCTTTTCCCTTTCGGACCCTACTAGGAGGGATATACTCCTCCACCAGCCCTCAGTTCAGTAGAAAAAGTCCAAGATGAGATTGAGAAACACTTTTCTTAAAATTGCCTAGAGAAAATTTTTTGAGCTCGGAATCTGACAACCATCTGAGCACTTTTTTCGTTGAACAACCAGATAAAAAAGTTTCTTTGTTTTTCGGACCCTATTAGGAGGGATACAATCCTCTGCCAGCCCTCAATTCAGTAGAATAAGTCCAAGACTAGATGGAAAAACACTTTTCGTGAACCTGCCTAGAGAGAATTTTTGAACTCGAAATCTGACAATCACCTGAGCACTTTTTTCGTAGAAATAACCAGATCACAAATTCTGTTCTATTTCAGACCCTACTAGGAGGGATACACTCGTCCACAAGCCCTCAGTTCAGTAGAAAAAGCCCAAGACAAGATTGCAAAACACTTTTCTTGAAATTGCCTAGAGAGAATTTTTTGAGCTCGAAATCTGACAACCACCTGAGCACTTTTTTTCGTAGAACAACCAGATCAAAAATTCATTTGTCTTTCGGACCCTACAAGAAGGGATACACTCCTCCGCCAGCCCTCAATTCAGTAGAATAAGTCCAAGACTAGATGGAAAAACACTTTTCGTGAAACTGCCTAGAGAGAATTTTTTGAGCTCGAAGTCTGACAACCACCTGAGCACTTTTTTCGTAGAACAACCATATCACAAGTTCGTTTCCCTTTCGGACCCTACTAGGAGGGATACACTCCTCCACCAGCCCTCAGTTCAGTAGAATAGGTCCAAGACTAGATGGAAAAACACTTTTCGTGAGACTGCCTAGAAAGAATTTTCTGAGCTCGAAATCTGACAACCACCTGAGCACTTTTTTCGTAGAACAACCATATCACAAATTCTTTTCCCTTTCGGACCCTACTAGGAGGGATGTACTCCTCCACCAGCCCTCAGTTCAGTAGAAAAAGTCCAAGATGAGATTGAAAAACCTTTTTCTTGAAAATGCCTAGAGAAAATTTTATGAGCTCGGAATCTGACAACCACCTGAGCACTTTTTTCGTAGAACAAACAGATGAAAAATTCCTTTGTCTTTCGGACCCTACTAGAAGGGATACACTCCTCCGCCAGCCCTCAATTCAGTAGAATAGGTCCAAGACTAGATGGAAAAACGCTTTTCGTGAAACTGCCTAGAAAGAATTTTCTGAGCTCGAAATCTGACAACCACCTGAGCACTTTTTTCGTAGAACAACCATATCACAAATGCTTTTCCCTTTCGGACTCTACTAGGAGGGATGTACTCCTCCACCAGCCCTCAGTTCAGTAGAAAAAGTCCAAGATAAGATTGAAAAACCTTTTTCTTGAAAGTGCCTAGAGAAAATTTTTTGAGCTCGGAATCTGACAACCACCTGAGCACTTTTTTCCGTAGAACAACCAGATCAAAAATTCATTTGTCTTTCGGACCCTACTAGAAGGGATACACTCCTCCGCCAGCCCTCAATTCAGTAGAATAAGTCCAAGACTAGATGGAAAAACACTTTTCGTGAAACTGCCTAGAGAGAATTTTTTGAGCTCGAAATCTGACAACCACCTGAGCACTTTTTTCGTAGAACAACCAGAGCACAAATTCTGTTCTCTTTCAGACCCTACTAAGAGGGATACACTCGTCGACCAGCCCTCAGTTCAGTAGAAAAATTCCAAGACGAGATTGGAAAACACTTTTCTTGAAATTGCCTAGAGAGAATTTTTTGAGCTCGAAATCTGACAACCACCTGAGCACTTGTTTCGTAGAACAACCAGATCAAAAACCTTTTGTCTATCTGACCTTTCTGGGTGGGATACACTTCTTCGCCAGCCCTCAGTTCAGTAGAATAAGTCCAAGACGAGATTGAAAAACTTTTTTCGTGAATTTGCCTAGAGAGAACTTTTTGAGCCCGAAATCTGACAACCACCTGAGCACTTTTTTCGTAGAACAACCATATCATAAGTTCTTTTCCCTTTCGGACCCTACTAGGAGGGATACACTCCTCCACCAGCCCTCAGTTCAGTAGAAAATGTCCAAGATGAGATTGAAAAACCTTTTTCTTGAAAGTGCCTAGAGAAAACTTTTTGAGCTCGGAATCTGACAACCACCTGAGCACTTTTTTCGTAGAACAACCAGATGAAAATTTCCTTTGTCTTTCGGACCCTACTAGAAGGGATACACTCCTCCGCCAGCCCTCAATTCAGTAGAATAGGTCCAAGACTATATGGAAAAACACTTTTCGTGAAACTGCCTAGAGAGAATTTTCTGAGCTCGAAATCTGACAACCACCTGAGCACTTTTTTCGTAGAACAACCAGATCACAAATTCTGTTCTATTTCAGACCCTACTAGGAGGGATACACTCGTCCACAAGCCCTCAGTTCAGTAGAAAAAGCCCAAGACAAGATTGCAAAACACTTTTCTTGAAAGTGCCTAGAGAAAATTTTTTGAGCTCGGAATCTGACGACCACCTGAGCACTTTTTTTCGTAGAACAACCAGATCAAAAATTCATTTGTCTTTCGGACCCTACTAGAAGGGATACACTCCTCCGCCAGCCCTCAATTCAGTAGAATAAGTCCAAGACTAGATGGAAAAACACTTTTCGTGAAACTGCCTAGAGAGAATTTTTTGAGCTCGAAATCTGACAACCACCTGAGCACTTTTTTCGTAGAACAACCAGAGCACAAATTCTGTTCTCTTTCAGACCCTACTAAGAGGGATACACTCGTCCACCAGCCCTCAGTTCAATAGAAAAATTCCAAGACTAGATTGGAAAACACTTTTCTTGAAATTGCCTAGAGAGAATTTTTTGAGCTCGAAATCTGACAACCACCTGAGCACTTGTGTCGTAGAACAACCAGATCAAAAATTCTGTTGTCTATTTGACCCTTCTGGGTGGGATACACTTCTTCGCCAGCCCTCAGTTCAGTAGAATAAGTCCAAGACGAGATTGAAAAACTTTTTTCGTGAATTTGCCTAGAGAGAACTTTTTGAGCCCGAAATCTGACAACCACCTGAGCACTTTTTTCGTAGAACAACCATATCACAAATTCTTTTCCCTTTCGGACACTACTAGGAGGGATGTACTCCTCCACTCGCCCTCAGTTCAGTAGAAAAAGTCCAAGATGAGATTGAAAAACCTTTTTCTTGAAAGTGCCTAGAGAAAATTTTTTGAGCTCGGAATCTGACAACCACCTGAGCACTTTTTTTCGTAGAACAACCAGATCAAAAATTCATTTGTCTTTCGGACCCTACTAGAAGGGATACACTCCTCCGCCAGCCCTCAATTCAGTAGAATAAGTCCAAGACTAGATGGAAAAACACTTTTCGTGAAACTGCCTAGAGAGAATTTTTTGAGCTCGAAATCTGACAACCACCTGAGCACTTTTTTCGTAGAACAACCAGAGCACAAATTCTGTTCTCTTTCAGACCCTACTAAGAGGGATACACTCGTCCACCAGCCCTCAGTTCAATAGAAAAATTCCAAGACTAGATTGGAAAACACTTTTCTTGAAATTGCCTAGAGAGAATTTTTTGAGCTCGAAATCTGACAACCACCTGAGCACTTGTGTCGTAGAACAACCAGATCAAAAATTCTGTTGTCTATTTGACCCTTCTGGGTGGGATACACTTCTTCGCCAGCCCTCAGTTCAGTAGAATAAGTCCAAGACGAGATTGAAAAACTTTTTTCGTGAATTTGCCTAGAGAGAACTTTTTGAGCCCGAAATCTGACAACCACCTGAGCACTTTTTTCGTAGAACAACCATATCACAAATTCTTTTCCCTTTCGGACACTACTAGGAGGGATGTACTCCTCCACTCGCCCTCAGTTCAGTAGAAAAAGTCCAAGATGAGATTGAAAAACCTTTTTCTTGAAAGTGCCTAGAGAAAATTTTTTGAGCTCGGAATCTGACAACCACCTGAGCACTTTTTTTCGTAGAACAACCAGATCAAAAATTCATTTGTCTTTCGGACCCTACTAGAAGGGATACACTCCTCCGCCAGCCCTCAATTCAGTAGAATAAGTCCAAGACTAGATGGAAAAACACTTTTCGTGAAACTGCCTAGAGAGAATTTTTTGAGCTCGAAATCTGACAACCACCTGAGCACTTGTTTCGTAGAACAACCAGATCAAAAAATCTTTTGTCTTTTTGACCCTTCTGGGTGGGATACACTTCTTCGCCAGCCCTCAGTTCAGTAGAATAAGTCCAAGACGAGATTGAAAAACTTTTTTCGTGAATTTGCCTAGAGAGAACTTTTTGAGCCCGAAATCTGACAACCACCTGAGCACTTTTTTCGTAGAACAACCATATCACAAATTCTTTTCCCTTTCGGACACTACTAGGAGGGATGTACTCCTCCACTTGCCCTCAGTTCAGTAGAAAAAGTCCAAGATGAGATTGAAAAACCTTTTTCTTGAAAGTGCCTAGAGAAAATTTTTTGAGCTCGGAATCTGACAACCACCTGAGCACTTTTTTTCGTAGAACAACCAGATCAAAAATTCATTTGTCTTTCGGACCCTACTAGAAGGGATACACTCCTCCGCCAGCCCTCAATTCAGTAGAATAAATCCAAGACTAGATGGAAAAACACTTTTCGTGAAACTGCCTAGAGAGAATTTTTTGAGCTCGAAATCTGACAACCACCTGAGCACTTTTTTCGTAGAACAACCAGAGCACAAATTCGGTTCTCTTTCAGACCCTACTAAGAGGGATACACTCGTCCACCAGCCCTCAGTTCAGTAGAAAAATTCCAAGACTAGATTGGAAAACACTTTTCTTGAAATTGCCTAGAGAGAATTCTTTGAGCTCGAAGTCTGACAACCACCTGAGCACTTGTTTCGTAGAACAACCAGATCAAAAAATCTTTTGTCTATCTGACCCTTCTGGGTGGGATACACTTCTTCGCCAGCCCTCAGTTCAGTAGAATAAGTCCAAGACGAGACTGAAAAACTTTTTTTCGTGAATTTGCCTAGAGAGAACTTTTTGAGCCCGATATCTGACAACCACGTGAGCATTTTTTTCGTAGAACAACCATATTGCATTTTTTTCCCTTTCGGACCCTACTAGGAGGGATACACTCCTCCACCAGCCCTCAGTTCAGTAGAAAATGTCCAAGAGGAGATTGAAAAACACTTTTCTTGAAATTGCCTAGAGAGAACTTTTTTAGCTCGAAATCGTACAACCACCTGAGCACTTTTTCGTTGAACAACCAGATCACAAAATTTTTTTCCCTTTCGGACCCTACTAGGAGGGATACACTCCTCCACCAGCCCTCAGTTCAGTAGAAAATGTCCAAGACGAGATTAAAAAACACTTTTCTTGAAATTGCCTAGAGAGTTTTTTGAGCTCGAAATCTGACAAGCACCTGAGCACTTTTTTCGTAGAACAACCAGATCAAAAATTTTTTCGCTTTTCGGACCCTACTAGGAGGGATACACTTCTTCGCCAGCCCTCAGTTCAGTAGAATAAGTCCAAGACGATATTGAAAAACACTTTTCGTGAAAATGCCTAGAGATAATTTTTTGAGCCCGAAATCTGACAACCACCTGAGCACTTTTTTCGTAAAACAACCAAATCTCAATTTCATTTCCCTTTCGGACCCTACTAGGAGGGATACACTCGTCCACCAGCCCTCAGTTCAGTAGAAAAAGTCCAAGACGAGATTGAAAAACACTTTTCTTGAAATTGCCTAGAGAGTTTTTTGAGCTCGAAATCTGACAACCACCTGAGCACTTTTTTCGTAGAACAACCAGATCAAAAATTTTTTCGTTTTTTGGACCCTACTTGGAGGAATACACTTCTTCGCCAGCCCTCAGTTCAGTAGAAAAAGTCCAAGACGAGATTGAAAAACACTTTCAGTGAAATTGACTAGAGAGAATTTTTGAGCTCGAAATCTGACAACCACATGAGCACTTTTTTCGTAGGAAAACCAGATCACAAATTCTGTTCCCTTTCAGACCCTACTAGGGGGATACACTCGTCCACCAGACCTCAGTTCAGAAGAAAAAGTCCCAGACTAGATTGGAAAACACTTTTCTTGAAAGTGCCTAGAGAAAATTTTTTGAGCTCGGAATCTGACAACAACCTGAGCACTTTTTTCGTAGAACAACCAGATGAAAAATTCCTTTGCCTTTCGGACCCTACTAGGAGGGATACACTTCTTCGCCAGCCCTCAGTTCAGTAGAATAAGTCCAAGACGATATTGAAAAACACTTTTCGTGAAAATGCCTAGAGATAATTTTTTGAGCTCGAAATCTGACAACCACCTGAGCACTTGTTTCGTAGAACAACCAGATCACAAATTTTTCCCTTTCGAACCCTACTAGGAGAGATACACTCCTCCACCAGCCCTCAGTTCAGTAGAAAATGTCCAAGACGAGATTGAAAAACACTTTTCTTGAAATTGCCTAGAGAGAATTTTTTGAGCTCGAAATCTGACAACCACCTGAGCACTTGCTTCGTAGAACAACCAGATCAAAAAATCTTTTGTCTATCTGACCCTTCTGGATGGGATACACTTCTTCGCCAGCCCTCAGTTCAGTAGAACAAGTCCAAGACGAGATTGAAAAACTTTTTTCGTGGATTTGCCTAGAGAGAAATTTTTGAGCTCGAAATCTGACAACCACCTGAGCACTTTTTCGTAGAACAACCATATCACAATTTTTTTCCTTTCGGATCCTACTAGGAGGGATACACTCCTCCACCAGCCCTCAGTTCAGTAGAAAATGTCCAAGACGAGATTGAAAAACACTTTTCTTGAAATTGCCTAGAGAGAATTTTTTGAGCTCGAAATCTGACAACCACCTGAGCACTTTTTTCTTAGAACAACCAGAGCACAAATTCTGTTCTCCTTCAGACCCTACTAAGAGGGATACACTCGTCCACCAGCCCTCAGTTCAGTAGAAAAATTCCAAGACGAGATTGGAAAACACTTTCCTTGAAATTGCCTAGAGAGAATTTTTTGCGTTCGAAATCTGACAACCACCTGAGCACTTGTTTCGTAGAACAACCAGATCAAAAAATCTTTTGTCTATCTGACCCTTCTGGGTGGGATACACTTCTTCGCCAGCCCTCAGTTCAGTAGAATAAGTCCAAGACGAGAGTGAAAAACTTTTTTCGTGAAATTGCCTAGAGAGAACTTTTTGAGCCCGAAATCTGACAACCACCTGAGCACTTTTTTCGTAGAACAACCATATCACATTTTTTCCCCTTTTCGGACCCTACTAGGAGGGATACACTCCTCTACCAGCCCTCAGTTCAGTAGAAAATGTCCAAGACGAGATTGAAAAACACTTTTCTTGAAATTGCCTAGAGAGTTTTTTGAGCTCGAAATCTGACAACCACCTGAGCACTTTTTTCGTAAAACAACCAAATCACAAATTCTCTTGTCTTTCAAAACCTACTAGGAGGGATACACTTCTTCGCCAGCCCTCAGTTCAGTAGAATATGTCCGAGACGATATTGAAAAACTCTTTTCGTGAAAATGCTTAGAGATAATTTTTTGAGCCCGAAATCTGACAACCACCTGAGCACTTTTTTCGTAAAACAACCAAATCACAAATTCTCTTCCCTTTCGGACCCTACTAGGAGGGATACACTTCTTCGCCAGCCCTCAGTTCAGTAGAAAAAGTCCAAGACGAGATAGAAAAACACTTTCCGTGAAATTGCCTAGAGAGAATTTTTTGAGCTCGAAATCTGACAACCACCTGAGGACTTTTTTCGTAGAAAAACCAGATCACATATTCTGTTCCCTTTCAGACCCTACTAGGGGGATACACTCGTCCACCAGACCTCAGTTCAGAAGAAAAAGTCCAAGACTAGATTGGAAAACACTTTTCTTGAAAATGCCTAGAGAGAATTTTTTGAGCTCGAAATCTGAAAACCACCTGAGCACTTGTTTCGTAGAACAACCATATCACAATTTTCTTCCCCTTCGGACCCTACTAGGAGGGATACACTCCTCCACCAGCCCTCAGTTCAGTAGAAAATGTCCAAGACGAAATTGAAAAACACTTTTCTTGAAATTGCCTAGAAAGAATTTTTTGAGCTCGAAATCTGACAACCACCTGAGCACTTGTTTCGTAGAACAACCAGATCAAAACATCTTTTGTCTATCTGACCCTTCTGTGTGGGATACACTTCTTCGCCAGCCCTCAGTTCAGTAGAATAAGTCCAAGACGAGATTGAAAAACTTTTTTCGTGGATTTGCCTTGAGAGAACTTTTTGAGCTCGAAATCTGACAACCACTTGAGCACTTTTTTCGTAGAACAACCAGATCAAAAAATCTTTTGTCTATCTGACCCTTCTGGGTGGGATACACTTCTTCGCCAGCCCTCAGTTCAGTAGAATAAGTCCAAGACGAGATTGAAAAACACTTTTCCTGAAAATGCCCAGAGAGAATTTTTTGAGCTCGAAATCTGACAACCACCTGAGCACTTGTTTCGTAGAACAACCAGATCAAAAAATCTTTTGTCTATCTGACCCTTCTGGGTGGGATACACTTCTTCGCCAGCCCTCAGTTCAGTAGAATAAGTCCAAGACGAGAGTGAAAAACTTTTTTCGTGAATTTGCCTAGAGAGAACTTTTTGAGCCCGAAATCTGACAACCACCTGAGCACTTTTTTCGTAGAACAACCAAATCACAATTTTTTTTCCTTTTCGGACCCTACTAGGAGGGATACACTCCTCCACCAGCCCTCAGTTCAGTAGAAAATGTCCAAGACTAGATTTAAAAACACTTTTCTTGAAATTGCCTAGAGAGAATTTTTTGAGCTCGAAATCGTACAACCACCTGAGCACCTTTTTCGTAGAACAACCAGATCACAAAATCTTTTCCCTTTCGGACCCTACTAGGAGGGATACACTCGTCCACCAGCCCTCAGTTCAGTAAAAAAAGTCCAAGACAAGATTGAAAAACACTTTTCTTGAAATTGCCTAGAGAATTTTTTGAGCTCGAAATCTGACAACCACCTGAGCACTTTTTTCGTAGAACAACCATATCACAATTTTTCTCCCTTTCGGATCCTACTAGGAGGGATACACTCCTCCACCAGCCCTCAGTTCAGTAGAAAATGTCCAAGACGAGATTGAAAAACACTTTTCTTGAAATTGCATAGAGAGAATTTTTTGAGATCGAAATCTGACAACCACCTGAGCACCTGTTTCGTAGAACAACCAGATCAAAAACTCTTTTGTCTATCTGACCCTTCTGGTGGGATACACTTCTTCGGCAGCCCTCAGTTCAGTAGAATAAGTCCAAGACGAGAGTGAAAAACTTTTTTCGTGAATTTGCCTAGAGAGAACTTTTGTAGCCCGAAATCTGACAACCACCTGAGCACTTTTTTCATAGAACAACCATATCACAATTTTTTTCCTTTTCGGACAATACTAGGAGGGATACACTCCTCCACCAGCCCTCAGTTCAGTAGAAAATGTCCAAGACTAGATTGAAAAACACTTTTCTTGAAATTGCCTAGAGAGAATTTTTTGAGCTCGAAATCGTACAACCACCTGAGCACCTTTTTCGTAGAACAACCAGATCACAAAATCTTTTCCCTTTCGGACCCTACTAGGAGGGATACACTCGTCCACCAGCCCTCAGTTCCGTAAAAAAAAGTCCAAGACGAGATTGAAAAACACTTTTCTTGAAATTGCCTAGAGAGTTTTTTGAGCTCGAAAACTGACAACCACCTGAGCACTTTTTTCGTAGAACAACCAGATCAAAAATTTTTTCGTCTTCCGGACCCCACTAGGAGGGATAAATTTCTTCGCCAGCCCTCAGTTCAGTAGAATAAGACCAAGACGATATTGAAAAACAGTTTTCGTGAAAATGCCTAGAAATAACTTTTTGAGCCCGAAATCTGACAACCACCTGAGCACTTTTTTCGTAAAACAACCAAATCACAAATTCTCTTCCCTTTCGGACCCTACCAGGAGGGATACACTTCTTCGCCAGCCCTCAGTTCAGTAGAAAAAGTCCAAGACGAGATTGAAAAACACTTTCCGTGAAATTGCCTAAAGAGAATTTTTTGAGCTCGAAATCTGACAACCACTTGAGCACTTTTTTCGTAGAAAAACCAGATCACATATTCTGTTCCCTTTCACACCCTACTAGGGGGATACACTCGTCCACTACACCTCAGTTCAGAAGAAAAAGTCCAAGACTAGATTGGAAAGCACTTTTCTTGAAAATGCCTAGAGAGGTTTTTTTGAGCTCGAAATCGTACAACCACCTGAGCACTTTTTTCTTAGAACAACCAGAGCACAAATTCTGTTCTCTTTCAGACCCTACTAAGAGGGATACACTCGTCCACCAGCCCTCAGTTCAGTAGAAAAATTCCAAGACGAGGTTGGAAAACACTTTTCTTGAAATTACCTAGAGAGAATTTTTTGAGCTCGAAATCTGACAACCACCTGAGCACTTGTTTCGTAGAACAACCAGATCAAAAACTCTTTTGTCTATCTGACCCTTCTGGTGGGATACACTTTTCGGCAGCCCTCAGTTCAGTAGAATAAGTCCAAGACGAGAGTGAAAAACTTTTTTCGTGAATTTGCCTAGAGAGAACTTTTGTAGCCCGAAATCTGACAACCACCTGAGCACTTTTTTCGTAGAACAACCATATCACAATTTTTTTTTCCTTTTCGGAAAATACTAGGAGGGATACACTCCTCCACCAGCCCTCAGTTCAGTAGAAAATGTCCAAGATTAGATTGAAAAACACTTTTCTTGAAATTGCCTAGAGAGAATTTTTTGAGCTCGAAATCGTACAACCACCTGAGCACCTTTTTCGTAGAACAACCAGATCACAAAATCTTTTCCCTTTCGGACCCTACCAGGAGTGATACACTCGTCCACCAGCCCTCAGTTCCGTAAAAAAAAGTCCAAGACGAGGTTGAAAAACACTTTTCTTGAAATTGCCTAGAGAGTTTTTTGAGCTCGAAAACTGACAACCACCTGAGCACTTTTTTCGTAGAACAACCAGATTAAAAATTTTTTCGTCTTTCGGACCCCACTAGGAGGGATAAACTGCTTCGCCAGCCCTCAGTTCAGTAGAATAAGACCAAGACGATATTGAAAAACACTTTTCGTGAAAATGCCTAGAAATAACTTTTTGAGCCCGAAATCTGACAACCACCTGAGCACTTTTTTCGTAAAACAACCAAATCACAAATTCTCTTCCCTTTTGGACCCTACCAGGAGGGATACACTTCTTCGCCAGCCCTCAGTTCAGTAGAAAAAGTCCAAGACGAGATTGAAAAACACTTTCCGTGAAATTGCCTAGAGAGAATTTTTTGAGCTCGAAATCTGACAACCACCTGAGCACTTTTTTCGTAGAAAAACCAGATCACATATTCTGTTCCCTTTCACACACTACTAGGGGGATACACTCGTCCACCAGACCTCAGTTCAGAAGAAAAAGTCCAAGACTAGATTGGAAAACACTTTTCTTGAAAATGCCTAGAGAGAATTTTTTGAGCTCGAAATCGTACAACCACCTGAGCACCTTTTTCGTAGAACAACCAGATCACAAAATCTTTTTTTTCGTAACCTACTAGGAGGGATACACTCGTCCACCAGCCCTCAGTTCCGTAAAAAAAGTCCAAGACGAGATTGAAAAACACTTTTCTTGAAATTGCATAGAGAGAATTTTTTGAGCTCGAAATCTGACAACCAACTGAGCACTTTTTTCTTAGAACAACCAGAGCACAAATTCTGTTCTCTTTCAGACCCTACTAAGAGGGATACACTCGTCCACCAGCCCTCAGTTCAGTAGAAAAATTCCAAGACGAGGTTGGAAAACACTTTTCTTGAAATTACCTAGAGAGAATTCTTTGAGCTCGAAATCTGACAACCACCTGAGCACTTGTTTCGTAGAACAACCAGATCAAAAACTCTTTTGTCTATCTGACCCTTCTGGTGGGATACACTTCTTCGGCAGCCCTCAGTTCAGTAGAATAAGTCCAAGACGAGAGTGAAAAACTTTTTTCGTGAATTTGCCTATAGAGAACTTTTGTAGCCCGAAATCTGACAACAACCTGAGCACTTTTTTCGTAGAACAACCATATCACATTTTTTTTTCCTTTTCGTACAATACTAGGAGGGATAAACTCCTCCACCAGCCCTCAGTTCAGTAGAAAATATCCAAGACTAGATTGAAAAACACTTTTCTTGAAATTGCCTAGAGAGAATTTTTTGAGCTCGAAATCGTACAACCACCTGAGCACCTTTTTCGTAGAACAACCAGATCACAAAATCTTTACCCTTTCGGACCCTTCTAGGAGGGATACACTCGTCCACCAGCCCTCAGTTCCGTAAAAAAAGTCCAAGACGAGATTGAAAAACACTTTTCTTGAAATTGCCTAGAGAGTTTTTTGAGCTCGAAAACTGACAACCACCTGAGCACTTTTTCCGTAGAACAACCAGATCAAAAATTTTTTCGTCTTTCGGGCCCCACTAGGAGGGATAAACTTCTTCGCCAGCCCTCAGTTCAGTAGAATAAGACCAAGACGATATTGAAAACCACTTTTCGTGAAAATGCCTAGAAATAACTTTTTGAGCCCGAAATCTGACAACCACCTGAGCACTTTTTTCGTAAAACAACCAAATCACAAATTCTCTTCCCTTTCGGACCCTACCAGGAGGGATACATTTCTTCGCCAGCCCTCAGTTCAGTAGAAAAAGTCCAAGACGAGATTGAAAAACACTTTCCGTGAAATTGCCTAGAGAGAATTTTTTGAGCTCGAAATCTGACAACCACCTGAGCACTTTTTTCGTAGAAAAACCAGATCACATATTCTGTTCCTTTTCACTTCCTACTAGGGGGATACACTCGTCCACCAGACCTCAGTTCAGAAGAAAAAGTCCAAGACTAGATTGGAAAACACTTTTCTTGAAAATGCCTAGAGAGGTTTTTTTGAGCTCGAAATCGTACAACCACCTGAGCACTTTTTTCTTAGAACAACCAGAGCACAAATTCTATTCTCTTTCAGACCCTACTAAGAGGGATACACTCGTCCACCAGCCCTCAGTTCAGTAGAAAAATTCCAAGACGAGGTTGGAAAACACTTTTCTTGAAATTACCTAGAGAGAATTTTTTGAGCTCGAAATCTGACAACCACCTGAGCACTTGTTTCGTAGAACAACCAGATCAAAAACTCTTTTGTCTATCTGACCCTTCTGGTGGGATACACTTCTTCGGCAGCCCTCAGTTCAGTAGAATAAGTCCAAGACGAGAGTGAAAAACTTTTTTCGTGAATTTGCCTAGAGAAAACTTTTGTAGCCCGAAATCTGACAACCACCTGAGCACTTTTTTTCGTAGAACAACCATATCACAATTTTTTTTCGTTTTCGGACAATACTAGGAGGGATACATTCCTCCACCAGCCCTCAGTTCAGTGGAAAATTTCAAAGACTAGATTGAAAAACACTTTTCTTGAAATTGCCTAGAGAGAATTTTTTGAGCTCGAAATCGTACAACCACCTGAGCACCTTTTTCGTAGAACAACCAGATCACAAAAGCTTTTCCCTTTCGGACCCTACTAGGAGGGATACACTCGTCCACCAGCCCTCAGTTCCGTAAAAAAAAGTCCAAGACGAGATTGAAAAACACTTTTCTTGAAATTGCCTAGAGAGTTTTTTGAGCACGAAAACTGACAACCACCTGGGCACTTTTTTCGTAGAACAACCAGATTAAAAATTTTTTCGTCTTTCGGACCCCACTAGGAGGGATAAACTTCTTCGCCAGCCCTCAGTTCAGTAGAATAAGACCAAGACGATATTGAAAAACACTTTTCGTGAAAATGCCTAGAAATAACTTTTTGAGCCCGAAATCTGACATCCACCTGAGCACTTTTTTCGTAAAACAACTAAATCACAAATTCTCTTTCCTTTCGGACCCTACCAGGAGGGATACACTTCTTCGCCAGCCCTCAGTTCAGTAGAAAAAGTCCAAGACGAGATTGAAAAACACTTTCCGTGAAATTGCCTAGAGAGAATTTTTTGAGCTCGAAATCTGACAACCACCTGAGCACTTTTTTCGTAGAAAAACCAGATCACATATTCTGTTCCCTTTCACACACTAATAGGGCGATACACTCGTCCACCAGACCTCAGTTCAGAAGAAAAAGTCCAAGACTAGATTGGAAAACACTTTTCTTGAAAATGCCTAGAGAGAATTTTTTGAGCTCGAAATCGTACAACCACCTGAGCACCTTTTTCGTAGAACAACCAGATCACAAAGTCTTTTGCCTTTCGTACCCTACTAGGAGGGATACACTCGTCCACCAGCCCTCAGTTCCGTAAAAAAAAGTCCAAGACGAGATTGAAAAACACTTTTCTTGAAATTGCCTAGAGAGTTTTTTGAGCTCAAAAACTGACAACCACCTGAGCACTTTTTTCGTAGAACAACTAGATCAAAAGTTTTTTCGTCTTTCGGACCCTACTAGGAGGGATAAACTTCTTCGCCAGCCCTCAGTTCAGTAGAATAAGACCAAGATGATATTGAAAAACACTTTTGGTGAAAATGCCTAGAAATAACTTTTTGAGCCCGAAATCTGACAACCACCTGAGCACTTTTTTCGTAAAACAACCAAATCACAAAATCTCTTCCCTTTCGGACCCTACTAGGAGGGATACACTTCTTCGCCAGCCCTCAGTTCAGTAGAAAAACTCCAAGACGAGATTGAAAAACACTTTCCGTGAAATTGCCTAGAGAGAATTTTTTGAGCTCGAAATCTGACAACCACCTGAGCACTTTTTTCGTAGAAAAACCAGATCACATATTCTGTTCCCTTTCACACACTAATAGGGCGATACACTCGTCCACCAGACCTCAGTTCAGAAGAAAAAGTCCAAGACTAGATTGGAAAACACTTTTCTTGAAAATGCCTAGAGAGAATTTTTTGAGCTCGAAATCGTACAACCACCTGAGCACCTTTTTCGTAGAACAACCAGATCACAAAGTCTTTTGCCTTTCGTACCCTACTAGGAGGGATACACTCGTCCACCAGCCCTCAGTTCCGTAAAAAAAAGTCCAAGACGAGATTGAAAAACACTTTTCTTGAAATTGCCTAGAGAGTTTTTTGAGCTCAAAAACTGACAACCACCTGAGCACTTTTTTCGTAGAACAACTAGATCAAAAATTTTTTCGTCTTTCGGACCCTACTAGGAGGGATAAACTTCTTCGCCAGCCCTCAGTTCAGTAGAATAAGACCAAGATGATATTGAAAAACACTTTTGGTGAAAATGCCTAGAAATAACTTTTTGAGCCCGAAATCTGACAACCACCTGAGCACTTTTTTCGTAAAACAACCAAATCACAAAATCTCTTCCCTTTCGGACTCTACTAGGAGGGATACACTTCTTCGCCAGCCCTCAGTTCAGTAGAAAAACTCCAAGACGAGATTGAAAAACACTTTCCGTGAAATTGCCTAGAGAGAATTTTTTGAGCTCGAAATCTGACAACCACCCGAGCTCTTTTTTCATAGAAAAACCAGATCACATATTCTGTTCCCTTTCACACCCTACTAGGGGGATACACTCCTCCACCAGCCCTCAGTTCAGTAGAAAATGTCCAAGAATAGATTGAAAAACACTTTTCTTGAAATTGCCTAGAGAGAATTTTTTGAGCTCGAATCGTACAACCACCTGAGCACCTTTTTCGTAGAACAACCAAATCACAAAATCTTTTCCCTTTCGGACCCTACTAGGAGGGATACACTCGTCCACCAGCCCTCAGTTCCGTAAAAAAAAAGTCCAAGACGAGATTGAAAAACACTTTTCTTGAAATTGCCTAGAGAGTTTTTTGAACTCGAAAACTAACAACCACCTGAGCACTTTTTTCGTAGAACAACCAGATCAAAAATTGTTTCGTCTTTTGGACCCCACTAGGAGAGATACACTTCCTCGCCAGCCCTCAGTTCAGTAGAATAAGACCAAGACGATATTGAAAAACACTTTTCGTGAAAATGCCTAGAAATAACTTTTTGAGCCCGAAATCTGACAACCACCTGAGCACTTTTTTCGTAAAACAACCAAATCACAAATCCCCTTCCCTTTCGGACTCTACCAGGAGGGATACACTTCTTCGCCAGCCCTCAGTTCAGTAGAAAAAGTCCAAGACGAGATTGAAAAACACTTTCCGTGAAATTGCCTAGAGAGAATTTTTTGAGCTCGAAATCTGACAACCACCTGAGCATTTTTGCGTAGAAAAACCAGATCACATATTCTGTTCCCTTTCACACCCTACTAGGGGGATACACTCGTCCACCAGACCTCAGTTCAGAAGAAAAAGTCTAAGACTAGATTGGAAAACACTTTTCTTGAAAATGCCTAGAGAGGTTTTTTTGAGCTCGAAATCGTACAACCACATGAGCACCTTTTTCGTAGAACAACCAGATCACAAATTTTTTTCCCTTTCGTACCCTACTAGGAGGGATACACTCGTCCACCAGCCCTCAGTTCCGTAAAAAAAAAAGTCCAAGACGAGATTGAAAAACACTATTCTTGAAATTGCCTAGAGAGTTTTTTGAGCTCGAAAACTGACAACCACCTGAGCACTTTTTTCGTAGAACAACTAGATCAAAAATTTTTCCGTCTTTCGGACCCTACTAGGAGGGATACACTTCTTCGCCAGCCCTCAGTTCAGTAGAATAAGACCAAGGCGATATTGAAAAACACTTTTCGTGAAAATGCCTAGAAATAACTTTTTGAGCCCGAAATCTGACAACCACCTGAGCACTTTTTTTGTAAAACAACCAAATCACAAAATCTCTTCCCTTTCGGACCCTACTAGGAGGGATACACTTCTTCGCCAGCCCTCAGTTCAGCAGAAAAAGTCCAAGACGAGATTGAAAAACACTTTCCGTGAAATTGCATTGAGAGAATTTTTTGAGCTCGAAATCTGACAACCACCTGAGCTCTTTTTTCGTATAAAAACCAGATCACATATTCTGTTCCCTTTCACACCCTACTAGGGGGATACACTCGTCCACCAGACCTCAGTTTAGAAGAAAAAGTCCAAGACTAGATTGGAAAACACTTTTCTTGAAAATGCCTAGAGAGAATTTTTTGAGCTCGAAATCTGACAACCACCTGGGAACTTTTTTCGTAAAACAACCATATCACAAGTTCTTTTCCCTTTCGGACCCTACTAGTAGGGTTAAACTCCTCCACCAGCCCTCAGTTCAGTAGAAAAAGTCCAAGATGAGATTGAAAAACCTTTTTCTTGAAAGTGCCTAGAGAAAATTTTTTGAGCTCGGAATCTGGCAACCACCTGAGCACTTTTTTCGTAGAACAACCAGATGAAAAATTCCTTTGTCTTTCGGACCCTACTAGAAGGGATACACTCCTCCGCCAGCCCTCAATTCAGTAGAATAAGTCCAAGACTAGATGGAAAAACACTTTTCTTGAAAATGCCTAGAGAGAATTTTTTGAGCTCGAAATCTGACAAACACCTGGGAACTTTTTTCGTAGAACAACCATATCACAAATTCTTTTCCCTTTCGGGCCCTACTAGAAGGGATGTACTCCTCCACCAGCCCTCAGTTCAGTAGAAAAAGTCCAAGATGAGATTGAAAAACCTTTTTCTTGAAAGTGCCTAGAGAAAATTTTTTGAGCTCGGAATCTGACAACCACCTGAGCACTTTTTTTCGTAGAACAACCAGATGAAAAATTCATTTGTCTTTCGGACCCTACTAGAAGGGATACACTCCTCCGCCAGCCCTCAATTCAGTAGAATAAGTCCAAGACTAGATGGAAAAACACTTTTCGTGAAACTGCCTAGAGAGAATTTATTGAGCTCGAAATCTGACAACCACCAGAGCACTTTTTTCGTAGAACAACCAAAGCACAAACTCTGTTTTCTTTCAGACCCTACTAAGAGGGATACACTCGTCCACCAGCCCTCAGTTCAGTAGAAAAATTCCAAGACGAGATTGGAAAACACTTTTCTTGAAATTGCCTAGAGAGAATAGTTTGAGCTCGAAATCTGACAACCACCTGAGCACTTGTTTCGTAGAACAACCAGATCAAAAAATCTTTTGTCTATCTGACCCTTCTGGGTGGGATACACTTCTTCGCCAGCCCTCAGTTCAGTAGAATAAGTCCAAAACGAGATTGAAAAAATTTTTTCGTGAATTTGCCTAGAGAGAACTTTTTGAGCTCGAAATCTGACAATCACCTGAGCACTTTTTATGTAGAACAACCATATCAATTTTTTTTCCCTTTCGGACCCTACTAGGAGGAATACACTCCTCCACCAGCCCTCAGTTCGGTAGAAAAAGTCCAAGACGAGATTGAAAAACACTTTTCTTGAAATTGCCTAGAGAGAATTTTTTGAGCTCGAAATCGTACAACCACCTGAGCACTTTTTTCGTAGAACAACCAGAGCACAAACTCTGTTTTCTTTCAGACCCTACTAAGAGGGATACACTCGTCCACCAGCCCTCAGTTCAGTAGAAAAATTCCAAGACGAGATTGGAAAACACTTTTCTTGAAATTGCCTAGAGAGAATATTTTGAGCTCGAAATCTGACAACCACCTGAGCACTTGTTTCGTAGAACAACCATATCAAATTTTTTTCCCTTTCGGACCCTACTAAGAGGGATACACTCCTCCACCAGCCCTCAGTTCAGTAGAAAAAGTCCGAGACGAGATTGAAAAACACTTTTCTTGAAATTGCCTAGAGAGTTTTATGAGCTCGAAATCTGACAAACACCTGAGCACTTTTTGGTAGAACAACCAGATCAAAATTTTTTTGTCCTTCGGACCCTACTAGGAGGGATACACTTCTTCGCCAGCCGTCAGTTCAGTAGAATAAGTCCAAGACGATATTGAAAAACACTTTTCGTGAAAATGCCTAGAGATAATTTTTTGAGCTCGAAATCCGACAACCACCTGAGCACTTTTTTCGTAAAACAACCAACTCATAAATTCTTTTCCCTTTCGGACCCTACTAGGAGGGATACACTTGACCACCAGCCCTCAGTTCAGTAGAAAAATTCCAAGACGAGATTGAAAAACACTTCTTGAAATTGCCTGGAGAGAATTTTTGAGCTCGAAATTTGACAACCACCTGAGCAATTTTTTTGTAGAACAACCATATCACATTTTTTTCCCTTTCGGACCCTACTAAGAGGGATACACTCCTACACCAGCCATCAGTTCAGTAGAAAAAGTTCAAGACGAGATTGAAAAACACTTTTCTTGAAATTGCCTAGAGAGAATTTTTTGAGCTCGAAATCGTACAACCACCTGAGCACTTTTTTCGTAGAACAACCAGATCACAAAATTTTTTGCCTTTCGGACCCTACTAGGAGGGATACACTCGTCCACCAGCCCTCAGTTCAGTAGAAGAAGTCCAAGACGAGATTGAAAAACACTTTTCGTGAAATTGCCTAGAGAGAATTTTTTGAGCTCGAAATCTGACAACCACCTGAGCACTTTTTTCGTAGGACAACCAGATCACAAATTTTTTTCCCTTTCGGACCCTACTAGGAGGGATACACTCGTCCACCAGCCCTCAGCTCAGTAGAAAAATTCCAAGACGAGATTGAAAAACACTTCTTGAAATTGCCTAGAGAGAATTTTTTGAGCTCGAAATCTGACAACCACCTGAGCACTTTTTTCGTAGGACAACCAGATCAAAAATTTCTTTGTTTTTTGAACCCTACTAGGAGGGATATACTTCTCCGCCAGCCCTCAGTTCAGTTGAATAAGTCCAAGACGAGATTGAAAAACACTTTTCGTGAAATTGCCTAGAGAGAATTTTTTGAGCTCGAAATCTGACAACCACCTGAGCACTTTTTTCTTAGGACAACCAGATCACAAATTTTTTTCCCTTTCGGACCCTACTAGGAGGGATACACTCGTCCACCAGCCCTCAGCTCAGTAGAAAAATTCCAAGACGAGATTGAAAAACACTTCTTGAAATTGCCTGGAGAGAATTTTTTGGGCTCGAAATCTGACAACCACCTGAGCACTTTTTTCTTAGAACAACCAGATCAAAAATTTCTTTGTTTTTTGAACCCTACTAGGAGGGATATACTCCTCCGCCAACCCTCAGTTCAGTTGAATAAGTCCAAGACGAGATTGAAAAACACTTTTCGTGAAATTGCCTAGAGAGAATTTTTTGAGCTCGAAATCTGAAAACCACCTGAGCACTTTTTTCGTAAAACAACCAGATGACAAATTCTTTTCCATTTTGGACCCTACTAGGAGGGATTCACTCGTCCACCAGCCCTCAGTTCAGTGGAAAAAGTCCAAGACGAGATTGAAAAACACTTTTCGTGAAAATGCCAAGAGAGAATTTTTTGAGCTCGAAATCTGACAACCACCTGAGCACTTTTTTCGTAGAACAAACATATCACATTTTTTTCCTTTTCGGACGCGACTAGGAGGGATACAGTCCTCCACCAGCCCTCAGTTCAGTAGAGAAGTCCAAGACGAGATTGAAAAACACTTTTCGTGAAATTGCCTAGAGAGAATTTTTTGAGCCCGGAATCTGAAAACCACCTTAGCACTTTTTTCGTAGAACCAACATATCACATTTTTTTTTCCTTTTCGGACCCTACTAGGAGGGATACACTCCTCCACTAGCCCTCAGTTCAGTAGAAAAGTCCAAGACGAGATTGAAAAACACTTTTCTTGAAATTGCCTGGAGAGAATTTTTTGAGCTCGGAATCTGAAAACCGCCTTAGCACTTTTTTCGTAGAACAAACATATCACATTTTTTTCCTTTTCGGACCCTACTAGGAGGGATACACTTCTCCGCCAGCCCTCAGTTGAGTAGAATAAGTCCAAGACGAGATTGAAAAACACTTTTCGTGAAAATGCCCAGAGAGAATTTTTTGACCTCGAAATCTGACAACAACCTGAGCACTTTTTTCGTAGAACAAACATATCATTTTTTTTCCTTTTCGGACCCGACTAGGAGGGATACACTCCTCCAGCAGCCCTCAGTTCAGTAGAAAAGTCCAAGACGAGATTGAAGAACACTTTTTGTGAAATTGCCTAGAGAGAGTTTTTTGAGCCCGGAATCTGAAAACCACCTTAGCACTTTTTTCGTAGAAAATATCACGTTTTTTTCCTTTTCGGACCCTACTAGGAGGGATACACTCCTCCACCAGCCCTCAGTTCAGTGGAAAAAGTCCAAGACGAGATTGAAAAACACTTTTCTTGAAATTGCCTAGAGAGAATTTTTTTAGCTCGAAATCTGACAACCACCTGAGCACTTTTTTCGTAGAACAACCAGATCAAAAAATTTTTTGTCTTTCGGACCCTACTAGGAGGGATACACTTCTTCGCCAGCCCTCAGTTCAGTAGAATAAGTCCAAGACGAGATTGAAAAACACTTTTCCTGAAAATGCCCAGAGAGAATTTTTTGAGCTCGAAATCTGACAACCACCTGAGCACTTTTTTCGTAGAACAAACATATCACAAATTGTTTTCTTTTCGGACGCAACTAGGAGGGATACACTCCTCCACCAGCCCTCAGTTCAGTAGAAAAGTTCAAGACGAGATTGAAAAACACTTTTCGTGAAATTGCCTAGAGAGAATTTTTTGAGCCCGGAATCTGAAAACCACCTTAGCACTTTTTTCGTAGAACAAACATATCACATTTTTTTTTCCTTTTCGGACCCTACTAGGAGGGATACACTTCTCCGCCAGCCTTCAGTTCAGTAGAATAAGTCCAAGACGAGATTGAAAAACACTTTTCGTGAAATTGCCTAGAGAGAATTTTTTGAGCCCGGAATCTGAAAACCACCTTAGCACTTTTTTCGTAGAACAAACATATCACATTTTTTTCCTTTTCGGACCCTACTAGGAGGGATACACTTCTCCGCCAGCCCTCAGTTCAGTAGAATAAGTCCAAGACGAGATTGAAAAACACTTTTCGTGAAAATGCCTAGAGAGAATTTTTTGAGCCTGGAATCTGAAAACCACCTTAGCACTTTTTTTTCGTAGAACAAAAATATCAGATATTTTTTCCTTTTCGGACCCTACTAGGAGGGATACACTCCTCCACCAGCCCTCAGTTCAGTAGAAAAAGTCCAAGATGAGATTGAAAAACCTTTTTCTTGAAAGTGCCTAGAGAAAATTTTTTGAGCTCGGAATCTGGCAACCACCTGAGCACTTTTTTCGTAGAACAACCAGATGAAAAATTCCTTTGTCTTTCGGACCCTACTAGAAGGGATACACTCCTCCGCCAGCCCTCAATTCAGTAGAATAAGTCCAAGACTAGATGGAAAAACACTTTTCTTGAAAATGCCTAGAGAGAATTTTTTGAGCTCGAAATCTGACAAACACCTGGGAACTTTTTTCGTAGAACAACCATATCACAAATTCTTTTCCCTTTCGGGCCCTACTAGAAGGGATGTACTCCTCCACCAGCCCTCAGTTCAGTAGAAAAAGTCCAAGATGAGATTGAAAAACCTTTTTCTTGAAAGTGCCTAGAGAAAATTTTTTGAGCTCGGAATCTGACAACCACCTGAGCACTTTTTTTCGTAGAACAACCAGATGAAAAATTCATTTGTCTTTCGGACCCTACTAGAAGGGATACACTCCTCCGCCAGCCCTCAATTCAGTAGAATAAGTCCAAGACTAGATGGAAAAACACTTTTCGTGAAACTGCCTAGAGAGAATTTATTGAGCTCGAAATCTGACAACCACCAGAGCACTTTTTTCGTAGAACAACCAGAGCACAAACTCTGTTTTCTTTCAGACCCTACTAAGAGGGATACACTCCTCCACCAGCCCTCAGTTCAGTAGAAAAGTTCAAGACGAGATTGAAAAACACTTTTCGTGAAATTGCCTAGAGAGAATTTTTTGAGCCCGGAATCTGAAAACCACCTTAGCACTTTTTTCGTAGAACAAACATATCACATTTTTTTTTTCCTTTTCGGACCCTACTAGGAGGGATACACTTCTCCGCCAGCCTTCAGTTCAGTAGAATAAGTCCAAGACGAGATTGAAAAACACTTTTCGTGAAATTGCCTAGAGAGAATTTTTTGAGCCCGGAATCTGAAAACCACCTTAGCACTTTTTTCGTAGAACAAACATATCACATTTTTTTCCTTTTCGGACCCTACTAGGAGGGATACACTTCTCCGCCAGCCCTCAGTTCAGTAGAATAAGTCCAAGACGAGATTGAAAAACACTTTTCGTGAAAATGCCTAGAGAGAATTTTTTGAGCCTGGAATCTGAAAACCACCTTAGCACTTTTTTTTCGTAGAACAAAAATATCAGATATTTTTTCCTTTTCGGACCCTACTAGGAGGGATACACTCCTCTACCAGCCCTCAGTTCAGTAGAAAAGTCCAAGACGAGATTGAAAAACACTTTTCTTGAAATTGCCTAGAGAGAATTTTTTTAGCTCGAAATCTGACAACCACCTGAGCACTTTTTTCGTAGAACAACCAGATCAAAAAATTTTTTGTCTTTCGGACCCTACTAGGAGGGATGTACTCCTCCACCAGCCCTCAGTTCAGTAGAAAAAGTCCAAGATGAGATTGAAAAACCTTTTTCTTGAAAGTGCCTAGAGAAAATTTTTTGAGCTCGGAATCTGACAACCACCTGAGCACTTTTTTTCGTAGAACAACCAGATGAAAAATTCATTTGTCTTTCGGACCCTACTAGAAGGGATACACTCCTCCGCCAGCCCTCAATTCAGTAGAATAAGTCCAAGACTAGATGGAAAAACACTTTTCGTGAAACTGCCTAGAGAGAATTTATTGAGCTCGAAATCTGACAACCACCAGAGCACTTTTTTCGTAGAACAACCAGAGCACAAACTCTGTTTTCTTTCAGACCCTACTAAGAGGGATACACTCCTCCACCAGCCCTCAGTTCAGTAGAAAAGTTCAAGACGAGATTGAAAAACACTTTTCGTGAAATTGCCTAGAGAGAATTTTTTGAGCCCGGAATCTGAAAACCACCTTAGCACTTTTTTCGTAGAACAAACATATCACATTTTTTTTTTCCTTTTCGGACCCTACTAGGAGGGATACACTTCTCCGCCAGCCTTCAGTTCAGTAGAATAAGTCCAAGACGAGATTGAAAAACACTTTTCGTGAAATTGCCTAGAGAGAATTTTTTGAGCCCGGAATCTGAAAACCACCTTAGCACTTTTTTCGTAGAACAAACATATCACATTTTTTTCCTTTTCGGACCCTACTAGGAGGGATACACTTCTCCGCCAGCCCTCAGTTCAGTAGAATAAGTCCAAGACGAGATTGAAAAACACTTTTCGTGAAAATGCCTAGAGAGAATTTTTTGAGCCTGGAATCTGAAAACCACCTTAGCACTTTTTTTTCGTAGAACAAAAATATCAGATATTTTTTCCTTTTCGGACCCTACTAGGAGGGATACACTCCTCTACCAGCCCTCAGTTCAGTAGAAAAGTCCAAGACGAGATTGAAAAACACTTTTCTTGAAATTGCCTAGAGAGAATTTTTTTAGCTCGAAATCTGACAACCACCTGAGCACTTTTTTCGTAGAACAACCAGATCAAAAAATTTTTTGTCTTTCGGACCCTACTAGGAGGGATACACTTCTTCGCCAGCCCTCAGTTCAGTAGAATAAGTCCAAGACGAGATTGAAAAACACTTTTCCTGAAAATGCCCAGAGAGAATTTTTTGAGCTCGAAATCTGACAACCACCTGAGCACTTTTTTCGTAGAACAAACATATCACAAATTGTTTTCTTTTCGGACGCAACTAGGAGGGATACACTCCTCCACCAGCCCTCAGTTCAGTAGAAAAGTTCAAGACGAGATTGAAAAACACTTTTCGTGAAATTGCCTAGAGAGAATATTTTGAGCCCGGAATCTGAAAACCACCTTAGCACTTTTTTCGTAGAACAAACATATCACATTTTTTTTCCTTTTCGGACCCTACTAGGAGGGATACACTTCTCCGCCAGCCTTCAGTTCAGTAGAATAAGTCCAAGACGAGATTGAAAAACACTTTTCGTGAAATTGCCTAGAGAGAATTTTTTGAGCCCGGAATCTGAAAACCACCTTAGCACTTTTTTCGTAGAACAAACATATCACATTTTTTTCCTTTTCGGACCCTACTAGGAGGGATACACTTCTCCGCCAGCCCTCAGTTCAGTAGAATAAGTCCAAGACGAGATTGAAAAACACTTTTCGTGAAAATGCCTAGAGAGAATTTTTTGAGCCTGGAATCTGAAAACCACCTTAGCACTTTTTTTTCGTAGAACAAAAATATCAGATATTTTTTCCTTTTCGGACCCTACTAGGAGGGATACACTCCTCTACCAGCCCTCAGTTCAGTAGAAAAGTCCAAGACGAGATTGAAAAACACTTTTCGTAAAATTGCCTAGAGAGAATTTTTTGAGCCCGGAATCTGAAAACCACCTTGGCGCTTTTTTCGGTGAACAAAAATATCCGATTTTTTTCCTTTTCGGACCCTACTAGGAGGGATACACTACTCCACCAGCCCTCAGTTCAGTAGAAAAAGTCCAAGACGAGATTGAAAAACACTTTTCGTGAAATTGCCTAGAGAGAATTTTTTGAGCCCGGAATCTGAATACCACCTTAGCACTTTTTTCGTAGACAAAAAATGTCAGATTTTTTTTTCCTTTTCGGACCCTACTAGGAGGGATACACTCCTCCACCAGCCCTCAGTTCAGTAGAATAAGTCCAAGACAAGGTTGAAAAACACTTTTCGTGAAATTGCCTAGAGAGAATTTTTTGAGCTCGAAATCTGACAACCACCTGAGCACTTTTTTCGTAGAACAACCAGATCAGAAATTCTTTTCCATTTCGGACCCTACTAGGAGGGATTCACTCGTCCACCAGCCCTCAGTTCAGTAGAAAAAGTCCAAGACGAGATTGAAAAACACTTTTCTTGAAATTGCCCAGAGAGAATTTTTTGAGCTCGAAATCTGACAACCACCTGAGCACTTTTTTCGTAGAACAACCAGATCAAAAATTTTTTGTCTTTCGGACACTACTAGGAGGGATACACTTCTTCGCCAGCCCTCAGTTCAGTAGAATAAGTCCAAGACGAGATTGAAAGACACTTTTCGTGAAAATGCCCAGAAAGAATTTTTTGAGTCCGGAATCTGACAACCACCTGAGCACTTTTTTCGCAGAACAACCAGATCAAAAGTTTTTTGTCTTTCGGACACTACTAGGAGGGAAACACTTCTTCGCCAGCCCTCAGTTCAGTAGAACAAGTCCAAGACGAGATTGAAAAACACTTTTCTTGAAATTGCCCAGAGAGAATTTTTTGAGCTCGAAATCTGACAACCACCTGAGCACTTTTTTCGTAGAACAACCAGATCAAAAATTTTTTGTCTTTCGGACCCTACTAGGAGGGATACACTCCTCCACCAGCCCTCAGTTCAGTAGAAAAAGTCCAAGACGAGATTGAAGAACACTTTTCGTGAAATTGCCTAGAGAGAATTTTTTGAGCTCGAAATCTGACAACCACCTGAGCACTTTTTTCGTAGAACAACCAGATCAAAAATTCTTTTCCCTTTCGGACCCTAATAGGAGGGATACACTCGTCCACCAGCCCTCAGTTCAGTAAAAAAAGTCCAAGACGAGATTGAAAAACACTTTTCTTGAAACTGCTTAGAGAGAATTTTTTGAGTTCGAAATCTGACAACCACCTGAGCACTTTTTTCGTAGAACAACCAGATCAAAAATTTCTTTGTTTTTCGGACCCTATTAGGAGGGATACACTCCTCCGCCAGCCCTCAGTTCAGTAGAATAAGTCCAAGACGAGGTTGAAAAACACTTTTCGTGAAATTGCCTAGAGAGAATTTTTTGAGCTCGAAATCTGACAACCACCTGAGCACTTTTTTCGTAGAACAACCAGATCAGAAATTCTTTTCCATTTCGGACCCGACTAGGAGGGATTCACTCGTCCACCAGCCCTCAGTTCAGTAGAAAAAGTCCAAGACGAGATTGAAAAACACTTTTCTTGAAATTGCCCAGAGAGAATTTTTTGAGCTCGAAATCTGACAACCACCTGAGCACTTTTTTCGTAGAACAACCAGATCAAAAATTTTTTGTCTTTCGGACACTACTAGGAGGAATACACTTCTTCTTCGCCAGCCCTCAGTTCAGTAGGATAAGTCCAAGACGAGATTGAAAGACACTTTTCGTGAAAATGCCCAGAAAGAATTTTTTGAGTCCGGAATCTGAAAACCACCATAGCACTTTTTTCGTAGAACAAACAAATCACATTTTTTTTCCTTTTCGGACCCTAATAGGAGGGATACACTCCTCCACCAGCCCTCAGTTCAGTAGAAAAAGTCCAAGACGAGGTTGAAAAACACTTTTCGTGAAATTGCCTAGAGAGAATTTTTTGAGCTCGAAATCTGACAACCACCTGAGCACTTTTTTCGTAGAACAACCAGATCAGAAATTCTTTTCCATTTCGGACCCTACTAGGAGGGATTCACTCGTCCACCAGCCCTCAGTTCAGTAGAAAAAGTCCAAGACGAGATTGAAAAACACTTTTCTTGAAATTGCCCAGAGAGAATTTTCGAGCTCGAAATCTGACAACCACCTGAGCAATTTTCTCGTAGAACAACCAGATCACAAATTTTTTTCCCTTTCGGACCCTACTAGGAGGGATACACTCGTCCACCAGCCCTCAGTTCAGTAGAAAAAGTCCAAGACGAGATTGAAAAACACTTTTATTGAAATTGCCTAGAGAGAATTTTTTGAGCTCGAAATCTGACAACCACCTGAGCACTTTTTTCGTAGAACAACCAGATCAAAAATATTTTTGACTTTCGGACCCTACTAGGGGGGATACAGTTCTCCGCCAGCCCTCAGTTCCGTAGAATAAGTCCAAGACGAGATTGAAAAACACTTTTCGTGAAAATGCCCAGAGAGAATTTTTTGAGCTCGAAATCTGACAACCACCTGAGCACTTTTTTCGTAGAACAACCATATCAGAAATTCTTTTCCATTGCGGACCCTACTAGGAGGGATTCACTCGTCCACCTGCCCTCAGTTCAGTAGAAAAAGTCCAAGACGAGATTGAAAAACACTTTTCTTGAAATTGCCCAGAGAGAATTTTTTGAGCTCGAAATCTGACAACCATCTGAGCACTTTTTTCGTAGAACAACCAGATCAAAAATATTTTTGTCTTTCGGACCCTAATAGGAGGGATACAGTTCTCCGCTAGCCCTCAGTTCAGTAGAATAAGTCCAAGACGAGATTGAAAAACACTTTTCGTGAAAATGCCTAGAGAGAATTTTTTGAGCTCGAAATCTGACAACCACCTGAGCACTTTTTTTCGTAGAACAACCAGATCACAAATTTTTTTCCATATCGGACCCTACTAGGAGGGATTCACTCGTCCACCAGCCCTCAGTTCAGCAGAAAAAGTCCAAGACGAGATTGAAAAACACTTTTCTTGAAATTGCCTATAGAGAATTTTTTGAGCTCGAAATCTGACAACCACCTGAGCACTTTTTTCGTAGAACAACCAGATCAAAAATATTTTTGCCTTTCGGACCCTACTAGGAGGGATACAGTTCTCCGCCAGCCCTCAGTTCAGTAGAATAAGTCCAAGACGAGATTGAAAAACACTTTTCGTGAAAATGCCTAGAGAATTTTTTGAGCTCGAAATCTGACAACCACCTGAGCACTTTTTTTGTAGAACAACCACATCACAAATTCTTTTCCATTTCGGACCCTACTAGGAGGGATTCACTCGTCCACCAGCCCTCAGTTCAGTAGAAAAAGTCCAAGACGAGATTGAAAAACACTTTTCTTGAAATTGCCTATAGAGAATTTTTTGAGCTCGAAATCTGACAACCCCCTGAGCACTTTTTTCGTAGAACAACCAGATCAAAAATATTTTTGCCCTTCGGACCCTACTAGGAGGGATACAGTTCTCCGCCAGTCCTCAGTTCAGTAGAATAAGTCCAAGACGAGATTGAAAAACATTTTTCGTGAAAATGCCTAGAGAGAATTTTTTGAGCTCGAAATCTGACAACCACCTGAGCACTTTTTTCGTAGAACAACCACATCACAAATTCTTTTCCATTTCGGACCCTACTAGGAGGGATTCACTCGTCCACCAGCCCTCAGTTCAGTACAAAAAGTCCAAGACGAGATTGAAAAACACTTTTCTTGAAATTGCCCAGAGAGAATTTTTTGAGCTCGAAATCTGACAACCACCTGAGCACTTTTTTCGTAGAACAACCAGATCAAAAATTTTTTTGTCTTTCGGATACTACTAGGAGCGATACACTTCTTCGCCAGCCCTCAGTTCAGTAGAATAAGTCCAAGACGAGATTGAAAAACACTTTTCGTGAAAATGCCCAGAAAGAATTTTTTGAGTCCGGAATCTGAAAACCACCTTAGCACTTTTTTCGTAGAACAAACATATCACAATTTTTTTTCCTTTTCGGACCCTTCTAGGAGGGATACACTCCTCCACCAGCCCTCAGTTCAGTAGAAAAAGTCCAAGACGAGATTGAAAAACACTTTTCGTGAAATTGCCTAGAGAGAATATTTTGAGCTCGAAATCTGACAACCACCTGAGCAATTTTCTCGTAGAACAACCAGATCACAAATTCATTTCCCTCTCGGACCCTACTAGGAGGTATACACTCGTCCACCAGCCCTCAGTTCAGTAGAATAAGTCCAAGACGAGATTGAAAAACACTTTTCGTGAAATTGACTAGAGAGAATTTTTTGAGCTGGAAATCTGACAACCACCTAAGCAATTTTCTCGTAGAACAACCAGATCACAAATTTTTTCCCTTTCGGACCCTACTAGGAGGGATACACTCGTCCACCAGCCCTCAGTTCAGTAGAAAAAGTCCAAGACGAGATTGAAAAACACTTTTCTTGAAATTGCCTAGAGAGAATTTTTTGAGCTCGAAATCTGACAACCACCTGAGCATTTTTTCCGTAGAACAACCAGATCAAAAATATTTTTGTCTTTTGGAACCTACTCGGAGGGATACAGTTCTCCGCCAGCCCTCAGTTCAGTAGAATAAGTCCAAGACGAGATTGAAAAACACTTTTCGTGAAAATGCCCAGAGAGAATTTTTTGAGCTCGAAATCTGACAACCACCTGAGCACTTTTTTCGTAGAACAACCAGATCACAAATTCTTTTCCATTTCGGACCCTACTATGAGGGATTCACTCGTCCACCAGCCCTCAGTTCAGTAGAAAAAGTCCGAGACGAGATTGAAAAACACTTTTCTTGAAATTGCCCATAGAGAATTTTTTGAGCTCGAAATCTGACAACCACCTGAGCACTTTTTTCGTAGAACAACCAGATCAAAAAAGTTTTGTCTTTCGGACACTACTAGGAGGGATACACTTCTTCGCCAGCCCTCAGTTCAGTAGAATAAGTCCAAGACGAGATTGAAAAACACTTTTCGTGAAAATGCCCAGAAAGAATTTTTTGAGTCCGGAATCTGAAAACCACCTTAGCACTTTTTTCGTAGAACAAACATATCACAATTTTTTTCCTTTCGGACCCTACTAGGAGGGATACACTCCTCCACCAGCCCTCAGTTCAGTAGAAAAAGTCCAAGACGAGATTGAAAAACACTTTTCGTGAAATTGCCTAGAGAGAATTTTTTGAGCTCGAAATCTGACAACCACCTGAGCAATTTTATCGTAGAAAAACCAGATCACAATTTTATTTCCCTCTCGGACCGTACTAGGAGGGATAAACTCGTCCACCAGCCGTCAGTTCAGTAGAATAACTCCAAGACGAGATTGAAAAACACTTTTCGTGAAATTGCCTAGAGAGAATTTTTTGAGCTCGAAATCTGACAACCACCTGGGCAATTTTCTCGTAGAACAACCAGATCACAAATTTTTTTCCCTTTCGGACCCTACTAGGAGGGATACACTCGTCAACCAGCCCTCAGTTCAGTAGAAAAAGTCCAAGACGAGATTGAAAAACACTTTTCTTGAAATTGCCTAGAGAGAATTTTTTGAGCTCGAAATCTGACAACCACCTGAACACTTTTTTCGTAGAACAACCAGATCAAAAATATTTTTGTCTTGTGGACCCTACTAGAATGGATACAGTTCTCCGCCAGCCCTCAGTTCAGTAGAATAAGTCCAAGACGAGATTGAAAAACACTTTTCTTGAAAATGCGCATAGAGAATTTTTTGAGCTCGAAATCTGACAACCACCTGAGCACTTTTTTCGTAGAACAAACATATCACATTTTTTTCCTTTTCGGACCCGACTAGGAGCGATACACTCCTCCACCAGCCCTCAGTTCAGTAGAAAAAGTCCAAGACGAGATTGAAAAACACTTTTCTTGAAATTGCCCAGAGAGAATTTTTTGAGCTCGAAATCTGACAACCACCTGAGCACTTTTTTCGTAGAACAACCAGATCAAAAAAGTTTTGTCTTTCGGACACTACTAGGAGGGATACACTTCTTCGCCAGCCCTCAGTTCAGTAGAATAAGTCCAAGACGAGATTGAAAAACACTTTTCGTGAAAATGCCCAGAAAGAATTTTTTGAGTCCGGAATCTGAAAACCACCTTAGCACTTTTTTCGTAGAACAAACATATCACATTTTTTTTCCTTTCGGACCCTACTAGGAGGGATACACTCCTCCACCAGCCCTCAGTTCAGTAGAAAATGTCCAAGACGAGATTGAAAAACACTTTTCGTGAAATTGCCTAGAGAGAATTTTTTGAGCTCGAAATCTGACAACCACCTGAGCAATTTTATCGTAGAAAAACCAGATCACAATTTTATTTCCCTCTCGGACCCTACTAGGAGGGATAAACTCCTCCACCAGCCCTCAGTTCAGTAGAATAAGTCCAAGACGAGATTGAAAAACACTTTTCGTGAAATTGCCTAGAGAGAATTTTTTGAGCTCGAAATCTGACAACCACCTGGGCAATTTTCTCGTAGAACAACCAGATCACAAATTTTTTTCCCTATCGGACCCTACTAGGAGGGATACACTCGTCCACCAGCCCTCAGTTCAGTAGAAAAAGTCCAAGACGAGATTGAAAAACACTTTTCTTGAAATTGCCTAGAGAGAATTTTTTGAGCTCGAAATCTGACAACCACCTGAACACTTTTTTCGTAGAACAACCAGATCAAAAATATTTTTGTCTTGTGGACCCTACTAGAATGGATACAGTTCTCCGCCAGCCCTCAGTTCAGTAGAATAAGTCCAAGACGAGATTGAAAAACACTTTTCTTGAAAATGCGCATAGAGAATTTTTTGAGCTCGAAATCTGACAACCACCTGAGCACTTTTTTCGTAGAACAAACATATCACATTTTTTTCCTTTTCGGACCCGACTAGGAGCGATACACTCCTCCACCAGCCCTCAGTTCAGTAGAAAAAGTCCAAGACGAGATTGAAAAACACTTTTCTTGAAATTGCCTAGAGAGAATTTTTTGAGCCCGGAATCTGAAAACCACCTTAGCACTTTTTTCGTAGAACAACCAGATAAAAATTTTCTTTCTTTTTCGGACCCTACTAGGAGGGATACACTCCTCCACCAGCCCTCAGTTCAGTAGAATAAGTCCAAGACGAGATTGAAAAACATTTTTCGTGAAAATGCCCAGAGAGAATTTTTTGAGCTCGAAATCTGACAACCACATGAGCACTTTTTTTCGTAGAACAACCATATCACAATTTTTTTTCCTTTTCGGACCCTACTAGGAGGGATACACTCCTCCACCAGCCCTCAGTTCAGTAGAATAAGTCCAAGACGAGATTGAAAAACACTTTTCGTGAAAATGCCTAGAGAGAATTTTTTGAGCTCGAAATCTGACAACCATCTGAGCACTTTTTTCGTAGAACAACCATATCACAATTTTTTTTTCCTTTTCGGACCCTACTAGGAGGGATACACTCCTCCACCAGCCCTCAGTTCAGTAGAATAAGTCCAAGACGAGATTGAAAAACAATTTCCGTGAAAATGTCCAGAGAGAATTTTTCGAGCTCGAAATCTGACAACCACATGAGCACTTTTTTTCGTAGAACAACCAGATCAAAAATTTGTTTGTCTTGCGGACACTACTAGGAGGGATACACTCCTCCACCAGCCCTCAGTTCAGTAGAATAAGTCCAAGACGAGATTGAAAAACACTTTTCGTGAAAATGCCTAGAGAGAATTTTTTGAGCTCGCAATCTGACAACCACCTGAGCACTTTTTTCGTAGAACAACCATATCACAATTTTTTTTTCCTTTTCGGACCCTACTAGTAGGGATACACTCCTCCACCAGCCCTCAGTTCAGTAGAATAAGTCCAAGACGAGATTGAAAAACAATTTCCGTGAAAATGTCCAGAGAGAATTTTTCGAGCTCGAAATCTGACAACCACCTGAGCACTTTTTTCGTAGAACAAACATATTACAATTTTTTTTTCATTTTCGGACCCGACTAGGAGCGATACACTCCTCCACCAGCCCTCAGTTCAGTAGAAAAGGTCCAAGACGAGAATGAAAAACACTTCTCTTGAAATTGCCTAGAGAGAATTTTTTGAGCCCGGAATCTGAAAACCACCTTAGCACTTTTTTCGTAGAACAACCAGATGAAAAATTTCTTTTTTTTCGGACCCTACTAGGAGGGATACACTTCTCCACCAGCCCTCAGTTCAGTAGAATAAGTCCAAGACGAGATTGAAAAACTTTTTTCGTGAAAATGCCCAGAGAGAATTTTTTTAGCTCGAAATCTGACAACCACCTGAGCACTTTTTTCGTAGAACAACCATATCACATTTTTTTTCCTTTTCGGACCCGAATTGGGGGATATATTCCTCCACCAGCCCCCAGTTCAGAAGAAATAGTCCAAGACGAGATTGAAAAACACTTCTTGAAATTGCCTAGAGACAATTTTTTGAGCCCGGAATCTGAAAACCACCTTAGCACTTTTTTCGTAGAACAAACATATCACAATTTTTTTCCTTTTCGGACCCGACTGGGAGCGATACACTCCTCCACCAGCCCTCAGTTCAGTAGAAAAGGTCCAAGACGAGATTGAAAAACACTTTTCTGGAAATTTCCTAGAGAGAATTTTTTGAGCCCGGAATCTGAAAACCACCTTAGCACTTTTTTCGTAGAACAACCAAATAAAAAAAATCTTTCTTTTTCGGACTCTACTAGGAGGGATACACTCCTCCATCAGCCCTCAGTTCAGTAGAATAAGTCCAAGACGAGATTGAAAAACATTTTTCGTGAAAATGCCCAGAGAGAATTTTTTTAGCTCGAAATCTGACAACCACCTGAGCACTTTTTTTCGTAGAACAACCAGATCAAAAATTTTTTTGTCTTTCGGACCCTAGTAGGAGGGATACACTTCTTCGCCAGCCCTCAGTTCAGTAGAATAAGTCCCAGACGAGATTGAAAAACACTTTTCATGAAAATGCCTACAGAGATTCTTTTGAGCTCGAAATCTGACAACCACCTGAGCACTTTTTTCGTAGAACAACCATATCACAATTTTTTTTTCCTTTTCGGACCCGAATTGGGGGATATATTCCTCCACCAGCCCCCAGTTCAGAAGAAACAGTCCAAGACGAGATTGAAAAACACTTTTCTTGAAATTGACTAGAGAGAATTTTTTGAGCCCGGAATCTGAAAACCACCTTAGCACTTTTTTCGTAGAACAACCAGATAAAAATTTTTTTTGTTTTTCGGACCCTACTAGGAGGGATACACTCCTCCGCCAGCCCTCAGTTCAGTAGAAAAAGTCCAAGACGAAATTGAAAAACACTTTTCGTGAAATTGCCTAGAAAGATTTTTTTGAGCTCGATATCTGACAACCACCTGAGCAGTTTTTTCGTAGAACAACCAGATAAAAAATTTCTTTGTCTTTTGGACCCTACCAGGAGGGATATACTCCTCCACCAGCCCTCAGTTCAGTAGAAAAAGTCCAAGACGAGATTGAGAACACTTTTCTTGAAATTGCCTAGAGAGAGTTTTTTAAGCTCGGAATCTAACAACCACCTGCGCACTGTTTTCGTAGAACAAACAGATAAAAATTTTCCTTTTCTTTTGGACCCTACTAGGAGCGATATACTCCTCCGCCAGCCCTCAGTTCAGTAGAAAAAGTCCAAGACAAGATTGAAAAACACGCTTCTTGAAATTGCCTAGAGAGAATTTTTTGAGCTCGAAATCTGACAACCACCTGAGCACTTTTTTCGTTGAACAACCAGATCAAAAATTGTTTTTCATTCGGACCCTACTAGCAGCGATGCACTCCTCCGCCAGCCCCCAGTTCAGTAGTAAAAGTCCAAGACAAGATTGAAAAACACTTTTCGTTAAATTTTCTCAAGACACTTTTTGAGCTCGAAATCTGACAACTACCGAAGTTCTTTTTTCGTAGAGCAACCAGATCAAAAATTTCTTCTTTTTTGCATTCTACTAGGGAGGATACACTCCTCCACCAGCCCTCAGTTCAGTAGAAAAAGTCCAAGGGGCTAGTTTGAAAAGCACTTTCGTTAAATTGTCTCAAGACAAAATTTTTGAGCTCGGAATCGAACAACCACCTGAGCACTGTTTTCGTAGAACAACCAGATAAACAATTTCCTTGTCTTTTGGACCCTACTAGTAGGGATATAGTCCTCCGCCAGCCCTCAGTTCAGTAGAATAAGTCCAAGACGAGATTGAAAAACACGCTTCTTGAAATTGCCTAGAGACAATTTTTTGAGCTCGAAATCTGACAACCATCTGAGCACTTTTTTCGTAGAACAAACAGATCAAAAATTGTTTTTCATTCGGACCCTACTAGCAGCGATGCACTCCTCCGCCAGCCCCCAGTTCAGTAGTAAAGGTCCAAGACAAGATTGAAAAACACTTTTCGTTAAATTTTCTCAAGATACTTTTTGAGCTCGAAATCTGACAACTACCTAAGTTCTTTGTTCATAGAACAACCAGAGCAAAATTTTCTTCTCTTTTGAAATCTACCAGGATGGATACACTCCTCCACCAGCCCTCAATTCAGTAGAAAAAGTCCAAGACGAGATTGAAAACACTTTTCTTGAAATTGCCTAGAGAGAATTTTTTGAGCTCGGAATCTGACACTCACCTGGGCATTTTTTCCGTAGAACAACCAGATAAAAAATTTCTTTGTCTTTTGAACCCTACTAGGAGGGATATACTCCTCCACCAGCCCTTAGTTCAGTAGAAAAATTCCAAGACGAGATTGAAAAACACGCTTCTTGAAATTGCCTGGAGAGAATTTTTTGAGCTCGAAATCTGACAACCACCTGAGCACTTTTTTCGCAGAACAACCAGATCAAAAATTGTTTTTCTTTCGGACCCTACTAGCAGCGATACACTCCTCCGCCAGCCCCAGTTCAGTAGTAAAAGTCCAAGACAAGATTGAAAAACACTTTTCGTTAAATTTTCTCAAGACACTTTTTGAGCTTGGAATCTGACAACCACCTGAGCATTTTTCCGTAGAACAACCAGATAAAATTTTTTTTGTCTTTTGGACCCTAATAGGAGGGATATACTCCTCCACCAGCCCTTAGTTCAGTAGAAAAAGTCCAAGACGAGATTGAAAAACACAACACACTTCTTGAAATTGCCTAGAGAGAATTTTTTGAGCTCGAGATCTGACAACCACCTGAGCACTTTTTTTCGTAGAACAACCAGATCAAAAATATTTTTGTCTTTCGGACCCTACTACGTGGGATAAACTTCTCCGCCAGCCCTCAGTTCAGTAGAAAAAGTCCAAGACGAGATTGAAAAACACTTTTCGTGAAAATGCCCAGAGAGAATATTTTGAGCTCGAAATCTGACAACCACCTGAGCACTTGTTTCGTAGAACAAACATATCACATTTTTTTTTCCTTTTCGGAACCGACTAGGAGCGATACACTTCTCCACCAGCCCTCAGTTCAGTAGAAAAAGTCCAAGACGAGATTGAAAAACACTTTTCTTGAAGTTGCCTAGAGAGAATTTTTTGAGCCCGGAATCTGAAAACCACCTTAGCACTTTTTTCGTAGAACAACTAGATCACAAATTAATTTCCCTTTCCGACACTACTGGGTGAGTAAGACTCCTCCGCCAGCCCTCAGTTCAGCAGAAAAAGTCCAAGACTTGGTTGAAAAACACTTTTCGTTAAATTGTCTCAAGACACTTTTTTTGAGCTCGGAATCTGACAAAAACCTAATTAGTGTTTTCGTGGAACAACCAAGTCAAATTTTTTTCTCTTTTGTAACCTAATAGGAGTGATACACTCCTCCGCCAGCCCTCAGTTCAGTAGAATAAGTCCAAGACGAGATTGAAAAACACTTTTCGTGAGATTGCCTAGAGAGAATATTTTGAGCTCGAAATCTGACAACCACCTGAGCACTTTTTTCGTAGAACAACCAGATAAAAAACTTCTTTGTCTTTTGGACCCTACTAGGAGGGATATACTCCTCCACCAGACCTTAGTTCAGTAGAAAAAGTCCAAGACGAGATTGAAAAACACGCTTCTTGAAATTGCCTAGAGAGAATTTTTTGAGCTCGAGATCTGACAACCAACTGAGCAGTTTTTTCGCAGAACAACCAGATCAAAAATTAATTTTCTATCGGACCCTACTAGCAGCGATACACTCCTCCGCCAGCCCCCAGTTCAGTAGAAAAAGTCCAAGACGAGATTGAAAACACTTTTCGTTAAATTTTCTCAAGACACTTTTTGAGCTCGAAATCTGACAACTACCTAAGTTCTTTCTTCGTAGAACAACCAGATCAAAAGTTTCGTCTTTTCATCAACCTACTAGGATGGATACACTCCTCCACCAGCCCTCAGTTCAGTAGAAAAAGTCCAAGACGAGATTGAAAACACCTTTCTTGAAATTGCCTAGAGAGAATTTTATGAGCTCGGAGTCTGACAACCACCTGAGCACTTTTTTCGTAGAACAACCAGATAAAAAAGTTCTACGTCTTTTGGATCCTACTAGGAGGGATATACTCCTCCACCAGCCCTTAGTTCAGTAGAAAAAGTCCAAGACGAGATTGAAAAACAAGCTTCTTGAATATGCCTAGAGAGAATTTTTTGAGCTCGAGACCTGAAAACCAACTGAGCACTTTTTTTTGCAGAACAACCAGATCAAAAATTATTTTTCTTTCGGACCCTACTAGCAGCAATACACTCCTCCGCCAGCCCCCAGTTCAGTAGAAAAAGTCCAAGACGAGATTGAAAACACTTTTCGTTAAATTGTCTCAAGACAAATTTTTTGAGCTCGGAATCTGACAAACACCTAAGTACTTTTTTTCTTAGAACAACCAGATCAAAAATCTCTTCTCTTTTGAAACCTACTAAGATGGATACACTCCTCCACCAGCCCTCAGTTCAGTAGAATAAGTCCAAGACGAGATTGAAAAAGATTTTTCGTGAAAAAGCCTAGAGAGAAATTTTTGAGTTCGAAATCTGACAACCAGCTGAGCACTTTTTTTCGTAGAACAACCAAACAACAACTTTGTTTCCCTTTCGGACACTACCAGGAGAGATACACTCCTCAGCCAGCCCTCAGTTCTGTAGAGAAAGCCCAAGACTTGGTTGAAAAACACTTTTCGTTAAATTGTCTCAAGACACTTTTTTTGAGCTCGGAATCTGACAAAAACCTAGGTAGTTTTTTCGTCGAACAAAATGATCAAAATTTTCTTCTCTTTTGCAACCTACTACGATGGATACACTCCTCCACCAGCCCTCAGTTCAGTAGAATAAGTCCAAGACGAGATTGAAAAACGTTTTTAGTGAAATTGCCTAGAGAGAATTTTTTGAGCTCCTAATCTGACAACCACCTGAGTACTTTTTTCGTAGAACAACCAGGTCAATTTTTTTTCTGTTTCGCAACTTACTAGGAGGGATACACTTCTCTGCCAGCCCTCATATCAGTAGAATATGTCCAAAACTAGACTGAAAAACACTTTTCGTTAAGTTTTCTTAAGACAGTTTCTTGAGCTCGGAATCTGACAATCACCTCAGTTCTTTTTTCGTAGAACAACCAGATCAAAAATTTCTTCTCTTTTGCAACCTACTAGGATTGATACACTCATCCACCAGTCCTCAGTTCAGTAGAAAGAGTCCAAGACGAGATTGAAAAACATTTTTCGTGAAAATGCCTAGAGAGAAGTTTTTGAGCTCGAAATCTGACAACCACCTGAGCACTTTTTTCGTAGAACAACCAGATAAAAAACTTTTTTTCGTCTTTTGGATCCTACTAGGAGGGATATACTCCTCCACCAGCCCTTAGTTCAGTAGAACAAGTCCAAGACTAAATTTAAAAAAAAAACACTTTTCGTGAAATTTCCTAGAGAGAATTTTATGAGCTCCTAATCTGACAACCACCTGAGTACTTTTTTTGTAGAACAACCAGGTCAATTTTTTTTCTGTTTCGCAACTTACTAGGAGGGATACACTTCTCTGCCAGCCCTCATATCAGTAGAATATGTCCAAAACTAGACTGAAAAACACTTTTCGTTAAGTTTTCTTAAGACAGTTTCTTGAGCTCGGAATCTGACAATCACCTCAGTTCTTTTTTCGTAGAACAACCAGATCAAAAATTTCTTCTCTTTTGCAACCTACTAGGATTGATACACTCATCCACCAGTCCTCAGTTCAGTAGAAAGAGTCCAAGACGAGATTGAAAAACATTTTTCGTGAAAATGCCTAGAGAGAAGTTTTTGAGCTCGAAATCTGACAACCACCTGAGCACTTTTTTCGTAGAACAACCAGATAAAAAACTTTTTTTCGTCTTTTGGATCCTACTAGGAGGGATATACTCCTCCACCAGCCCTTAGTTCAGTAGAACAAGTCCAAGACTAAATTAAAAAAAAAAAACACTTTTCGTGAAATTTCCTAGAGAGAATTTTATGAGCTCCTAATCTGACAACCACCTGAGTACTTTTTTTGTAGAACAACCAGATCAAAAGTTCCGTCTCTCTCCGAACCTACTAGGTTGGATATGATCCTCCGCCAGCCCTCAGTTCAGTAGAATAAGTCCAAGACTAAATTGAAAGACACTTTTCGTGAAATTGCCTAGAGAGAATTTTTTGAGCTCCTAATCTGACATCCACCTGAGTAATTTTTTCGCAGTACAAGCAGATCAAAAGTTCCTTTTCTTTCCGAACCTACTGGGATGGATACAATCCTCCGCCAGCCCTCATTGCTGTAGAATAAGTCCAAGACAAGATTGAAAAACACTTTTCGGTAAATAGTCTCAAGAAACTTTTTTGAGCTCGGAAATTGATAACCACCTAAGTACTTTTTTCGTAGAACAATCATAACAAAAAGTTGTTCCCTTTCGGAACCCACTAGGAAGGATGCCCTCCTCCGCCAGCCCTGAGTTCTGTAGATTAAGTCCAAGATTAGATTGAAAAACCTTTTCGTAAAATTGTCTCGAGACACTTTTCTGAGCTCGGAATCTGACAACCACTTTAGTGCTACTTTCGTAGAACAATCAGTTCAAACTTTCCTTTCTTTTTCAGCCTACTAGGGGGATATACTCCTCCACCAACCCCCAGTTCAGTAGAATAAGTCCAAAACTAGATTGAAAAATACTTTTCGTTATATTGTCTCAAGTCAATTTTCTGAGCTCGGAATCTGATAACCACCTAAGTACTCTTTTCGTAGAACAATCAGTTCAAAAATTCCTTCTCTTTTTCAACCTACTAGGAGGGATACACTCCTCCGCCAGCCCTCAGTTCTGTAGAATAAGTCCAAGATCAGATTGAACAACACTTTTCGTAAAATTGTCTCGAGACACTTTTCTGAGCTCGGAATCTGACAACCACCTAAGTACGTTTTTCGTAGAACAACCAGATCAAAAAACCTTTCGGAAACTACTGGGAGGGATACACTCCTCCGCCAGCCCACAGTTCAGTAGAAGAAGTCCAAGACTAGAATGAAAGACACTTTTACTTGAAATTGTCTCAAGACAATTTTTTGAGCTCGGAATCTGACAACTGCCCCAGTACTTTTTTCGTAGACCGACCAAGTAAAAAATTCCTTCTTTTTCGCAATCTACTAGGAGGGATACACTCCTCCGCCAGCCCTCAGATCAGTTGACTATGTCCAAAACTAGACTGAAAAACAATTTTCGTTAAATTGTCTAAGATATTTTTTGAGCCCGGAATCTGACAATCACCTAAGTAATTTTTTCGTAGAACAACCAGATTAAAAATTTTTTCTTCTCTTTCGCAATCTGGGAGGGACACACTCCTCCGCCAGCCCTCATTTCAGTAGAACAAGTCCAAGACGAGATTGAAAAACACTTTTCGTGAAATGTCTCAAGACAATTTTTTGAGCTCGGAATCTGACACCTGCCTCTGTACTTTTTTCGTAGAACAACCAGATCAAAAGTTTCTTCTCTTTCGCAACCTATTAGGAGTGATACATTCATCCGCCAGCCCTCTGTTCAGTAGAATAAGTCCAAGACTAAATTGAAAAACACTTTTCGAGAAATTGCCTAGAGAGAATTTTTTGAGCTCCTGATCTGACAACCACCTGAGTACTGTTTTCGTAGTACAAGCAGATCAAAAGTTCCTTCTCTTTCCGAACCTACTAGGATGGATACAATTCTCCGCCGGCCCTCATTTCTGTAGAATAAGTCCAAGACAGGATTGAAAAACACTTTTCGGTAAATAGTCTCAGGACACTTTTTTGAGCTCGGAAATTGATAACCACCTAAGTACTTTTTTCGTAGAACAATCATATCAAAAATTCTTTGTCTTCCGGAACCTACTGGGTGGGATACACTCCTCGCCAGCCAACAGTTCAGTAGAAGAAATCCAAGACTAGATTGAAAAACACTTTTCGTAAAATTGTCTCAAGACAATATTTTGAGCCCGGAATCTGACAATCACCTAAGTAATTTTTTCGTAGAACAACCAGATTAAAAATTTTTTCTTCTCTTTCGCAATCTGGGAGGGACACACTCCTCCGCCAGCCCTCATTTCAGTAGAACAAGTCCAAGACGAGATTGAAAAACACTTTTCGTGAAATGTCTCAAGACAATTTTTTGAGCTCGGAATCTGACACCTGCCTCTGTACTTTTTTCGTAGAACAACCAGATCAAAAGTTTCTTCTCTTTCGCAACCTATTAGGAGTGATACATTCATCCGCCAGCCCTCTGTTCAGTAGAATAAGTCCAAGACTAAATTGAAAAACACTTTTCGAGAAATTGCCTAGAGAGAATTTTTTGAGCTCCTGATCTGACAACCACCTGAGTACTGTTTTCGTAGTACAAGCAGATCAAAAGTTCCTTCTCTTTCCGAACCTACTAGGATGGATACAATTCTCCGCCGGCCCTCATTTCTGTAGAATAAGTCCAAGACAGGATTGAAAAACACTTTTCGGTAAATAGTCTCAGGACACTTTTTTGAGCTCGGAAATTGATAACCACCTAAGTACTTTTTTCGTAGAACAATCATATCAAAAATTCTTTGTCTTCCGGAACCTACTGGGTGGGATACACTCCTCGCCAGCCAACAGTTCAGTAGAAGAAATCCAAGACTAGATTGAAAAACACTTTTCGTAAAATTGTCTCAAGACAATATTTTGAGCTCGGAATCTGAAAACCACCTAAGTACTTTTTTTGTAGAACAATCATATCGAAAATTCTTCGTCTTTCGGTACCTACTGGGAGGGATACACTCCTCGCCAGCCATTAGTTCAGTAGAATATGTCCAAAACTAGACTGAAAAGCACTTTTCGTTAAATTGTCTTAAAACACTTTTTTGAGCTCGGAATCTGACAACCACCTAAATACTTTTTTCGTAGAACAACCAGATCAAAAATTTCTTCTCTTTCGCAACTTAATAGGAGTGATACACTCATCCACCAGCCCTCACTTCAGTAGAATAAGTCCAAGACTAAATTGAAAGACACTTTTCGTGAAATTGCCTAGAGAGAATTTTTTGAGCTCCTAATCTGACATCCACCTGAGTAATTTTTTCGTAGTACATGAAGATCAAAAGTTCCTTTTCTTTCCGAACCAACTAGGATGGATACAATCCTCCGCCGGCCCTCATTGCTGTAGAATAAGTCCAAGACAAGATTGAAAAACACTTTTCGGTAAATAGTCTCAAGACACTTTTTTGAGCTCGGAAATTGATAACCACCTAAGTACTTTTTTTGTAGAACAATCATATCGAAAATTCTTTGTCTTTCGGAACCTACTGGGAGGGATACACTCCTCGCCAGCCATTAGTTCAGTAGAATATGTCCAAAACTAGACTGAAAAGCACTTTTCGTTAAATTGTCTTAAGACACTTTTTTGAGCTCGGAATCTGACAACCGCCTAAATACTTTTTTCGTAGAACAACCAGATCAAAAATTTATTCTCTTTCGCAACCTAATAGGAGTGATACACTCATCCACCAGCCCTCAGTTCAGTAGAATAAGTCCAAGACTAAATTGAAAGACACTTTTCGTGAAATTGCCTAGAGAGAATTTTTTGAGCTCCTAATCTGACATCCACCTGAGTAATTTTTTCGTAGTACAAGCAGATCAAAAGTTCCTTTTCTTTCCGAACCTACTAGGATGGATACAATCCTCCGCCAACCCTCATTGCTGTAGAATAAGTCCAAGACAAGATTGAAAAACACTTTTCGGTAAATAGTCTCAAGACACTTTTTTGAGCTCGGAAATTGATAACCACCTAAGTACTTTTTTCGTAGAACAATCATATCAAATATTCTTTGTCTTTCGGAACCTACTGGGAGGGATACACTCCTCCGCCAGCCCAGAGTTCAGTAGAAGAAGTCCAAGACTCGATTGAAAAACACTTTTCGTAAAATTGTCTCAAGACATTTTTTTGAGCTCGGAATCTGACACCAGCCTCTGTACTTTTTTTCGTAGAACAACCAGATCAAAAATTTCTTCTCTTTCGCAACCTATTAGGAGTGATACACTCATCCCCCAGCCCTCTGTTCAGTAGAATAAGTCCAAGACTAAATTGAAAAACACTTTTCGTGAAATTGCCTAGAGAGAATTTTTTGAGCTCCTAATCTGACAACCACCTGAGTACTTTTTTCGTAGTAGAAGCATATCAAAAGTTCCTCCTTTTTCCGAACCTACTAGGATGGATACAATCCTCCGCCGGCCCTCATTTTTGTAGAATAAGTCCAAGACAGGATTGTAAAACACTTTTCGGTAAATAGTCTCAAGACACCTTTTTGAGCTCGGAAATTGATAACCTCCTAAGTACTTTTTTCGTAGAACAATCATATCGAAAATTCTTTGTCTTTCGAAACCTACTGGGAGGGATACACTCCTCCGCCAGCCCACAGTTCAGTAGAAGAAGTCCAAGACTAAATTGAAAAACACTTTTCGTGAAATTGCCTAGAGAGAACTTTTTGAGCTCCTAATCTGACAACCACCTGAGTACTTTTTTCGTAATACACGCAGATCATAAAGTCCTTCTCTTTCCGAACCTACTAGGATGGATAAAATCCTCCGCCAGCCCTCATTTCTGTAGAATAAGTCCAAGACAGGATTGAAAAACACTTTTCGGTAAATAGTCTCAAGACACTTTTTTGAGCTCGGAAATTGATAACCACCTAAGTACTTTTTTCGCACAACAATCGTACCCAAAATTTTTTTTCTTTTGGAACCTACTGGGAGGGATACACTCCTCCGCCTGCCCACAGTTCAGTAGAAGTCCAAGACTATATTGAAAAACACTTTTCGTAAAATTGTCTCAAGACAATTTTTTGAGCTCGGAATCTGACACCTGCCTCAGTACTTTTTTTCGTAGAACAACCAGATCAAAATTTTTTTCTCTTTCGTAACCTAATAGGAGTGATACACTCAGCCACCAGCCCTCAGTTCAGTAGAATAAGTCCAAGACTAAATTGAAAAATACTTTTCGTGAAATTGCCTAGAGAGAATTTTTTGAGCTCCTAATCTGACAACCACCTGAGTACTTTTTTCGTAGTACAAGCAGATCAAAAGTTCCTTTTCTTTCCGAGCCTACTAGGATGGATACAACCCTCCAGCACCCCTCATTTCTGTAGAATAAATCCAAGACAAGATTGAAAACACTTTTCGGTAAATAGTCTCAAGACACTTTTTGAGCTCGGAAATTGACAACCAACTAAGTACTTTTTTTCGTAAATCAACCAGATCAAAAATTTCTTCTTTTTCGCAACCTACTAGGAGGGATAAACTCCTCCGCCAGCCCTAAGATCGGTAGAATATGTCCAAAACTAGACTGAAAAACACTTTTCGTTAAATTGTCTCAAGACACTTTTTTGAGCTCGGAATCTGACAACCACTTAAGTAATTTTTTCGTAGAACAACCAAATCAAAAATTTTTTGTCTTTTGGAACCTACTGGGAGGGACACACTCCTACGCCGGCTCTCATTTCAGTAGAATAAGTCCAAGACTAGATTGAAAAACAATTTTCGTTAAAATTTCTCGAAACAATTTTTTGAGCTCGGAATCTGACAACTGCCTCAGTACTTTTTTCCGTAGAACAATCATATCAAAAAATCTTTGTCTTTCGAAACCTACTGGGAGGGATACCCTCCTCCGCCAGCCCTCATTTTAGTAGAATATGTCCAAGACTAGATTGAAAAACAATTTTCGTTAAATTTTCTCGAGACAATTTTTTGAGCTCGGAATCTGACAACTGCCTCAGTACTTTTTTCGTAGAACAACCAGATCAAAAGTTCCTTCTTTTTGCAACCCACCAGGAGGGATACACAACTCCACCAGCCCTCATTTCAGTAGAATAAGTCCAAGACTAGATTGAAAAACAATTTTCGTTAAATTTTCTCGAGACAATTTTTTGAGCTCGGAATCTGACAACTGCCTCAGTACTTTTTTTCGTTAAACAATCATATCAAAAATTCTTTGTCTTTTGGGACCTACTGGGAGGGATACCCTCCTCCGGCAGCCCTCAGTTCAGTAGAATAAGCCCAAGACTAGATTGAAAAACAATTTTCGTTAAATTTTCTCGAGACAATTTTTTGAGCTCGGAATCTGACAACTGCCTCGGTACTTTTTTTCGTAGAACAATCATATCAAAAATTCTTTGCCTTTTGGAACCTACTGGGAGGGATACCCTCCTCCGGCAGCCCTCATTTTAGTAGAATAAGACCAAGACTAGATTGAAAAACAATTTTCGTTAAATTTTCTCGAGACAATTTTTTGAGCTCGCAATCTGACAACTGCCTCATTACTTTTTTTCGTAGAACAATCATATCAAAAATTCTTTGTCTTTCGGAACCTACTTGGAGGGATACCCTCCTCCGCCAGCCCTCATTTTAGTAGAATAAGTCCAAGACTAGATTGAAAAATAACTTTCGTTAAATTTTCTCGAGACAATTTTTTGAGCTCGGAATCTGAAAACTGCCTCATTACTTTTTTTCGTAGAACAGCAAGATCAAAAATTCCCTCTTTTTGCAACCCACCAGGAGGGATACACAACTCCGCCAGCCCTCAATTCAGTAGAATAAGTCCAAGACTAGATTGAAAAACAGTTTTTATTAAATTTTCTCGAGACAATTTTTGAGCTCGGAATCTGACAACTGCCTCAGTACTTTTTTTTTCGTAGAACAATCATATCAAAAACTCTTTGTCTTTTGGAACCTACTGGGAGGGATACCCTCCTCCGCCAGCGCTCATTTTAGTAGAATAAGTCCAAGACTAAATTGAAAAACAAATTTCGTTGAATTTTCACGAGACAATTTTTTGAGCTCGGAATCTGACAACTGCCTCAGTACTTTTTTTCGTAGAACAATCATATCAAAAATTCTCTGTCTTTTGGAACCTACTGGGAGGGATACACTCCTCCGCCGGCTCTCATATCAGTAGAATAAGTCCAAGACTAGATAGAAAAACAATTTTCGTTAAATTTTCTCGAGACAATTTTTGGAGCTCGGAATCTGACAACTGCCTCAGTACTTTTTTTCGTAGAACAATCATATCAAAAATTCTTTGTCTTTCGGAACCTACTTGGAGGGATACCCTCCTCCCCCAGCCCTCATTTTAGTAGAATAAGTCCAAGACTAGATTGAAAAACAATTTTCGTTAAATTTTCTCGAGACAATTTTTTGAGCTCGGAATCTGACAACTGCCTCATTACTTTTTTTCGAAGAACAACCAGATCAAAAATTCCCTCTTTCTGCAACCCACCAGGAGGGATACACAACTACGCCCGCCCTCATTTCAGTAGAATAAGTCCAAGACTAGATTGAAAAACAATTTTCGTTAAATTTTCTCGAGACAATTTTTGAGCTCGGAATCTGACAACTGCCTCAGTACTTTTTTTCGTAGAACAATCATATCAAAAATTCTTTGTCTTTCGGAACCTACTTGGAGGGATACCCTCCTCCCCCAGCCCTCATTTTAGTAGAATAAGTCCAAGACTAGATTGAAAAACAATTTTCGTTAAATTTTCTCGAGACAATTTTTGAGCTCGGAATCTGACAACTGCCTCAGTACTTTTTTTTCGTAGAACAATCATATCAAAAATTCTTTAGTCTTTCGGAACCTACTGGGAGGGATACCCTCCTCCGCCAGCGCTCAGTTTAGTAGAATAAGTCCAAGACTAGATTGAAAAACAAATTTCGTTAAATTTTCTCGAGACAATTTTTTGAGCTCGGAATCTGACAACTTCCTCAGTACTTTTTTTTCGTAGAACAATCATATCAAAAAATCTTTGTCTTTTGGAACCTACTGGGAGGGATACCCTCCTGCGCCAGCCCTCATTTTAGTAGAATAAGTCCAAGACTAGATTGAAAAACAATTTTCGTTAAATTTTCTCGAGACAATTTTTTGAGCTCGGAATCTGACAACTGCCTCAGTACTTTTGTTCGTAGAACAACCAGATCAAAAATTCCTTCTTTTTGCAACCCACCAGGAGGGATACACAACTCCGCCCGCCCTCATTTCAGTAGAATAAGTCCAAGACTAGATTGAAAAACAATTTTCGTTAAATTTTCTCGAGACAATTTTTTGAGCTCGGAATCTGACAACTGCCTCAGTAATTTTTTTTCGTAGAACAACCAGATCTTAAAATTCTTCTTTTCGCAACCTACTAGGAAGGACACACTCCTCCGCCAGCCCTAAGAGCCGTAGAATTTGTCCAAAACTAGACTGAAAAACACTTTTCGTTAAATTGTCTCAAGACAGGTTTTTGAGCTCGGAATCTGACAACAATCTAAGTAATTTTTTCGTAGAACAATCATATCAAAATTTGTTTGTCTTTCGGAACCTACTGGGAGGGATACCCTCCTCAGCCAGCCCTCATTTTAGTAGAATAAGTCGAAGACTAGATTGAAAAACAATTTTCGTTAAATTTTCTCGAGACAATTTTTTGAGCTCGGAATCTGACAACTGCCTCAGTACTTTTGTTCGTAGAACAACCAGATCAAAAATTCCTTCTTTTTGCAACCCACCAGGAGGGATACACAACTCCGCCCGCCCTCATTTCAGTAGAATAAGTCCAAGACTATATTGAAAAACAATTTTCGTTAAATTTTCTCGAGACAATTTTTTGAGCTCGGAATCTGACAACTGCCTCAGTAATTTTTTTTCGTAGAACAACCAGATCTTAAAATTCTTCTTTTCGCAACCTACTAGGAAGGACACACTCCTCCGCCAGCCCTAAGAGCCGTAGAATTTGTCCAAAACTAGACTGAAAAACACTTTTCGTTAAATTGTCTCAAGACAGGTTTTTGAGCTCGGAATCTGACAACAATCTAAGTAATTTTTTCGTAGAACAATCATATCAAAATTTCTTTGTCTTTCGGAACCTACTGGGAGGGATACCCTCCTCCGCCAGCCCTCATTTTAGTAGAATAAGTCGAAGACTAGATTGAAAAACAATTTTCGTTAAATTTTCTCGAGACAATTTTTTGAGCTCGGAATCTGACAACTGCCTCAGTACTTTCGTTCGTAGAACAACCAGATCAAAAATTCCTTCTTTTTGCAACCCACCAGGAGGGATACACAACTCCGCCAGCCCTCCTTTCAGTAGAATAAGTCCAAGACTAGATTGAAAAACAATTTTCGTTAAATTTTCTCGAGACAATTTTTTGAGCTCGGAATCTGACAACTGCCTCAGTAATTTTTTTTTCGTAGAACAACCAGATCTAAAAATTCTTCTTTTCGCAACCTACTAGGAAGGACACACTCCTCCGCCAGCCCTAAGAGCAGTAGAATTTGTCCAAAACTATACTGAAAAACACTTTTCGTTAAATTGTCTCAAGACACGTTTTTGAGCTCGGAAACTGACAACCATCTAAGTAATTTTTTCGTAGAACAATCATATCAAAATTGCTTTGTCTTTCGGAACCTACTGGGAGGGATACCTCCTCCGCCAGCCCTCATTTTAGTAGAATAAGTCGAAGACTAGATTGAAAAACAATTTTCGTTAAATTTTCTCGAGACAATTTTTTGAGCTCGGAATCTGACAACTGCCTCAGTAATTTTTTTTCGTAGAACAACCAGATCTAAAATTTCTTCTTTTCGCAACCTACTAGGAAGGATACACTCCTCCGCCAGCCCTAAGATCAGTAGAATTTGTCCAAAACTAGACTGAAACACACTTTTCGTTATATTGTCTCAAGACACGTTTTTGAGCTCGGAATCTGACAACCATCTAAGTAATTTTTTCGTAGAACAATCAAATCAATTTTTTTTTGTCTTTCGGAACCTACTGGGAGGGATACCTTCCTCCGCCAGCCCTCATTTTAATAGAATAAGTCCAAGACTAGATTGAAAAACAATTTTCGTTAAATTTTCTCGAGACAATTTTTTGAGCTCGGAATCTGACAACTGCCTCAGTACTTTTTTTCGTAGAACAACCAGATCAAAATTTCCTTCTTTTTGCAATCCACCAGGAGGAATACACAACTCCGCCAGCCCTCATTTCAGTAGAATAAGTCCAAGACTTGATTGAAAAACAATTTTCGTTAAATTTTCTCGAGACAATTTTTTGAGCTCGGAATCTGACAATTGCCTCACAACTTTTTTTTCGTAGAACAATCATATGAAAAATCTTTCGTCTTTCGGAACCTACTGGGAGGGATACCCTCCTCCGCCAGCCCTCATTTTAGTAGAATAAGTCCAAGACTAGATTGAAAAACAATTTTCGTTAAATTTTCTCGAGACAATTTTTTGAGCTCGGAATCTGACAACTGCCTCAGTAATTTTTTTCGTAGAACAACCAGATCTAAAATTTCTTCGTTTTCGCAACCTACTAGGAAGGATACACTCCTCCGCCAGCCCTAAGATCAGTAGAATATGTCCAAAACTAGACTGAAAACACTTTTCGTTAAATTGTTTCAAGACACGTTTTTGAGCTCGGAATCTGACAACCACCTAAGTAATTTTTTCGTAGAACAAAGATATCAAAATTTTTCGTCTTGTGGAACCTACTGGGAGGGATACCCTCCTCCGCCAGCCCTCATTTTAGTAGAATAGGTCCAAGACTAGATTGAAAAACAATTTTCGTTATATTTTCTTGAAACAATATTTTGAGCTCGGAATCTGACAACCGCCTCAGTACTTTTTTTCGGAGAACAATCAGATCAAAAATTCCTTTTTTTGCAACCCACCAGGAGGGATACACAACTCCGCCAGCCCTCATTTCAGTAGAATAAGTCCAAGACTAGATTGAAAAACAATTTTCGTTAAATTTTCTCGAGACAATTTTTTGAGCTCGGAATCTGACAACTGCCTCAGTACTTTTTTATGTAGAACAATCATATCGAAAATTCTTTGTCTTTCTGAACCTACTGCGAGGGATACCCTCCTTCGCCAGCCCTCATTTTAGTAGAATAAGTCCAAGACTAGATTGAAAAACAATTTTCGTTAAATTTTCTCGAGACAATTTTTGAGCTCGGAATCTGACAACTGCCTCAGTACTTTTTTTCGTAGAACAACCAGATCTAAAATTTCTTCTTTTTCGCAACCTACTAGGAAGGATACACTCCTCCGCCAGCCCTAAGATCAGTAGAATATGTCCAAAACTAGACTGAAAAACACTTTTCGTTAAATTGTCTCAAGACACGTTTTTGAGCTCGGAATCTGACAACCATCTAAGTAATTTTTTCGTAGAACAATCATATCAAAATTTCTTTGTCTTTCGGAACCTACTGGGAGGGATACCCTCCTCCGCCAGCCCTCATTTTAGTAGAATAAGTCGAAGACTAGATTGAAAAACAATTTTCATTAAATTTTCTAGAGACAATTTTTTGAGCTCGGAATCTGACAACTGCCTCAGTACTTTTGTTCGTAGAACAACCAGATCAAAAATTCCTTCTTTTTGCAACCCACCAGGAGGGATACACAACTCCGCCAGCCCTCATTTCAGTAGAATAAGTCCAAGACTAGATTGAAAAACAATTTTCGTTAAATTTTCTCGAGACAATTTTTTGAGCTCGGAATCTGACAACTGCCTCAGTAATTTTTTTTTCGTAGAACAACCAGATCTAAAAATTCTTCTTTTCGCAACCTACTAGGAAGGACACACTCCTCCGCCAGCCCTAAGAGCAGTAGAATTTGTCCAAAACCAGACTGAAAAACACTTTTCGTTAAATTGTCTCAAGACACGTTTTTGAGCTCGGAAACTGACAACCATCTAAGTAATTTTTTCGTAGAAAAATCATATCAAAATTGCTTTGTCTTTCGGAACCTACTGGGAGGGATACCTCCTCCGCCAGCCCTCATTTTAGTAGAATAAGTCGAAGACTAGATTGAAAAACAATTTTCGTTAAATTTTCTCGAGACAATTTTTTGAGCTCGGAATCTGACAACTGCCTCAGTAATTTTTTTTCGTAGAACAACCAGATCTAAAATTTCTTCTTTTCGCAACCTAATAGGAAGGATACACTCCTCCGCCAGCCCTAAGATCAGTAGAATTTGTCCAAAACTAGACTGAAACACACTTTTCGTTAAATTGTCTCAAGACACGTTTTTGAGCTCGGAATCTGACAACCATCCAAGTAATTTTTTCGTAGAACAATCAAATCAATTTTTTTTGTCTTTCGGAACCTACTGGGAGGGATACCCTCCTCCGCCAGCCCTCATTTTAGTAGAATAAGTCCAAGACTAGATTGAAAAACAATTTTCGTTAAATTTTCTCGAGACAATTTTTTGAGCTCGGAATCTGACAACTGCCTCAGTAATTTTTTTTCGTAGAACAACCAGATCTAAAATTTCTTCTTTTCGCAACCTAATAGGAAGGATACACTCCTCCGCCAGCCCTAAGATCAGTAGAATATGTCCAAAACCAGACTGAAAACACTTTTCGTTAAATTGTCTCAAGACACGTTTTTGAGCTCGGAATCTGACAACCACCTAAGTAATTTTTTCGTAGAACAATTATATCGAAAATTCTTTGTCTTTCGGAACCTACTGGGAGGGATACACTTCTCCGCCGGCTCTCATTTCAGTAGAATAAGTCCAAGATTAGATTGAAAAACAATTTTCGTTAAATTTTCTCGAGACAATTTTTTGAGCTCGGAATCTGACAACTGCGTCAGTACTTTTTTTCGTAGAGCAACCAGATCAAAATTTTTTTTGTCTTTCGTAACCTAATAGGAGTGATACACTCAGCCACCAGCCCTCAGTTCAGTAGAATAAGTCCAAGACTAGATTGAAAAACAATTTTCGTTAAATTTTCTCGAGACAATTTTTTGAGCTCGGAATCTGACAACTGCCTCAGTACTTTTTTATGTAGAACAATCATATCAAAAATTCTTTGTCTTTCTGAACCTACTGCGAGGGATACCCTCCTTCGCCAGCCCTCATTTTAGTAGAATAAGTCCAAGACTAGATTGAAAAACAATTTTCGTTAAATTTTCTCGAGACAATTTTTTGAGCTCGGAATCTGACAACTGCCTCAGTACTTTTTTTCGTAGAACAACCAGATCTAAAATTTCTTCTTTTTTTCACAACCTACTAGGAGGGATACACTCCTCTGCCAGCCCTCAGATCAGTAGAATATGTTCAAAACTAGACTGAAAAACACTTTTCGTTAAATTGTCTTAAGACACTTTTTTGAGCTCGGAATCTGACAACCACATAAGTACTTTTTTCGTAGAACAATCAGATCAAAATTTTCTTCTCTTTTGCAACCTAATAGGAATGATACACTCATCCATCAGCCCTCAGTTCAGTAGAATAAGTCCAAGATTAAATTGAAAAACAGTTTTCGTGAAATTGCCAAGAGAGAATTTTTGAGCTCCTAATCTGACAACCACCTGAGTACTTTTTTTCGTAGAACAACCAGATCAAAGTTTTCTTCTCTTTTGCAACCTAATAGGAATGATACAATCATCCGCCAGCCCTCATTTCTGTAGAGTAAGTCCAAGAAAAGATTGAAAACACTTTTCGGTAAATAGTCTCAAGACAATTTTTTGAGCTCGGAATCTGACAACTGCCTCAGTACTTTTTTCGTAGAATAACCAGATCAAAAATTCTTTTTTTTGCAACCTACTAGGAGGGATACACTCCTCCACCAGCCCTAAGATCAGTAGAATATGTCCAAAACTAGACTGAAAAACACTTTTCGTTAAATTGTCTCAAGACACTTTTTTGAGCTCGGAATCTGCCAACCACTTCAGTACTTTTTTCGTAAAACAACCAGATCAAAAATTCCTTCTTTTTTACAACCTACTAGGAGGGATACACTACTCCGCCAGCCCTCAGATCAGTAGAATAAGTCCAAGATTAGATTGAAGAACAATTTTCGTTAAATTTTCTCGAGACAATTTTTTGAGCTAGGAATCTGACAACTGCCTTAGTACTTTTTTTCGTAGAACAATGATATCAAGGATACCCTCCTCCGCCAGCCCTCATTTTAGTAGAATAGGTCCAAGAATAGATTGAAAAACAATTTTCGTTATACTTTCTCGAAACAATATTTTGAGCTCGGAATCTGACAACTGCCTCAGTACTTTTTTTCGGAGAACAATCAGATCAAAAATTCCTTTTTTTGCAACCCACCAGGAGGGATACACAACTCCGCCAGCCCTCATTTCGGTAGAATAAGTCCAAGACTAGATTGAAAAACAATTTTCGTTATATTTTCTCGAGACAATTTTTTGAGCTCGGAATCTGACAACTGCCTCAGTACTTTTTTATGTAGAACAATCATATCAAAAATTCTTTGTCTTTCTGAACCTACTGCGAGGGATACCCTCCTCCGCCAGCCCTCATTTTAGTAGAATAAGTCCAAGACTAGATTGAAAAACAATTTTCGTTAAATTTTCTCGAGACAATTTTTTGAGCTCGGAATCTGACAACTGCCTCAGTACTTTTTTTCGTAGAACAACCAGATCTAAAATTTCTTTTTTTTCATAACCTACTAGGAGGGATACACTCCTCCGCCAGCCCTCAGATCAGTAGAATATGTCCAAAACTAGACTGAAAAACACTTTTCGTTAAATTGTCTTAAGACACTTTTTTGAGCTCGGAATCTGACAACCACATAAGTACTTTTTTCGCAGAACAACCAGATCAAAATTTTCTTCTCTTTTGCAACCTATTAGGAATGATACAATCATCCGCCAGCCCTCATTTCTGTAGAGTAAGTCCAAGACAAGATTGAAAACACTTTTCGGTAAATAGTCTCAAGGCAATTTTTTGAGCTCGGAATCTGACAACTGCCTCAGTACTTTTTTCGTAGAATAACCAGATCAAAAATTTCTTTTTTTCATAACCTACTAGGAGGGATACACTCCTCCGCCAGCCCTAAGATCAGTAGAATGTGTCCAAAACTAGACTGAAAAACACTTTTCGTTAAATTGTCTCAAGACACTTTTTTGAGCTCGGAATCTGACAAACACTTAAGGACTTTTTTCGTAGAACAATCATATCAAAATTTTTCTGTCTTTTGGAACCTACTGGGAGGGATACGATCTCCGCCGGCCCTCATTTCAGTAGAATAAGTCCAAGAATAGATTGAAAAACATTTTTTGTTAAATTTTCTCGAGACAATTTTTTTGGCTCGGAATCTGACAACTGCCTCAGTACTTTTTTCGTAGAACAACCAGATCGAAAAATCATTCTTTTTTACAATCTACTAGGAGGGATACACTCCTCCGCCAGCCCTCAGATCAGTAGAATATGTCCAAAACTAGACTGAAAAACACTTTTCGTTAAATTGTCTCAAGAACCTTTTTTGAGCTCGGAATCTGACAACCACCTAAGTACTTTTTTCGTAGAACAATCATATCAAAAAACCCTTCTCTTTTGGGACCCACCAGGAGGGATACACACCTCAGCCAGCCCTCATTTCAGTAGAATAAGTCCAAGACTAGATTGAAAAACACTTTTCGTTAAATTGACTCAAGACGGTTTTTGTTTTTGAGCACGGAATCTGACAACCACCTCAGTACTTTTTTCGTAGAACAACCAGATCAAAAATTCCTTCTTTTTTACAACCTACTAGGAGGGATACACTCCTCCGCCAGCCCTCAGATCAGTAGAATATGTCCAAAACTAGACTGAGAAACACTTTTCGATAAATTGTCTCAAGAAACTTTTTTGAGCTCGGAATCTGACAACCACCTAAGTACTTTTTTCGTAGAACAATCATATCAAAAAATCCTTCTCTTTTGGGACCCACCAGGAGGGCTACACACCTCAGCCAGCCCTCATTTCAGTAGAATAAGTCCAAGACTAGATTGAAAAACAATTTTCGTTAAATTGTCTCAAGAAACTTTTTTGAGCTCGGAATCTGACAACCACCTAAGTACTTTTTCCGTAGAACAATCATATCACGAATTACTTGTCTTTTGGAACCTACTGGAGGGATACACTCCTCCGCAAGCCCTCAATTCAGTAGAAAAAATCCAAGACAAGATTGAAAAACAATTTTCGTTAAATTTTCTCGAGACACTTTTTGAGCTCGGAATCTGACAACCATCTAAGTACTTTTTTCGTAGAACAATCATATCAAAAAATCCTTCTCTTTTGGGACCCACCAGGAGGGATACACACCTCAGCCAGCCCTCATTTCAGTAGAATAAGTCCAAGACTAGATTGAAAAACAATTTTCGTTAATTTTTCTCGAGACACTTTTTTGAGCTCGGAATCTGACAACTGCCTCAGTACTTTTTTTCGTAGAACAATCACATCAAATTTTCTTGGTCTTTCGGAACCTACTGGGAGGGATAACCTCGTCCGGCAGACCTCATTTTAGTAGAATAAGTCCAAGACTAGATTGAAAAACAATTTTCGTTAAATTTTCTCGAGACAATTTTTTGATCTCGGAATCTGACAACTGCCTCAGTACTTTTTTTCGTAGAACAACCAGATCTAAATTTTCTTCTTTTTCGCAACCTACTAGAAGGGATACACTCCTCCGCCAGCCCTCAGATCAGTAGAATATGTCCAAAACTAGACTAAAAAACACTTTTCGTTAAATTGTCTTAAGACACTTTTTTGAGCTCGGAATCTGACAACCACCTAAGTAGTTTTTTCGTAGAACAACCAGATCAAAAATTTCTTCTCTTTTGCAACCTAATAGGAGTGATACACTCATCCACCAGCCCTCAGTTCAGTAGAATAAGTCCAAGACTAGATTGAAAAATAATTTTCGTTAAATTTTCTCGAGACAATTTTTTGAGCTCGGAATCTGACAACTGCCTCAGGACTTTTTTCCGTAGAACGATCATATCAAAAATTCTTTGTCTTTCGGAACCTACTGGGAGGGATACCCTCCTCCGCCAGCCCTCATTATAGTAGAAAAAGTCCAAGACTAAATTGAAAAACAATTTTCTTTAAATTTTCTCGAGACATTTTTTTGAGCCCGGAATCTGACAACCACCTAAGTACTTTTTTCGTCGAACAACCAGATCAAAAATTTCTTCTTTTTCGCAACCTACTAGGAGGGATACACTCCTCCGCCAGCCCTCAGATCAGTAGAATATGTCCAAAACTAGACTGGAAAACACTTTTCGTTAAATTGTCTCAAGAAACTTTTTTGAGCTCGGAATCTGACAACCACATAAGTACTTTTTTCGTAAAACAATCATATCGAAAATTATTTGTCTTTCGGAACCTACTGGTGGGATACATTCCTCCGCCAGCCCCCACTTCAGTAGAATAAATCCAAGACTAGATTGAAAAACAATTTTCGTTAAATTTTCTCGAGACACATTTGAGCTCGGATTCTGACAACCACCTAAGTACTTTTTTCGTAGAACAACCAGATCAAAAATTCTTTCTTTTTTGCAACCTACTAGGAGGGATACACTCCTCAGCCAGCCCTCAGATCAGTAGAATATGTCCAAAACTAGACTGAAAAACACTTTTCGTTAAAATGTCTCAAGGAGATTTATTGAGCTCGGAATCTGACAACCACCTAAGTACTTTTTTCGTAGAACAATCATATCAAAAATTATTTGTCTTTCGGAACCTACTGGGGGATACACTCCTCCGCCAGCCCTCATTTCAGTAGAATAAGTCCAAGGCTAGATTGAAAAACAATTTTCGTTAAATTTTCTCGAAACAATTTTTTGAGCCCGGAATCTGACAACCACCTAAGTACTTTTTTCGGAGAACAACCAGATCAAAAGTTCTTTCTTTTTTGCAACCTACTAGGAGGGATACACTCCTCCGCCAGCCCTCAGATCAGTAGAATATGTCCAAAACTAGACTGAAAAACACTTTTCGTTAAATTGTTTCAAGAAACTTTTTTGAGCTCGGAATCTGACAACCACCTAAGTACTTTTTTTCGTAGAACAATCATATCAAAAATTATTTGTCTTTCGGAACTTACTGGGGGGATACACTCCTTCGCCAGCCCTCATTTCAGTAGAATAAGTCCTAGGCTAGATTGAAAAACAATTTTCGTTAAATTTTCTCGAGACACTTTTTTGAGCTCGGATTCTGACGACCACCTAAGTACTTTTCTCGTAGAACAACCAGATCAAAATTTTTTTCTTTTTTGCAACCTACTAGGAGGGATACACTCTTCCGCCAGCCCTCAGATCAGTAGAATACGTCCAAAACTAGACTGAAAAACACTCTTCGTTAAATTGTCTCAAGAAACTTTTTTGAGCTCGGAATCTGACAACCACCTAAGTACTTTTTTCGTAGAACAATCATATCAAAAATCATTTGTCTTTTGGAACCTATTGGGGGGATACACTCCTCCGCCAGCCCTCATCTCAGTAGAATAAGTCCAAGACTAGAATGAAAAACAATTTTCGTTAAATTTTCTCGAGACACTTTTTTGAGCTCGGGTTCTGACAACCACCTAAGTACTTTTCTCGTAGAACAATCATATCAAAAAATACTTCTCTTTCCAAACCTATTGGGATGAATACAATCCTCCGCCAGCCCTCATTTCAGTAGAATAAGTCCAAGACATGATTGAAAAAAACTTTTCGTTAATTAGTCTCAAGACACTCTCTTGAGCTCGGAATCTGACAACCACCAAAGTTCTTTTTTCGTAAAACAATCATATCAAAAAATTCTTTTTCTTTTGGAACCCACTAGGAGCGATACACTCCTCCGCCAGCCCTCATTTCAGTAGAATAAGTCCAAGACTGGATTGAAAAACAATTTTCGTTAAATTGTCTTGAGACACTTTTTTGAGCTCGGAACCTGACAACCACCTAAGTAGTTTTTTCGTAGAACAATCATAGCAAAAATTTCTTTTCTTTCGGAACTCAATAGGAGCGATACACTCCTCCGCTAGCTCTCATTTCAGTAGAATAAGTCCAAGAATAGATTGAAAAACAATTTTCGTTAAATTGTCTAGTGACACTTTTTTTAGAGCTCGGAATCTGACAACCACCTAAGTACTTTTTTCGTAGAACAATCATATCAAAAAATCCTTGCTTTTCCAAATCTACTAGGATGAATACAATCCTCCACCAGCCCTCACTTCAGTAGAGAATGTCCAAGACAAGATTGAAAAACACTTTAGGTTAAATAGTCTCAATGCACTTTTTTGAGCTCGGAATCTGACAACCATCTCAGTACTTTTTTCGTAGAACAATCATATCAAAAATTCCTTCTCTTTTGAGACCCACCAGGAGGAATACACACCTCCGCCAGCCCTCATTTCAGTAGAATAAGTCCAAGACTAGATTGAAAAACAGTTTTCGTTAAATTTTCTCGAGACAATTTTTTGAGCTCGCAATCTGACAAGTGCCTCAGTACTTTTTTCGTAGAACCACCAGATCAAAAATTCCTTTTTTTGCAACCTACTAGGAGGGAAACACTCCTCCGCCAGCCCTCAGATCTGTAGAATATGTCCAAAACTAGACTGAAAAACATTTTTCGTTAAATTGTCTCAAGAAACTCTTTTGAGCTCGGCATCTGACAACCAACTAAGTACTTTTTTCGTAGAACAATCATATCAAAAATTGTTTGTCTTTCGGAACCTACTGGGGGGATACGCTCCTCCGCCAGCCCTCATTTCAGTAGAATAAGTCCAAGACTAGATTGAAAAACAATTTTCGTTAAATTTTCTCGAGACACTTTTTTGAGCTCGGATTCTGACAGCCACCTAAGTACTTTTCTCGTAGAACAATCATACCAAAAATCCTTCTCTTTCCAAACCTACTGGGAGGGATACTCTAATCCGCCAGCCCTCATTTCAGTAGAATAAGTCCAAGACTGGATTGAAAAACAATTTTCGTTAAATTGTCTTGAGACACTTTTTTGAGCTCGGAACCTGACAACCACCTAAGTAGTTTTTTCGTAGAACAATCATAGCAAAAATTTCTTTTCTTTCGGAACTCAATAGGAGCGATACACTCCTCCGCTAGCTCTCATTTCAGTAGAATAAGTCCAAGAATAGATTGAAAAACAATTTTCGTTAAATTGTCTAGTGACACTTTTTTTAGAGCTCGGAATCTGACAACCACCTAAGTACTTTTTTCGTAGAACAATCATATCAAAAAATCCTTGCTTTTCCAAATCTACTAGGATGAATACAATCCTCCACCAGCCCTCACTTCAGTAGAGAATGTCCAAGACAAGATTGAAAAACACTTTAGGTTAAATAGTCTCAATGCACTTTTTTGAGCTCGGAATCTGACAACCATCTCAGTACTTTTTTCGTAGAACAATCATATCAAAAATTCCTTCTCTTTTGAGACCCACCAGGAGGAATACACACCTCCGCCAGCCCTCATTTCAGTAGAATAAGTCCAAGACTAGATTGAAAAACAGTTTTCGTTAAATTTTCTCGAGACAATTTTTTGAGCTCGCAATCTGACAAGTGCCTCAGTACTTTTTTCGTAGAACCACCAGATCAAAAATTCCTTTTTTTGCAACCTACTAGGAGGGAAACACTCCTCCGCCAGCCCTCAGATCTGTAGAATATGTCCAAAACTAGACTGAAAAACATTTTTCGTTAAATTGTCTCAAGAAACTCTTTTGAGCTCGGCATCTGACAACCAACTAAGTACTTTTTTCGTAGAACAATCATATCAAAAATTGTTTGTCTTTCGGAACCTACTGGGGGGATACGCTCCTCCGCCAGCCCTCATTTCAGTAGAATAAGTCCAAGACTAGATTGAAAAACAATTTTCGTTAAATTTTCTCGAGACACTTTTTTGAGCTCGGATTCTGACAGCCACCTAAGTACTTTTCTCGTAGAACAATCATACCAAAAATCCTTCTCTTTCCAAACCTACTGGGAGGGATACTCTAATCCGCCAGCCCTCATTTTAGTAGAATAAGTCCAAGACTAGATCGAAAAACAATTTTCGTTAAATTTTCTCGAGACAATTTTCTGAGCTCGGAATCTGACAACCATCTCAGTACTTTTTTCGTAGAACAATCATATCAAAAATTCCTTCTCTTTTGGGACCCACCAGGAGGGATACACACCTCCGCCAGCCCTCATTTCAGTAGAATAAGTCCAAGACTAGATTGAAAAACAATTTTCGTTAAACTTTCTCGAGACACTTTTTTGAGCTCGGAATCTGACAACCATCTGAGTACTTTTTTCGTAGAACAATCACATCAAAATCTTTTTGTCTTTTGGAACCTACTGGGAGGGATAACCTCGTCCACCAGACCTCATTTCAGTAGAATAAGTCCAAGACTAGATTGAAAAACAGTTTTCGTTAAATTTTCTCGAAACAATTTTTTGAGCTCGCAATCTGACAACTGCTTCAGTACTTTTTTCGTAGAACAACCAGATCAAAAATTCCTTCTGTTTTGCAGCCTAATAGGAGGGATACACTCCTCCGACAGCCCTCAGATCAGTAGAATATGTCCAAAACTAGATTGAAAATCACTTTTCGTTAAATTGTCGCAAGAAACTTTTTTGAGCTCGGAATCTGACAACCATTTAAGTACTTTTTTCGTCGAACAATCATATCAAAAGTTATTTGTCTTTCGGAGCCTACTGGGGGGATACACTCCTCCGCCAGCCCTCATTTCAGTAGAATAAGTCCAAGACTAGATTGAAAAAAACAATTTTCGTTAAATTTTCTCGAGACACCTAAGTACTTTTCTCGTAGAACAATCATATCAAACATTTCTTCTCTTTCCAAACCAACTGGGATGAATACAATCCTCCGCCTGCCCTCATTTCAGTAGAATAAGTCCAAGACAAGATTGAAAAACACTTTTCGTTAAATAGTCTCAAGACACTCTTTTGAGCTCGGAATCTGACAACAACCAAAGCTCTTTTTTCGTAGAACAGTCACATCAAAAAAATCTTTTTCTTTTGTAACCTTTTAGGAGCGATACACTCCTCCGCCAGCCCTCATTTCAGTAGAATAAGTCCAAGAATAAATTGAAAAACAGTTTTCGTTAAATTTTCTCGAGACAATTTTTTGAGCTCGCAATCTGACAAGTGCCTCAGTACTTTTTTCGTAGAACCACCAGATCAAAAATTCATTTTTTTGCAACCTACTAGGAGGGAAACACTCCTCCGCCAGCCCTCAGATCTGTAGAATATGTCCAAAACTAGACTGAAAAACATTTTCCGTTAAATTGTCTCAAGAAACTTTTTTGAGCTCGGCATCTGACAACCAACTAAGTACTTTTTTCGTAGAACAATCATATCAAAAATTATTTGTCTTTCGGAACCTACTGGGGGGATACGCTCCTCCGCCAGCCCTCATTTCAGTAGAATAAGTCCAAGACTAGATTGAAAAACAATTTTCGTTAAATTTTCTCGAGACACTTTTTTGAGCTCGGATTCTGACAGCCACCTAAGTACTTTTCTCGTAGAACAATCATACCAAAAATTCGTTCTCTTTCCAAACCTACTGGGATGAATACAATCCTCCGCCAGCCCTCATTTCAGCAGAATAAGTCCAAGACAAGATTGAAAAACAATTTTTGTTAAATTTTCTCGAGACACTTTTTTGAGCTCGGATTCTGACAACCACCGAAGTACTTTTCTCGTACAACAATCATATCAAAAAATCCTTCTCTTTCCAAACCTACTGTGATGAATACAATCCTCCGCCAGCCCTCATTTCAGTAGAATAAGTCCAAGACAAGATTGAAAAACACTTTTCGTTAAATAGTCTCAAGACACTCTTTTGAGCTCGGAATCTGACAACAACGAAAGTTCTTTTTTCGTAGAACAGTCACATCAAAAAATTCTTTTTCTTTTGGAACCCTTTAGGAGCGATACACTCCTCCGCCGGTCCTCATTTCAGTAGAATAAGTCCAAGAATAGATAGAAAAACAGTTTTCCTTAAATTTTCTCGAGACAATTTTTTGAGCTCGCAATCTGACAAGTGCCTCAGTACTTTTTTCGTAGAACAACCAGATCAAAAACTCCTTCTTTTTTGCAACCTATTAGGAGGGAAACACTCCTCCGCCAGCCCTCAGATCAGTAGAATATGTCCAAAACTAGACTGAAAAACACTTTTCGTTAAATTGTCTCAAGAAACTTTTTTGAGCTCGGCATCTGACAACCAACTAAGTACTTTTTTCGTAGAACAATCATATCAAAAATTATTTGTCTTTCGGAACCTACTGGGGGGATACGCTCCTCCGCCAGCCCTCATTTCAGTAGAATAAGTCCAAGACTAGATTGAAAAACAATTTTCGTTAAATTTTCTCGAGACACTCTTTTGAGCTCGGAATCTGACAACCACCAAAGTTCTTTTTTCGTAGAACAATCATATCGAAAAATTCTTTTTCTTTTGGAACCCTTTAGGAGCGATACACTCCACCGCCAGCCCTCATTTCAGTAGAATAAGTCCAAGAATAGATTGAAAAACAATTTTCGTTAAATTGTCTCGAGGCACTTTTTTGAGCTCGGAATCTGACAACCAACTAAGAACTTTTTTCGTAGAACAATCATATCAAAAATTCTTTCTTTTTCGGGACCCACCAGGAGGGATACACTCCTCCGCCAGCCCTCATTTCAGTAGAATCTGTCCAAGACTGGATTGAAAAACAATTTTCGTTAAATTGTCTTGAGACACTTTTTTGAGCTCGGAACCTGACAACCACATAAGTACTTTTTTCGTAGTACAATCAAATCAAATTTTTTTTTCTTTTGGAACTCACCAGGAGGGATACACTCCTCCGCCAGCCCTCATTTCAGTAGAATAAGTCCAAGAATAGATTGAAAAACAATTTTCGTTAAATTGTCTCGAGACACTTTTTTGAACTCGGAATCTGACAACCAACTAAGAACTTTTTTCGTAGAACAATCATATCAAAAATTCCTTCTCTTTCGGGACCCACCAGGAGGGATTCACTCCTCCGCTAGCCCTCATTTCAGTAGAATCTGTCCAAGACTGGATTGAAAAACAATTTTCGTTAAATTGTCTTGAGACACTTTTTTGAGCTCGGAACCTGACAACCACATAAGTACTTTTTTCGTAGAACAATCATATCAAAAATTATTTGTCTTTCGGAACCTACTGGGGGGATACGCTCCTCCGCCAGCCCTCATTTCAGTAGAATAAGTCCAAGACTAGATTGAAAAACAATTTTCGTTAAATTTTCTCGAGACACTCTTTTGAGCTCGGAATCTGACAACCACCAAAGTTCTTTTTTTTGTAGAACAATCATATCGAAAAATTCTTTTTCTTTTGGAACTCTTTAGGAGCGATACACTCCACCGCCAGCCCTCATTTCAGTAGAATAAGTCCAAGAATAGATTGAAAAACAATTTTCGTTAAATTGTCTCGAGACACTTTTTTGAGCTCGGAATCTGACAACCAACTAAGAACTTTTTTCGTAGAACAATCATATCAAAAATTCCTTCGCTTTCGGGACCCACCAGGAGGGATACACTCCTCCGCCAGCCCTCATTTCAGTAGAATCTGTCCAAGACTGGATTGAAAAACAATTTTCGTTAAATTGTCTTGAGACACTTTTTTGAGCTCGGAACCTGACAACCAACTAAGAACTTTTTTCGTAGAACAATCATATCAAAAATTCATTCTCTTTCGGGACCCACCAGGAGGGATACACTCCTCCGCCAGCCCTCATTTCAGTAGAATCTGTCCAAGACTAGATTGAAAAACAATTTTCGTTAAATTGTCTCGTGACACTTTTTTTAGAGCTCGGAAAGTGACAACCACCTAAGTACTTTTTTCGTAGAACAATCATATCAAAAAATCCTTATTTTTCCGAATCTACTAGGATGAATACAATCCTCCGCCAGCCCTCACTTCAGTAGAGTATGTCCAAGACAAGATTGAAAACCACTTTTCGTTAAATAGTCTCAATACACTTTTTTGAGCTCGGAATCTGACAACCACCTAAGTTATTTTTTCGTAGAACAATCGTATCACAAATTCTTTGTCTTTCGGAACCTACTGGCAGGATACCCTCCTCCGCCAGCCCTCAGATCAGTAGAATATGTCCAAAACTAGACTGAAAAACTCTTTTCGTTAAATTGTCTCAAGAATCTTTTTTGAGCTCGGAGTCTTACAACCAACTAAGTACTTTTTTCGTAGAACAATCATATCAAAAAATTCTTTTTTTGGAACCCTTTAGGAGCGATACACTCCTCCGCCAGCCCTCCGCCAGTAGAATAAGTCCAAGAATAGATTGAAAAACAGTTTTCGTTAAATTTTCTCGAGACAATTTTTTGAGCTCGCAATCTGACAACTGCCTCAGTAAATTTTTCGTAGAACAACCAGATCAAAAATTCCTTTTTCTTGCAACCTACTAGGAGGGAAACACTCCTCTGCCAGCCCTCAGTACAATAGAATAAGTCCAAGACTAGATTGAAAAACACTTTTCGTGAACTTGCGACAATTAGTTTTCTGAGCTCGGAATCTGAAAAACCAGCCAAGTAATTTTTTCGTAGAACAACCAGATCAAAAAGTCATTTTCCTTCGCAACCAACTAGGACAGATAAACTCCTCCACTAGCCCTCAGTGCAGTAGAATAAGTCCATGACTAGATTGGAAAACGCTTTTCGTTAAATTGCCTATAGAGAATTTTTTGAGCTCGGCATCTGACAACCAACAAAGTACTTTTTTTCGTAGAACAATCATATCACAAATTCTTTGTCTTTCGAAACCTACTGGGAGGGATACCCTCCTCCGCCAGCCCTGATTTCAGTAGAATAAGTCCAAGACTAGATCGAAAAACAATTTTCGTTAAGTTTTCTCGAGACATTTTTTTCAGCTCGGAATATGACAACTGCCTCAGTACTTTTTTCGTAGAACAACCCGATCAACAATCCTTTTCTTTTTTTAACCTACAGGAGGGATACACTCCTCCTCCAGCCCTCAGATCAGTAGAATAAGTCCAAGACTAGGTTGAAAAACACTTTTCGTTAAATTGTCTCAAGACACTTTTTTGAGCTCGGAATCTGAAAACCACCTAAGTAATTTTTTCGTAGAGCAATCATATCACAAATTCTTTTTTTTGGAACCCCTTAGGAGCGATACACTCCTCCGCCAGCCCTCCGCCAGTAGAATAAGTCCAAGAATAGATTGAAAAACAGTTTTCGTTAAATTTTCTCGAGACAATTTTTTGAGCTCGCAATCTGACAACTGCCACAGTAATTTTTTCGTAGAACAACCAGATCAAAAATTCCTTTTTTGCAACCTACTAGGAGGGAAACACTCCTCCGCCAGCCCTCAGTTCAATAGAATAAGTCCAAGACTAGATTGAAAAACACTTTTCGTGAACTTGCGACAATTAGTTTTCTGAGCTCGGAATCTGAAAAACCAGCCAAGTAATTTTTTCGTAGAACAACCAGATCAAAAAATCATTTTCCTTCGCAACCAACTAGGACGGATAAACTCCTCCACTAGCCCTCAGTGCAGTGCAATAAGTCAATGACTAGATTGGAAAACGCTTTTCGTTAAATTGCCTATAGAGAATTTTTTGAGCTCGGCATCTGACAACCAACAAAGTACTTTTTTTCGTATAACAATCATATCAAAAATTATCTGTCTTTCGGAACCTACTGGGGGATACGCTCCTCCGCCAGCCCTCCTTTCAGTAGAATAAGTCCAAGACTAGATTGAAAAATAATTTCCGTTAAATTTTTTCGAGACACCTAAGTACTTTTCTCGTAGAACAATCATATCAAAAATTCCTTCTCTTTCCAAACCTACTAGGATGAATACAATCCTCCGCCAGCCCTCATTTCACTAGAATAAGTCCAAGACAAGATTGAAAAACACTTTTCGTTAAATAGTCTCAAGACACTCTTTTGAGCTCGGAATCCGACAACCACCAAAGTTCTTTTTTCGTAGAACAATCATAACAAAAAATTCTTTTTCTTTTGGAACCCTTTAGGAGCGATACACTCCTCCGCCAGCCCTCATTTCAGTAGAATCAATCCAGGAATAGATTGAAAAACAGTTTTCGTTAAATTGTCTCGAGACACTTTTTTGAGCTCGGAATCTGACAACCAACTAAGAACTTTTTTCATAGAACAATCATATCAAAAATTCCTTCTCTTTCGGGACCCACCAGGAGGGATACACTCCTCCGCCAGCCCTCATTTCAGTAGAATATGTCCAAGACTGGATTGAAAAACAATTTTCGTTAAATTGTCTTGAGACACATTTTTGAGCTCGGAACCTGACAACCACCTAAATACTTTTTTCGTAGAACAATCATATCAAAAATTTCTTTTCTTTTGGAACTCACTAGGAGGGATACACTCCTCCGCCAGCCCTCGTTTTGGTAAAATAAGTACAAGACTAAATTGAAAAACAATTTTCGTTGAGTTGTCTCGTGACACTTTTTTTAGAGCTCGGAATCTGACAACCACCTAAGTCCTTTTTTCGTAGAACAATCATATCAGAAAATCCTTATTGTTCTGAATCTACTAGGATGAATACAATCCTCCACCAGCCCTCACTTCAGTAGAGTATGTCCAAGACAAGATTGAAAAACACTTTTCGTTAAATGGTCTCAATACACTTTTTTCAGCTCGGAATCTGACAACCATATAACAATTTTTTCGTAGAACAATCATATCACAAATTCTTTGTCTTTCGAAACCTACTGGGAGGGATGCCTTCCTCCGCCAGCCCTGATTTCAGTAGAATAAGTCCAAGACAAGATCGAAAAACAATTTTTGTTAAATTTTCTCGAGACAATTTTTTGAGCTCGGAATCTAACAACTGTCTCAGTACTTTTTTCGTAGAACAACCCGATCAAAATTTCCTTCTTTTTTGCAACCTACTAGGAGGGATACACTCCTCCGCCAGCCCTCAGATCAGTAGAATATGTCCAAAACTAGACTGAAAAACTCTTTTCGTTAAATTGTCTCAAGAAACTTTTTTGAGCGCGGAGGCTGACAACCAACTAAGTACTTTTTTCGTAGAACAATTATATCAAAAATTATTTGTCTTTTCGAACCTACTGGGGGATACACCCTCCGCCAGCCCTCATTTCAGTAGAACAAGTCCAAGACTAGATTGAAAAACAATTTTCGTTAAATTTACTTGAGACACTTTTTTGAGCTCGGATTCTGACAACCACCTAAGTACTTTTCTCGTAGAGCAATCATATCAAAACATTTCTTCTCTTTCCAAACCTACTGGGACCAATACAATCCTCTGCCAGCCCTCATTTCAGTAGAATAAGTCCAAGACAAGACTGAAAAACACTATTCGTTAAATAGTCTCAAGACACTCTTTTGAGCTGGGAATCTGACAACCACCAAAGTACTTTTTTCGTAAGACAATCATATCAAAACATTCTTTTCCTTTTGGAATCCACTAGGAGCGATACACTCCTCAGCCTACCCTCATTTCAGTAGAATAAGTCCAAGACTAGATTGAAAAACAATTTTCGTTAAATTGTCTCGAGACAGTTTTTTGAGCTCGGAATCTGACAACCAACTAAGAACTTTTTTCGTAGAACAATCATATCAAAAATTCCTTCTCTTTCGGGATCCACCAGGAGGGTTACACGCCTCCGCCAACCCTCATTTCAGTAGAATAAGTCCAAGACTCGATAGAAAAACAATTTTCGTTGAATTGTCTCGAGACATTTTTTGAGCTCGGAATCTGACAACCACCTAAGTACTTTATTTGTAGAACAATCATATCAAATTTTCTTCTCTTTCGCAACCTACTAGGAGGGATACACTCCTCTGCCAGCCCTCAGTTCAGTAGAATAAGTCCGAAACTAGACTGAAAAAAACTTTTCCTTAAATTGCCCAGAGATAATTTTTTGAGCTCGAAATCTGACAACCACCTAAATACTTTTTTCGTAGAACAGCCAGATCAAAAATTCCTTCTTTTTTGCAACCTACTAGGAGGGATACACTCCTCTACCAGCCCTCGTTTCAGTATGAAAAGTCCAAGACTAGATTGAAAAACACTTTTCGTGAAATTGCCAAGAATTAATTCTTTGAACTCGAAATCTGACAAACACCTGAGTACTTTTTTCGTAAAACAACCAGATAACAACTTTTTCTCTCTTTCGGAAGCTACTAGGAGGGGTGCACTCCTTCGGCAGCCGTCAGTTCAGTAGAATAAGTCCAAGATTAGGTTGAACAACACTTTTCCCTAAATTGTCTCCAGACACTTTTTTTGAGCTCGGAATCTGACAACCAGCTCAGTACTTTTTTCGTAGAACAGCCAGACCAAAAACTCATTTTCTTTCGCAACCTGATAGGACGGATACACTCCTCCACTAGCCCTCGGTGCAGTAGAATAAGTCCAAGACTAGATTGAAAAACACTTTTCATGAAATTGCCGAGAATTATTTTCTTCAGCTCGAAATCTGACAACCACTTGAGTACTTTTTTCGTAGAACAACCAGATCACAATTTTTTTCTCTTTCGGAAGCTACTAGGAGGGATGCACTCCTCCGGCAGCCCTCAGTTCAGTAGAATAAGTCCAAGACTGGATTGAAAAACAGTTTTAGTTAAATTGTCTCACGACAGTTTTTTGAGCTCTGAATCTGACAACCAGCTGAGTACTTTTTTCGTTGAACAACCAGATCAGAAACTCTTTATCTTCGCAACCTACTAGGACGGATACACTCATCCACTAGCCCTCAGATCAGTAGAATAAGTCCAAGACAAGATTGAAAAACACTTTTCGTTAAATAGTCTCAAGACACTCTTTTGAGCTCGGAATCTGACAACCACCAAAGTACTTTTTTCGTATAACAATCATATCAAAAAATTCTTTTCCTTTTGGAATCCACTAGGAGCGATACACTCCTCAGCCTACTCTCATTTCAGTAGAATAAGTCCAAGACTAGATTGAAAAACAATTTTCGTTAAATTGTCTCGAGACACTTTTTTGAGCTCGGAATCTGACAACCAACTAAGAACTTTTTTCGTAGAACAATCATATCAAAAATTCCTTCTCTTTCGGCTCTTTCGGGACCCACCAGGAGGGTTACACGCCTCCGCCAACCCTCATTTCAGTAGAATAAGTCCAAGACTGGATAGAAAAACAATTTTCGTTGAATTGTCTCGAGACATTTTTGGAGCTCGGAATCTGACAACCACCTAAGTACTTTGTTCGTAGAACAATCATATCAAATTTTCTTCTCTTTCGCAACCTACTAGGAGGGATACACTCCTCCGCCAGCCCTCAGTTCAGTAGAATAAGTCCGAAACTAGACTGAAAAAAACTTTTCCTTAAATTGCCCAGAGATTATTTGAGCTCGAAATCTGACAACCACCACAATACTTTTTTCGTAGAACAGCAAGATCAAAAATTCCTTCTTTTTTTGCAACCTACTAGGAGGGATACACTCCTCCACTAGCCCTCAGTGCAGTAGAATAAGTCCAAGACTAGATTGAAAAACACTTTTCGTGAAATTGCCAAGAATTATTTTTTTGAACTCGAAATCTGACAAACACCTGAGTACTTTTTTCGTAGAACAACCAGATAACAACTTTTTTCCTCTTTCGGAAGCTACTAGGATGGGTGCACTCCTTCGGCAGCCGTCAGTTCAGTAGAATAAGTCCAAGATTAGGTTGAACAACACTTTTCCCTAAATTGTCTCCAGACACTTTTTTTGAGCTCGGAATCTGACAACCAGCTCACTACTTTTTTCGTAGAACAGCCAGACCAAAAAGTCTTTTTCATTCGCAACCTGATAGGACGGATACACTCCTCCACTAGCCCTCGGTGCAGTAGAATAAGTCCAAGACTAGATTGAAAAACACTTTTAGTGAAATTGCCGAGAATTAATTTTTTCAGCTCGAAATCTGACAACCACTTGAGTACTTTTTTCGTAGAACAACCAGATCACAATTTTTTCTCTTTCGGAAGCTAATAGGAGGGATGCACTCCTCCGGCAGCCCTCAGTTCAGTAGAATAAGTCCAAGACTAGATTGAAAAACAGTTTTCGTTAAATTGTCTCAAGACAGTTTTTTGAGCTCTGAATCTGACAACCAGCTGAGTACTTTTTTCGTAGAACAACCAGATCAAATATTCTTTATCTTCGCAACCTACTAGGACGGATACACTCCTCCACTAGCCCTCAGTGCTGAAGAATAAGTCCAAAGCTAGATTGAAATACACTTTTCGTGAAATTGCCGAGAATTAATACTTTGAGCTCGAAATCTGACAACCACCTGAGTACTTTTTTCGTAGAACAACCAGATCACAATTTTTTTCTCTTTCGGAAGCTACTAGGAGGGATACGGTCCTCCGCCAGCCCTCAGTTCAGTGGAATAAGTCCAAGACTAGATTGAAAAACACTTTTCGTGAATTTGCGAGAATTGATTTTCTGAGCTCGAAATCTGACAACCACCTGGGTGATTTTTTTGTAGAACAACCAGATCACAATTTTTTCCTGTTTCGGAAGCTACTAGGAGGGATAGGCTCCTCCGCCAGCCCTCAGTGCAGTAGAATAAGTCCAAGTCTAGATTGAAATACCCTTTTCGTGAAATTGCCGAGAATTAATTTTTTGAGCTCGAAATCTGTCAACCACCTGAGTACTTTTTTCGTAGAACAATCAGATCACAATTTTTTCCTCTTTTGGAAGCTACTAGGAGGGATACGCTCCTCCGCCAGCCCTCAGTTCAGTGGAATAAGTCCAAGACTAGATTGAAAAACACTTTTCGTGAAATTGCGAGAATTAATTTTCTGAGCTCGGAATCTGACAACTGGCTAAGTACTTTTTTCGTAGAACATCCGGATGAAAAAATCATTTTCCTTCGCAACAAACTAGGACGGATACACTCCTCCATTAGCCCCCAGTGCAGTAGAATAAGTCCAAGGCTAGATTGAAATACACTTTTCGTGAAATTGCCGAGAATTAATTTTTTGAGCTCGAAATCTGACAACCACCTGAGTACTTTTTTCGTAGAACAATCAGATCACAATTTTTTCCTCTTTTGGAAGCTACTAGGAGGGATACGCTCCTCCGCCAGCCCTCAGTTCAGTGGAATAAGTCCAAGACTAGATTGAAAAACACTTTTCGTGAAATTGCGAGAATTAATTTTCTGAGCTCGAAATCTGACAACCACCTGGGTACGTTTTTGTAGAAGAACCAGATCACAATTTTTTTCCTCTTTCGGAAGCTACTAGGAAGGATACGCTCCTCCGCCAGCCCCCAGTGCAGTAGTATAAGTCCAAGTCTAGATTTAAATACACTTTTCGTGGAGTTGCCGAGAGTTAATTTTTTGAGCTCGAAATCTGACAACCACCTGAGTACTTTTTTCGTAGAAAAATCAGATCACAACTTTTTCCTCTTTTGGAAGCTACTAGGAGGGATACGCTCCTCCGCCAGCCCTCAGTTCAGTGGAATAAGTCCAAGACTAGATTGAAAAACACTTTTCGTGAAATTGCGAGAATTAATTTTCTGAGCTCGAAATCTGACAACGACCTGGGTACTTTTTTTGTAGAAGAACCAGATCACAATTTTTATCCTCTTTCGGAAGCTACTAGGAGGGATACGCCCCTCCGCCAGCCCTCAGTTCAGTAGAATAAGTCCAAGACTAGATTGAAAAACACTTTTCGTGAACTTGCGACAATTAGTTTTCTGAGCTCGGAATCTGAAAAACCAGCTAAGTAATTTTTTCGTAGAACAACCAGATCAAAAAGTCAATTTCCTTCGCAACCAACTAGGACGGATAAACTCCTCCACTAGCCCTCAGTGCAGTAGAATAAGTCCATGACTAGATTGGAAAACGCTTTTCGTTAAATTGCCTATAGAGAATTTTTTGAGCTCGAAATCTGACAACCAACTGAGTAATTTTTTTCGTAGAACAACCAGATCACAAATTTTTTACCTCTTTCGGAAGCTAATAGGAGGGATATGCCCCTCCACCAGCCCTCAGTTCAGTGGAACAAGTCAAAGACTAGATGGAAAAACACTTTTCGTGAATTTGCGAGAATTAATATTCTGAGCTCGAAATCTGACAACCACCTGCGTACATTTTTTGTAGAACAACCAGATCACAATTTTTTTCCTCTTTCGGAAGATACTAGGAGGGATACGCTCCTCCGCCAGCCCTCAGTGCATTAGAATGAGACCAAGTCTAGATTGAAATACACTTTTCGTGAAATTGCCGAGAATTAATTTTTTGAGCTCGAAATCTGACAACCACCTGAGTACTTTTTTCGTAGAACAACCAGATCAAAAAGTCCTTTCCCTTCGCAACCAACTAAGACGGATACACTCCTCCACTAGCCCTCAGTGCAGTAGAATATGTCCAAGGCTAGATTGAAATACACTTTTCGTGAAATTGCCGAGATTTAATATTTTGAGCTCGAAATCTGACAACCACCTGAGTACTTTTTTCGTAGAAAAACCAGATCAAAAGTTTTTTCTTTTTTGGAGGCTACTATGAGGGATGCACTCCTCCGGCAGCCCTCATTTCAGTAGAAGAAGTCCAAGATTAGATTGAAAAACACTTTTCCATAAATTGTCTCCAGACACTATTTTGAGCTCGGAATCTGAGAAACACCTATGTACTTTTTTCGTAGAACAACCATATAAAAAAAATCTCTCTTTACCAACCAATCAGGAGGGATACACTCCTCCACCAGCCCTCAGTTCAGTAAAATTTTTTAAGACTAGACTGAAAAGCTTTTTTCGTAAAAATTGCCCATAGAGAATTTTTTGAGCTCGAAATCTGACAACCACCTGAGTACTTTTTTCGTAGAACAACCAAATCACATTTTTTTTCTTTTTCGGAAGCTACTAGGAGGGATATGCTCCTCCGCCAGCCCTCAGTTCGGTGGAATAAGTCCAAGACTAGATGGAAAAACACTTTTCGTGAATTCGCGAGAATTAATATTCTGAGCTCGAAATCTGACAACCACATGCGTACTTTTTTTGTAGAACAACCAGATCACAATTTTTTTCCTCTTTCGGAAGCTACTAGGAGGGATACACTCCTCCGCCAGCCCTCAGTTCAGTAGAATAAGTCCAAGACTAGATTGAAAAACATTTTTCGTGAAAATGCTTGAGAGAATTTTTTGAGCTCGAATTCTGACAATCACCTGAGTGTTTTTTTCGTAGAACAACCAGATAAGAAAGTCCTTCTCTATCGCAACTTACTAGGAGGGATACACTCCTCCGGCGGCCCTGAGTTCAGTAGAAAAAATCTAGGATTATGTTGAAACAAACTTTTCATTAATTTGTCTCCAGACACTATTTTGAGCTCCGAATCTAACGACCACCTTTTTTTTCGTAGAAGAACCAAATCAAAATTTCTTTTACTTTCGCAACCTACTAGGAGGGATACACTCTTCCACCAGCCCTCAGTTCAGTAAAAGAAGTCCAAGACTAGACTGAAAAACTTTTTTCGTAAAAAGTGCCTAGAGAGAATTTTTTGAGCTCGAAATCTGATAACCACATGAGCACTTTTTTTCGTAGAACAACCAGATCAAAATTTTTTTCTTTCCTTCGGAAGCTAATAGGAGAGATGCACTCCTCCGCCAGCCCTCATTTCAGTAGAATGAGTCCAAGACTAGATTGAAGAACACTTTTCGTTAAATTGTCTCAAGACAACTTTTGAGCTCGGAATCTGTCAACCACCAATGTACTTTTTTCGTAGAACAACCAAACCAAAAAATCTTCTCTTTGGCAACCTACCAGTAGAGATACATTTCTCCACCAGCCCTCAGTTCAGTCCAAGACTAGACTGAAAAACTTTTTTCGTAAAAAATTGCCTAGAGAGAATTTTTCGAGCTCGAAATCTGATAACCACATGAGCACTCTTTTCGTAGAACAACAAGATCAAAATTTTTGTTCCTCTTTTCGAAACCCTAGGAGGAATGGACTCCTCTGCCAGCCCTCAGCTCAGTAGAATAAGTTTAAGACTAGATTGAAAAACACTTTTCGTTAAATTGTCTCAAGACACCTTTTTGAGCTCGGGATCTGAAAACCACCTAAGTACTTTTTTTCGTAAAATAACCAGATCAAAATTTACCTTCTCCTTCGCAACGTATTAGGAGGGATACACTCCTCCACCAGCCCTCATTTCAGTAGAATAAGTCCAAGACTAGATTGAAAAACACTTTTCGTTAAAATGTCTCAAGAAACCATTTTGAGCTCGGAATCTGAAAACCGCCTGAGTACTTTTTTTTGAAGAACAACCAGAACAAAAATTCATTTTTTCGCAACCTACTATGAGGGATACACTCCTCCGCTAGCCCTAAATTCAGTAGAATAAGTCCAAAACTAGATTGAAAAATACTTTTTGTGAAATTGCCTAGAGAGAATTTTTTGAGCTCCAAATCTGACAGACACCTGAGTACTTTTTTAGTCAAACAACCAGATCAAAAGTTTCTTAATTCTCAAAACCTACTAGGAGGGATACACTCCTCCGCCAACCCTCATTTCAGTAGAATAAGTCCAAGACTAGATTGAAAAACATTTTTCGTTAAATTGTCTCAAGTCACATTTTTGAGCTCGGAATCTGAAAACCGCCTCAGTACTTTTTTCGTAGCATAACCAGATCAAATATCACTCCTCCGCCAGCCCTCAGTTCAGTAGAAAAACTCCAAAACTAGATTGAAAAAGACTTTTCGTGAAATTGCCTAGAGAGAATTTTTTGAGCTCGAAATCTGACAACCGCCTTAGTACTTTTTTCGTGGAACAACCCCGTCAAAAATTTTTTATCTCTCGAAACAACCTAGGAGGAATACAGTCCTCCGCCAGCCCTCAATTCAGTAGAATAAGTCCAAGACTAGATTGAAAAACACTTTTCGTTAAATTGTCTCAAGACACCATTTTGATTTCGGAATCTGAAAACCCCCTAAGTACTTTTTTCGAAGAACAACTAGAACAAAAATTCATTGTTTTGCAACCTACTATAAGGATAAACTCTTCCGCTAGCCCTAAGTTCAGTAGAATAAGTCCAATACTAGATTGAAAAACACTTTTCGTGAAATTGCCTAGAGAGAATTTTTTGAGCTCCAAATCTGACAAATACCTGAGTACTTTTTTAGTGAAACAACCAGATCAAAAATTTTTTATTTCCCAAAACCTACTAGGAGGAATTCACTCCTCCGCCAGCCCTCAGTACAGTAGAAAAAGTCCAAAACCAGATTGAAAAATACTTTTCGTGAAATTGCCTAGAGAGACTTTTTTGAGCTCGAAATCTGACAACCACCTGAGTACTTCTTTCGTGGATCAACCAGGTCGAAAAATTTTTATCTCTCGAAGCCACCTAAGAGGAATACACTCCGCAGCCAGCCCTCAGTTCAGTAGGATAAGTCCAAGACTAGATTGAAAAAAACTTTTCTCTAAATTGTCTCAAGACACTTTTTTATGCTCGGAATCTGACAACCACTTAAGTACTTTTTTTCGTAATATAACAAGATCAAAATTTACCTTCTCCTTCGCAACGTATTAGGAGGGATACACTCCTCCGCCGGCCATCATTTCAGTAGAATAAGTCCATGACTAGATTGAAAAACACTTTTCGTTAAAATGTCTCAAGACACCATTTTGAGCTCGGAATCTGAAAACCGACTAAATACTTTTTTTTCGAAGAACAACCAGAACAAAAATTCATTTTTTTGCAACCTACTATAAGGATAAACTCCTCCGCTAGCCCTAAGTTCAGTAGAATAAGTCCAAAACTAGATTGAAAAACACTTTTCGTGAAATTGCCTAGAGAGAATTTTTTGAGCTCCATATCTGACAAACACCTGAGTACTTTTTTAGTGAAACAACCAGATCAAAAACTTCTTATTTCTAAAAACCTACTAGGAGGAATTCACTCCTCCGCCAGCCCTCAGTTCAGTAGAAAAAGTCCAAAACTAGATTGAAAAATACTTTTCGTGAAATTGCCTAGAGAGATTTTTTTCTGCTCGAAATCTGACAACCGCCTGAGTACTTCTTTCGTGGAACAACCATGTCAAATTTTTTTTAATTTTTATCTCTCGAAACCACTTAAGAGGAATACACTCCTCCGCCAGCCCTCAGTTCAGTAGGATAAGTCCAAGACTAGATTGAAAAACACTTTTCGCTAAATTGTCTCAAGACACTTTTTTATGCTCGGAATCTGACCACCACTTAAGTACTTTTTTTCGTAAAATAACTAGATTAAGATTTACCTTCTCCTTCGCAACGTATTAGGAGGGATACACTCCTCCGCCGGCCATCATTTCAGTAGAATAAGTCCATGACTAGATTGAAAAACACTTTTCGTTAAAATGTCTCAAGACACCATTTCGAGCTCGGAATCTGAAAACCGACTAAGTACTTTTTTTTCGAAGAACAACCAGAACAAAAAAAAACATTTTCTTTGCAACCTACTATAAGGATAAACTCCTGCGCTAGCCCTAAGTTCAGTAGATTAAGTCCAAAACTAGATTGAAAAACACTTTTCGCTAAATTGTCTCAAGACACTTTTTTATGCTCGGAATCTGACCACCACTTAAGTACTTTTTTTCGTAAAATAACTAGATTAAGATTTACCTTCTCCTTCGCAACGTATTAGGAGGGATACACTCCTCCGCCGGCCATCATTTCAGTAGAATAAGTCCATGACTAGATTGAAAAACACTTTTCGTTAAAATGTCTCAAGACACCATTTCGAGCTCGGAATCTGAAAACCGACTAAGTACTTTTTTTTCGAAGAACAACCAGAACAAAAAAAAACATTTTCTTTGCAACCTACTATAAGGATAAACTCCTGCGCTAGCCCTAAGTTCAGTAGATTAAGTCCAAGACTAGATTGAAAAACACTTTTCGCTAAATTGTCTCAAGACACTTTTTTATGCTCGGAATCTGACCACCACTTAAGTACTTTTTTTCGTAATATAACAAGATCAAAATTTACCTTCTCCTTCGCAACGTATTAGGAGGGATACACTCCTCCGCCGGCCATCATTTCAGTAGAATAAGTCCATGACTAGATTGAAAAACACTTTTCGTTAAAATGTCTCAAGACACCATTTTGAGCTCGGAATCTGAAAACCGACTAAATACTTTTTTTTCGAAGAACAACCAGAACAAAAATTCATTTTTTTGCAACCTACTATAAGGATAAACTCCTCCGCTAGCCCTAAGTTCAGTAGAATAAGTCCAAAACTAGATTGAAAAACACTTTTCGTGAAATTGCCTAGAGAGAATTTTTTGAGCTCCATATCTGACAAACACCTGAGTACTTTTTTAGTGAAACAACCAGATCAAAAACTTCTTATTTCTAAAAACCTACTAGGAGGAATTCACTCCTCCGCCAGCCCTCAGTTCAGTAGAAAAAGTCCAAAACTAGATTGAAAAATACTTTTCGTGAAATTGCCTAGAGAGATTTTTTTCTGCTCGAAATCTGACAACCGCCTGAGTACTTCTTTCGTGGAACAACCATGTCAAATTTTTTTTAATTTTTATCTCTCGAAACCACTTAAGAGGAATACACTCCTCCGCCAGCCCTCAGTTCAGTAGGATAAGTCCAAGACTAGATTGAAAAACACTTTTCGCTAAATTGTCTCAAGACACTTTTTTATGCTCGGAATCTGACCACCACTTAAGTACTTTTTTTCGTAAAATAACTAGATTAAGATTTACCTTCTCCTTCGCAACGTATTAGGAGGGATACACTCCTCCGCCGGCCATCATTTCAGTAGAATAAGTCCATGACTAGATTGAAAAACACTTTTCGTTAAAATGTCTCAAGACACCATTTCGAGCTCGGAATCTGAAAACCGACTAAGTACTTTTTTTTCGAAGAACAACCAGAACAAAAAAAAAACATTTTCTTTGCAACCTACTATAAGGATAAACTCCTGCGCTAGCCCTAAGTTCAGTAGATTAAGTCCAAAACTAGATTGAAAAACACTTTTCGTGAAATTGCCTAGAGAGAATTTTTTGAGATGCATATCTGACAAACACCTGAGTACTTTTTTAGTGAAACAACCAGATCAAAAATTTCTTATTTCTCAAAACCTACTAGGAGGAATTCACTCCTCCGCCAGCCCTCAGTTCAGTAGAAAAAGTCCAAAACCAGATTGAAAAAAACTTTTCGTGAAATTGCCTAGAGAGATTTTTTTCTGCTCGAAATCTGACAACCGCCTGAGTACTTCTTTCGTGGAACAACCAGGTCAAAAATTTTTTATCTCTCGAAACCACTTAAGAGGAATACACTCCTCCGCCAGCCCTGAGTTCAGTAGGATAAGTCCAAGACTAGATTGAAAAACACTTTTCGCTAAATTGTCTCAAGACACTTTTTTATGCTCGGAATCTGACCACCACTTAAGTACTTTTTTTCGTAATATAACAAGATCAAAATTTACCTTCTCCTTCGCAACGTATTAGGAGGGATACACTCCTCCGCCGGCCATCATTTCAGTAGAATAAGTCCATGACTAGATTGAAAAACACTTTTCGTTAAATTGTCTCAGGACACATTTTTGAGCTCGGAATCTGAAAACCGCTTAAGTACTTTTTTCGAAGAACAACCAGAACAAAAATTCTTTTTTTATATCGCAATCTACTATGAGGGATACACTCCTCCGCTTGCCTTAAGTTCAGTAGAATAAGTCCAAAACTAGATTGAAAAACACTTTTCGTGAAATTGCCTGGAGAGAATTTCTTGGGCTCGAAATCTGACAACCGCCTGAGTACTTTTTTCGTGGAACAACCAGGTCAAAAAATCTTTATCTCTCGTAACCATCTAGGAGGAATACATTCCTCCGCCAACCCTCACTTCAGTAGGATAAGTCCAAGGCTAGATTGAAAAACACTTTTCGTGAAATTGCACTGAGAGAATTTTCTGAGCTCGGAATCTGACAACCACCTAATTCCTTTTTTCGTGGAACAACCAGGTCAAAAATTTTTTATCTCTCAAAACCACCTAGGAGGAATACATTCCTCCACCAGCCCTCAGTTCAGTAGAATAAGTCCAAGACTGGATTGAAAAACACTTATCGTTAAAATGTCTCAAGACACCATTTTGAGCTCGGAATCTGAAAACCGTCTAAGCACTTTTTTTTCGAAGAACAACCAGAACAAAAATTCATTTTTGTTGCATCGCAACCTGAGGGATACACTCCTCCTCTAGTCCTAAGTTCTGTAGAATAAGTCCAAAATTAGATTGAGAAAATTTTTCGTTAAATTGTCTCGAGACACGTTTTGAGCTGGGAATCTGACAACTACCTAAGTACTTTTTTCGTAGAACAACCAGATAAAATATTCCTTGTTTTATGGAACCTACTAGGAGGGATATACTCCTCCGCCAGCCATCAGTCCAGTAGAATCATTCCAAGATTAGATTGAAAAACACTTTTCTTTAAATTGTTCCAAGACACTTTTTTCCGATCGGAATCTGACATCCGCCTCAGTACTTTTTTCGTAGAACAACCAGATCAAAAGTTACTTCTTTTTCCCAACCTACTAGGAGGTAAACACTCCTCCGCCAGTCCTCAGTTCAATGGAATAAGTCCAAAACTAGATTGAAAAATACTTTTCGTTAAATAGTCTCAAGACACTTTTTTGAGCTCGGAATCTGACAACTGCCTAAGTAATTTTTTGTAGAACAACCAGATCAAAAATTCCTTCTTCATCGCAACCTACTAAGAGGGATACATTCCTCCGCCAACCCTCAGTGCAGTAGAATAGATCCAAAACTAGATTGAAATACACTGTTCGCTAAATTGTCTCAAGACACTTTTTTTGTGCTCGGAATCTGACAACCACCTAAGTACTTTTTTTTCGTAGAACAACCGGATGCAAAATTTGAAATTTCCCATGTCCCTCGCAACGTATTAGGAGGGACACAATCCTCCGCCAGCCCTCATTTCAGTAGAATAAGTCCAAAACTAGATTGAAAAACATTTTCCGTTAAATTGTCACGAGACACTCTTCTGAGCTCGAAATCTGACAACCACCTGAGTACTTTTTTTATGGAACAACCAGAGCAAAATTTTCTTCTCTCTCGAAACCTATTAGGAGGAATACACTCCTACCCCAGCCCTCAGTTCAGTAGAATAAGTCCAAGAATAGATTGAAAAACACTTTTCGTTAAATTGAATAGAGAGAATTTTTTGAGCTCGAAATCTGACAACCACCCGAGTACTTTTTCGTGGAACAACCAGATCAAAAATTTCTTCTCTCTCGAAACCTACTAGGAGGAATACACTCCTCAGTCAGCCCTCAGTTCAGTAGAATTAGTCCAAGAATACATTGAAAAACACTTTTCGCTAAATTGACTCAGGACAATTTTTTGTGCTCGGAATCTGACAACCACCGAAGCATTTTTTTCGTAGAACAACCATATAAAAATCTCTTTCTCTTTCGCAAAGTACTAGGAGGGATACACTCCTCCGCCAGCCCTCAGTTTAGTAGAATAAGTCCAAAACTGGATTGAAAAACACTTTTCGAGAAATTGCCTGGAGAGAATTTTTTTAGGTCGAAATCTGACAACCACCTGAGTACTTTTTTGGTTGAACAACCAGATCAAAAATTTTTCGCATGCAAACAATACTAGGAGGTATACACTCCTCCGGCAACCCTCAGTTCAGTAGAATAAGTCCAAAACTAGATTGAAAAACACTTTTCGTGAAATTGCCCTGAGAGAATTTTTTGAGCTCGAACTCTGACTAGCACCTGTGTTCTTTTCTGTTAGAACAACCAGATCAAAATTTCCTTTTTATCTGCAACCTACTAGGAGGGACACACTCCTCAACCAGCCCTCGGTTCAGTATAAAAGGTCCAAGACTAGATTGAAAAACACTTTTCGTGAAATTGCCTAGAGTTAATTATTTGAGCTCGAAATCTGACAACCATCTGAGTACTTTTTCGTATAACAACCAGATCGAAAATTCCTTCTCATTTAAAACCTACTAGAAGGGGTAAACTCCTCCGCCAGCCCTAAGTTCAGTTGGATTAGTCCAAGACTAGAGTGAAAAACACTTTTCGTTAAATTGTCTCAAGACAATAATTTGAGCTCGGAATCTGACAACCACCTAAGTACTTTTTTCGTAGAACAACCAAATCAAGAAAAATCTTCTTTGCAACCTACCAAGAGGGATATACTCCTCCGCCAGCCCTCAGTTCAGTAAAATAAGTCCAAGACTAGACCGAATAACACTTTTCGTGAAATTGCCTAGAGAGAAGTTTTTGAGCTCGAAATCTGACAACCACCTGAGCACTTTTTTCGTAGAACAACCGGAAAAAAACATCTTTTGTGGAACCTACACGGAGGGATACACTCCTCCGCCAGCCCTTAGTTCAGTAGAATAAGTCCAAGACTGGATTGAAAAACGCCTTTCGAGAAATTGCCTAGAGAGAATTTTTTTTAGGTCGGAATCTGACAACCACCTGAGTACTTTTTTGGTAGAAGAACCCGATCAAAAAATCCCTTGCCTGCTAATTCTACTAGGAAGGATACATTCCTCCGCCAGCACTCAGTTCAGTAGAATAAGTCCAAAACTAGATTGAAAATTACTTTTCGTGAAATTGCCTTGAGAGAAGTTTTTGAGATCGAATTCCGACTCCCACCTGTGTTCTTTTTTGGTAGAACAACCAGATCAAAATTTCCTTCTTCTTCGAAACCTACTAGGAGGGATACACTCCTACACCATCCCTCGGTTCAGAATAAAAGGTCCAAGACTAGATTGAAAAACAGTTTTCGTTAAATTGTCTCGAGACAATATTTTGACAACAACCTAAGTACTTTTTTCGTAGAACAACCAAAAAAAATCTCTTTGCAACCTACCAGGAGGGATACATTCCTCCGCAGCCCTCAATTCAGTAGAATAAGTCCAAGACTAGATTGAAAAACACTTCTCGTGAAATTGCTTAGAGAGAATTTTTTGAGCTCGAAATCTGACAACCACCTGAGCACTTTTTTCGTAAAACAACCAGAATCATCTTTTTCGGAACCTACAAGGAGGGATATTTTCCTCCGCCAGCCCTTAGTTCAGTAGAATAAGTCCAAGACTGGATTGAAAAACACTTTTCGAGAAATTGCCTAGAGAGAATTTTTTAGGTCGAAATCTGACAACCATCTGAGTACTTTTTTGGTAGAACAACGAGATCAAAAACTCCTTTGCCCGCTAACCCTACTAGGAAGGATACATTCCTCCGCCAGCCCTCAGTTCAGTAGAACAAGTTCAAAACTAGATTGAAAAACACATTTCGTTAAATTGTCTCAAGACAATATTTTGAGCTCGGAATCTGACAACCAACTATGTACTTTTTTCGTAGAAAAAACCAAATCAAAAAAATCTCTTTCGCAATACGACAGGAGGGATACACTCCTCTGCCAGCCCTCAGTTCAGTATAATAAGTCCAAGACTAGACTGAAAAACACTTTACGGAGAAAAGTTCGAGAGAGAATTTTTGAGCTCGAAATCTGACCACCACCTGAGCACGTAGAACAACCAGATCAAAAATTCCTTCTTTTTTGGAACTTACAAGGAGGGATACACTCCTCCGCCATTCCTAAGTTCAGTGGAAAAATTCCAAGACTAGAATGAAAAACACTTTTCGTTAAATTGTCTCAAGACACTATTTTGAGCTCGGAATCTGACAACCACCTATGTACTTTTTAGTAGCACCAGAAATTCAAAAAATTCTCTTTTGCAACCTACCAGGAGGGAAACACTCCTCCACCAGCCCTCAGGTCAGTAGAATAAGTCCAAGTCTAGACTGAAAAACACTTTTCGTGAAATTGTCTAGAGAGAACTGTTTGAGCTCGAAAGCTGACAACCACCAGAGCACTTTTTCGGAGAACAACCAGATTGAACTTTTTTCTTCTTTTGGAGCCTACTAGGAGGAATACACTCCTCCGCCAGCCCTCAGTTCGGTACAATAAGTCCAGATTGAAAAACACGTTTCGTTAAATTGTCTCGAGACACTTTTTTGAGCTCAGAATCTGGTACCTTTTTAGTAGAACAACCAGATCAAAATTTCTTTCTCTTTTGCAAACTACTAAGAGGGATAAATGTACTAAGAGGGATAAATTCCTCCACTAGCCCTCAGTTAGTAGAATAAGTCCAAGACTAGATTGAAAAACACTTTTCGTGAATTTGCCTAGAGAGAATTTTTTGAGCTCAAATTCTAACAACCACCTGAGTTTTTTTCTTCGTAGAACGACCAGATCAAAAAATTGTTCTTTATCGGAAGCTACTAGGAGGGATACACTCCTCTGCCAGCCCTCAGTTCAGTACAAAAAGTCCAAGACCAGATTGAAAAACACCTTTCGTTAAATTGTCACAGGACACCTTTTGAGCTCGGATTCTGACAACCACCTAAATACTTTTTTCGTAGAAGAACCGGATCAAAAATTCCTTCTCTTTTGCAACCTACTAAGAGGGATACCCTCCTCCACTAGCCCTCAGTTAGTAGAATAAGTCCAAGACTAGATTGAAAAACACTTTTCGTGAAATTGCCTGGAATTAAATTTTAGCTCGAAATCTGACAACCACCTGAGAACTTTTTTCGTAGAACAACCAGATCAAAAATTCTTTCTCCATTGGAACCTGCTAGGAGGGATACACTCCTCCGCCAGCCCTCAGTTCAGTACAATAAGTCCGAGACCAGATTGAAAAACACTTTCGTTAAATTGTCTCAAGAAACTTTTTTGAGCCCAGAATCTGACAACCAACTAGGTACTTTTTTTAGTAGAACAACCAGATCAAAACTTCTTTCTCTTTTGCAACCTACTAGGAGGGATACACTCCTCCACGAGCCCTCAGTTCAGTACAATAAGTCCAAGACTAGATTGAAAAACACTTTTCGTTAAATTGCCTCAAGAAAATATTTTGAGCTCGGAATCTGACAACCACCTATGTAATTTTTTCGTAGAAAAACCAAATAAAAAAATCTCTTCTGCAACATGACAGGAGGGATACACTTCTCTGCCACCTCTCAGTTCAGCATAATAAGTCCAGATTGAAAAACACTTTTTGTTAAATTGTCTCAAGACACTTTTTTGAGCTCAGAATCTGGTACTTTTTTAGTAGAACAACCAGATCAGAAATTCTTTCTCCATTTGAACCTGCTAGGAGGGATACACTCCTCCGCCAGCCCTCAGTTCAGTAGAATAATCCAAGACTAGATTGAAAAACACTTTTCATTAAATTGTCACAGGACACCTTTTGAGCTCGGATTCTGACAACCACCTAAATACTTTTTCCGTAGAAGAACCGGATCAAAAATTCCTTCTCTTTCGCAACCTACTAAGAGGGATACCCTCCTCCACTAGCCCTCAGTTAGTAGAATAAGTCAAAGACTAGATTGAAAAACACTTTTCGTGAAATTGCCTGGAATTAAATTTTAGCTCGAAATCTGACAACCACCTGAGAACTTTTTTGGTAGAACAACCAGATCAAAAATTCCTTCTCCATTGGAACCTGCTAGGAGGGATACACTCCTCCGCCAGCCCTCAGTTCAGTACAATAAGTCCGAGACCAGATTGAAAAACACTTTCGTTAAATTGTCTCAAGAAACTTTTTTGAGCCCAGAATCTGACAACCAACAAGGTACTTTTTTTAGTAGAACAACCAGATCAAAAATTCTTTCTCTTTTGCAACCTACTAGGAGGGATACACTCCTCCACCAGCCCTCAGTTCAGTACAATAAGTCCAAGACTAGATTGAAAAACACTTTTCGTTAAATTGCCTCAAGACAATATTTTGAGCTCGGAATCTGACAACCCCCTATGTAATTTTTTCGTAAAAAAACCAAATAAAAAAATCTCTTCTGCAACATGACAGGAGGGATACACTCCTCTGCCACCTCTCAGTTCAGCATAATAAGTCCAGATTGAAAAACACTTTTTGTTAAATTGTCTCAAGACACTTTTTTGGGCTCAGAATCTGGTACTTTTTTAGTTGAACAACCAGATCAAAAATTCTTTCTCTTTTGCAACCTTTTAAGAGGGATACATTCATCTATTAGCCCTCAGTTAGTAGAATAAGTCCAAGACTAGATTGAAAAACAGTTTTCGTGAAATTGCCTAGAGAGAATTTTTTGAGCTCAAATTCTAACAACCACCTGAGTCTTTTTCTTCGTAGAACAGCCAGATCAAAAAATTTTTTTCTATCGGAACCTACTAGGAGGAATACACTCCTCCGCCAGTCCTCATTTCAGTACAATAAGTCCGAGACCAGATTGAAAAACACTTTTCGTTAAATTGTCTCAAGACACCTTTTGAGCTCGAAATCTGACAATCATCTAAATACTTTTTCCGTAGAACAACCGGATCAAAAATTCCTTCTCTTTCGCAACCTACTAGGAGGGATACCCTCCTCCACTAGCCCTCAGTTAGTAGAATAAGTCCAAGACTAGATTGAAAAACACTTTTCGTGAAATTGCCTAGAGAGAATTTTTTGAGCTCGAACTCTAACAACCACCTGAGTTGTTTTTCTTCGTAGAACGACCAGATCAAAAAATCCTTCTCTATCGGAACCTACTATGAGGGATACACTCCTCCGCCAGCCCTCATTTCAGTAGAACAAGTCCAAGACGAGATTGAAAAACACTTTTCGTGAAATGTCTCAAGACACTTTTTTGAGCTCAGAATCTGACAAACACCTAGGTATTTTTTGTAGAACAACCAGATCAAAAATTCGTTCTCTTTTGCAACCTACTAGGAGGGATACACTCCTCCATCAGCCCTCAGTTCAATTGAATAAGTCCAAGACTAGATTGAAAAACACAATTTTTTAGTTAAATTGTCTCAAGACAGTATTTGAGCTCGGAATCTGACAACCAACTATGTACGTTTTTCGTAGAAAAAGCCAAATCGAAAATCTTTTTTGCAACATGACAGAGGGATACACTCCTCTGCCAGCTGTCAGTTCAGTAGAATAAGTACAAGACTAGACTGAAAAACACTTTTCGTGAAATTGCCTAGAGAGAATTTTTTGAGCGCGGAATCTGGCAACCACCTGAGCACTTTTTCCGTAGAACAACCAGATAAAAAATTTCTTTGTCTTTTGGACCCTACTAGGAGGGATATACTCCTCCACCAGCCCTTAGTTCAGTAGAAAAAGTCCAAGACGAGATTGAAAAACACGCTTCTTGAAATTGCCTAGAGAGAACTGTTTGAGCTCGAAATCTGACAACCACCTGAGCACTTTTTTTTCGGAAAACAACCAGATTGAAATTTTTCTCTCTTTCGGAACCTGCTAGGAGGGATACACTCCTCAGCCAGCCCTCAGTTTAGTACAATAAGTGCGAGACCAGATTTAAAAACACTTTTCGTTAAATTGTCTCAAGACACTTTTTTGAGCTCAGAATCTGACAACCAACTAGGTATTTTTTTAGTAGAACAACCAGATCAAAATTCGTTCTCTTTTGCAACCTACTAGGAGGGATACACTCCTCCATCAGCCCTCAGTTCAACAGAATAAGTCCAAGATTAGATTGAGAAACACTTTTCGTGAAATTGCCTAGAATTAAATATTAGCTCGAAATCTGACAACCACCTGAGTACTTTTTTCGTAGAACAACCAGATCAAAAGTTCTTTCTCCATTGGAACCTGCTAGGAGGGATACACTCCTCCGCCAGCCCTCAGTTCAGTACAATAAGTCCGAGACCAGATTGTAAAACACTTTCGTTAAATTGTCTCAAGACACTCTTTTGAGCCCAGAATCTGACAACCAACTAGGTACTTTTTTAGTAGAACAACCAGATCAAAAATTTTTTCTCTTTTGCAACCTACTAGGAGGGATACACTCCTCCATCAGCCCTCAGTTCAACAGAATAAGTCCAAGACTAGATTGAGAAACACTTTTCGTGAAATTGCCTAGAATTAAATATTAGCTCGAAATCCGACAACCACCTGAGTACTTTTTTCGTAGAACAACCAGATCAAAAATTTTTTCTCCTTCGGAACCTGCTAGGAGGGATACACTCCTCCGCCAGCCCTCAGTTCAGTAGAATAAGTCCAAGATATATTGAAAACACTTTTCGTTAAATTGTCTCAAGACAATATTTTGAGCTCGGAATCTGACAACCACCTATGTACTTTTTTCGTAGAAAAAAACCAAATCAAAAAAATCTCTTTTGCGACATGCCGGAGGGATACACTCCTCTGCCAGCTCTCAGTTCAGTAGAATAAGTCCAAGACTAGACTGAAAAACCCTTTACGGAGAAAAACTCTAGAGAGAACTTTTCGACCTCAAAATCTGACAACCACCTGAGCACATTTTTCGTAGAACAACCAGATCAAAAATTCCTTATTTTTCGGAATCTACAAGGAGGGATACACTCCTCCGCCAGTCCTAAGCTCAGTAGAAAAATTCCAAGACTAGATTGAAAAACACTTTTCTTTAAATTGTCTCAAGACACTATTTTGAGCTCGGAATCAGACAACCACCTATGTACTTTTTTCGTAGCACCACAAATTCAAAAAAATCCTCTTTTGCAACCTACCAGGAGGGAAACACTCCTCCACCAGCCCTCAGTTCAGTAGAATATGTCCAAGACTAGACTGAAAAACACTTTTCGTGAAATTACCTAGAGAGAATTTTGGAGCTCGAATTCTAACACCCACCTGAGTTTTTCTTCGTAGAACGACCAGATCAAAAAATACTTCTCTATCGGAACCTACTAGGAGGGATACACTCCTCCGCCAGAACCTCAGTTCAGTAGAATAAGTCCAAGACTAGACTGAAAAACACTTTTCATGAAATTACCTAGAGAGAATTTTTGAGCTCGAATTCTAACACCCACCTGAGTTTTTTCTTCGTAGAACAACCAGATTAAAAAATACTTCTCTATCGGAACCTAGTAGGAGGGATACACTCCTCCGCCAGCCCTCAGTTCAGTACAATAAGTCCGAGACCAGATTGAAAAACACTTTTCGTTAAATTATCTCAAGACCTTTTTTGAGCTCAGAATCTGAAAACCAACGAAGTACCGTTTTAGTAGAACAACCAGATCAAAAGTTCTTTCTCTTTTGCAATCTACTAGAAGGGATACACTCCTCCACCAGCCCACAGTTCAGTAGAATAAGTCCAAGACTAGATTGAAAAACACTTTTCGTGAAATTGCCTAGAATTAAATTTTAGCTCGAAATCTGACAACCACCTAAGTAATTTTTTCGTAGAACAACCAGATCAGAAATTTTTTCTCCTTCGGAACCTGCTAGGAGGGATACACTCCTCCGCCAGCCATCAGTTCAGTAGAATAAGTTCAAGACTATACTGAAAGTCACTTTTCGTGAAATTGCTTAGAGAGAAATTTTGAGCTCGGAATCTGACAACCACCTCAGTACTTTTTTCGTAGAACAACCAGATCAAAAATCCTTCTCCATCGGAACCTACTCGGAGGGATACACTCCTCCGCCAGCCCTCAGTTCAGTAGAATAAGTTCAAGACCAGACTGAAAAACATTTTTTGTGAAATTGATTAGAGAGAGTTTTTGAGCTCGGAATCTGACAACCACCTCAGTACTTTTTTCGTAGAACAACCAAATCATAATTTCCTTTTCTTTTGATACCTGCTAGGAGGGATACATTCCTCCGCAGCCCTCAATTCAGTAGAATAAGTCCAAGACTAGACTGAAAAACACTTTTCGTGAAATTGCTTAGAGAGAATATTTTGAGCTCGGAATCTGACAACCACCTCAGTACTTTTTTCGTAGAACAGCCAGATCAAAAAATCCTACTCTATCGGAACCTACTAGGAGGGATAAACTCCTCCGTCAGCCCTCAGTTCAGTAGAATAAGTCCAAGATATATTGAAAACACTTTTCGTTAAATTGTCTCAAGACAATATTTTGAGCTCGGAATCTGACAACCACCTATGTACTTTTTTCTTAGAAAAAACCAAATCAAAAAAATCTCTTTTGCGACATGACCGGAGGGATACACTCCTCTGCCAGCTCTCAGTTCAGTAGAATAAGTCCAAGACTAGACTGAAAAACCCTTTACGGAGAAAAACCCTAGAGAGAACTTTTCGACCTCAAAATCTGACAACCACCTGAGCACATTTTTCGTAGAACAACCAGATCGAAAATTCCTTATTTTTCGGAATCTACAAGGAGGGATACACTCCTCCGCCAGTCCTAAGCTCAGTAGAAAAGTTCCAAGACTAGATTGAAAAACACTTTTCTTTAAATTGTCTCAAGACACTATTTTGAGCTCGGAATCAGACAACCACCTATGTACTTTTTTCGTAGCACCACAAATTCAAAAAAATCCTCTTTTGCAACCTACCAGGAGGGAAACACTCCTCCACCAGCCCTCAGTTCAGTAGAATATGTCCAAGACTAGACTGAAAAACACTTTTCGTGAAATTACCTAGAGAGAATTTTGGAGCTCGAATTCTAACACCCACCTGAGTTTTTCTTCGTAGAACGACCAGATCAAAAAATACTTCTCTATCGGAACCTACTAGGAGGGATACACTCCTCCGCCAGAACCTCAGTTCAGTAGAATAAGTCCAAGACTAGACTGAAAAACACTTTTCATGAAATTACCTAGAGAGAATTTTTGAGCTCGAATTCTAACACCCACCTGAGTTTTTTCTTCGTAGAACAACCAGATCAAAAAATACTTCTCTATCGGAACCTACTAGGAAGGATACACTCCTCCGCCAGCCCTCAGTTCAGTACAATAAGTCCGAGACCAGATTGAAAAACACTTTTCGTTAAATTATCTCAAGACCTTTTTTGAGCTCAGAATCTGAAAACCAACGAAGTACTGTTTTAGTAGAACAACCAGATCAAAAGTTCTTTCTCTTTTGCAATCTACTAGAAGGGATACACTCCTCCACCAGCCCACAGTTCAGTAGAATAAGTCCAAGACTAGATTGAAAAACACTTTTCGTGAAATTGCCTAGAATTAAATTTTAGCTCGAAATCTGACAACCACCTAAGTAATTTTTTCGTAGAACAACCAGATCAGAAATTTTTTCTCCTTCGGAACCTGCTAGGAGGGATACACTCCTCCGCCAGCCATCAGTTCAGTAGAATAAGTTCAAGACTAGACTGAAAGTCACTTTTCGTGAAATTGCTTAGAGAGAAATTTTGAGCTCGGAATCTGACAACCACCTCAGTACTTTTTTCGTAGAACAACCAGATCAAAAATCCTTCTACATCGGAACCTACTCGGAGGGATACACTCCTCCGCCAGCCCTCAGTTCAGTAGAATAAGTTCAAGACCAGACTGAAAAACATTTTTCGTGAAATTGATTAGAGAGAGTTTTTGAGCTCGGAATCTGACAACCACCTCAGTACTTTTTTCGTAGAACAACCAGATCAGAAATCCTTCTCCATCGGATCCTACTCGGAGGGATACACTCCTCTGCCAGCCCTCAGTTCAGTAGAATAAATCCGACACCAGATTGAAGAACACTTTTCGTTTAATTGTCTGAAGACACTTTTTTGAGCTCAGAATCTGACAACAAACGAAGTACTTTTTTAGCAGAATAACCAGATCAAAAATTCCCTCTCCTTTGCAAACTAATAACACGAGGGATAAAATCTTCCACCAGCCCTCAGTTCAAAAGAATAAGTCCAAGACTAGATTGAAAAACACTTCTCGTGAAATTGCTTAGAGAGAATTTTTTGAGCTCGGAATCTGACAACCACCTCAGTACTTTTTTCGTAGAACAGCCAGATCAAAAAATCCTTCTCTATCGGAACCTACTAGGAGGGATACACTCCTCCGCCAGCCCTCAGTTCAGTAGAATAAGTTCAAGACCAGACTGAAAAACACTTTTCGTGAAATTGCTTAGAGAGAGTTTTTGAGCTCGGAATCTGACAACCACCTCAGTACTTTTTTCGTAGAACAACCAAATCATAATTTCCTTTTCTTTTGATACCTGCTAGGAGGGATACATTCCTCCGCAGCCCTCAATTCAGTAGAATAAGTCCAAGACTAGACTGAAAAACACTTTTCGTGAAATTGCTTAGAGAGAATATTTTGAGCTCGGAATCTGACAACCACCTCAGTACTTTTTTCGTAGAACAGCCAGATCAAAAAATCCTACTCTATCGGAACCTACTAGGAGGGATAAACTCCTCCGCCAGCCCTCAGTTCAGTAGAATAAGTTCAAGACCAGACTGAAAAACACTTTTCGTGAAATTGCTTAGAGAGAGTTTTTGAGCTCGGAATCTGACAACCACCTCAGTACTTTTTTCGTAGAACAACCAAATCATAATTTCCTTTTCTTTTGATACCTGCTAGGAGGGATACATTCCTCCGCAGCCCTCAATTCAGTAGAATAAGTCCAAGACTAGACTGAAAAACACTTTTCGTGAAATTGCTTAGAGAGAATATTTTGAGCTCGGAATCTGACAACCACCTCAGTACTTTTTTCGTAGAACAGCCAGATCAAAAAATCCTACTCTATCGGAACCTACTAGGAGGGATAAACTCCTCCGCCAGCCCTCAGTTCAGTAGAATAAGTTCAAGACCAGACTGAAAAACACTTTTCGTGAAATTGCTTAGAGAGAGTTTTTGAGCTCGGAATCTGACAACCACCTCTGTACTTTTTTCGTAGAACAACCAGACCAAAAATCTTCCTCTATCGGAACCTACTAAGAGGGATACACTCCTCTGCCAGCCCTCAGTTCAAAAGAATAAGTCCAAGACTAGATTGAAAAACACTTTTCGTGAAATTGCTTAGAGAGAATTTTTTGAGCTCGGAATCTGACAACGACCTCAGTACTTTTTTCGAAGAACAGCCAGATCAAAAAATCCTTCTCTATCGGAACCTACTAGGAAGGATGCACTCCTTTGCCAGCCCTCAGATCAGTAGAATAAGTCCAGATTGAAGAACACTTTTCATTTTATTGTCTAAAGACACTTTTTTGAGCTCAGAATCTGACAACCAACTAAGTACTTTTTTAGTAGAACAACCATATCAATAATTCTTTCTCTTTTGCAACTTAATAGGAGGGAAAAAATCCTCCACCAGAGTACTTAATAGAATAAGTGCAAAACTAGATTGAAAACAACTTCTCTGTAGACAATTTAACGAAAAGCGTTTTCCAATCTAGTTTGGACTTATTCTACTGAACTGAGGGCTGGTGGAGGTCTGTATCCCTCCTAGTTGTTTGTCTGAGAGAAGGAATTTTTTATCTGGTTGTACTACAAAAAACTACTCAGGTGGATGTCAGATTTCGAGCTCAAAAAATTCTCTCTAGGCAATTTCACGAAAAGCGTTTTTCAATCTAGTCTTGGACTTGTTCTACTGAACTGAGGGCTGGTGGAGGTGTGTATCCCTCCTAGTAGGTTGCCAGGGAGAAAAAAATTTTTATCTGGTTGTTTTACAAAAAAAGTACTCAGGTGGATGTCAGAATTCGAGCTTAAAAAATTCTCTCTAGGCAATTTCACGAAAAGCGTTTTTAGTCTAGTCTTGGACTTATTCTACTGAACTGAGGGCTAAAGAAGGTGTGTATCCCTCCTAGTAGGTTGGCAAAGAGAAGGAATTTTTGATCTGGTTGTTCTACGAAAAAAGTACTGAAGTGGTTGTCAAATTCCGAGTTCAAATGTGTCTTGAGACAATTTAACGAAAAGTGCTTTTCAATCTAGTCTTTGACTCATTCTACTGAGGTGAGGGCTGGTGGAGGAATGTATCTTTTCTGGTGGTTTGCGAAAGAGAACGATTTTTTGATCTGGTTGTTCTACGA